>NC_092461.1:39894289-40197565 GCF_047495875.1 Pithys albifrons albifrons | reverse complement strand
TAGAAACTCCCATAGTTAAAAAAAATAAAACAAAAACATAAGAGGAGTTACACCCACTTTATGATCAAATTTCAGCATAACATAGTTAGCACAAATGGCTTAAGGTATGTACAGCTGAAATTGTGCCTCTTGAAATGGCCATCACAGAAAAAAAACTTCAAACACCTGCCTCCTCTAGAAAGCTGAAACAGATTTCTGGAATCTCTCCATTCCTAAGCTTCCTCCCTTGCATGGATCTCTTTTTTCTCTTCACAGCATCATGTTCTATGCTGTTGCACTAGTTAACACATCCTCTGAAGACACTGAGATTTCTTTGTATAGGGTGGCAAGAGAAAACCCCACTGAGGAAAAAAATTCTCCTTTCCTAGTATGAGAACTGATGCATGTCTAATGGGGATGCATCAGTAATTGGAAGGTGAAATGTCATTTGAAAAGAACATTCTATTTCCAAAATAAAAGTCCATTTTCCCTTCACAACAGTTTTGCCACAACTGTCTTAAAAGAAAGAGGTCCTTTTTGCATGACAGCAGCCTTAAAACCACCCTGCCTGGAAGCCCCTGTTATCACTGTCCATTTTGTTACTCTGCCACCCTCAGCCAAGCAGATGCCTTTGCACTGCTAAAATATTGATTGCTTTGTTTATAAATGGTTAGAGTGTGGTATTTGGATGCAACAGCACTTTGCTTTAAATACAAACCAAGAGTACTGAATTCACCACAACATCTCGTTGTACCAGCCACTTGAGAAACAATGAGTCTCCAAAGAGACCAAGGTCTTCTTTGACAGTTACTGTAGCAGCAGGGTAATAACTGCGGCAGTAACTGATTCAGGCTTATTCTGTTTCATTTTGTTTAGTCTGTTTTGTTCTCTCATACAGTAGTTGCTCATGTTCTGCTGGTTTGGACACTGACAGCACTATCCCAAGACCTCACACAAGCAACACAAAAATGTCTACATATTAACAAATCATCGTCAGCACTTTGACTCTTCCAGTGCTAAGAAATGAAAAACAGACCAATTGAAGTAAGTTTTATAAATAGGAGCCTCAGTTGTTAGCATGACCCATGCTCTCTGGGCAGAAGGCAGAATAAACTCTTTTCACAAGGCCAGTGAGGGGTTGATAGAGGCAATGGCTGTACCCAAGACATTCCCCAGTCAGCTCAATCCTGAGATTCTTTGTCTTGCTCTGCAGGGAATGCACTAGGCCAGATTTAAACTTGAGCTTAAACATTCACTCAGTGTCACAGTGGGTAAGTGTCATCTGCTAAGCACAGAAGCAGACTGAGCAGAACCCCCACATATGATACTGAAATACTGTTGCCAGGTTGGCTTATGATGGGTGGCAGAGACAAAACTATGAAACCCCAAGTCAGAGCTGGAAACAGAAGATGCTAAGGGGCACAGGTCCTTTCACTGCTGGAAAAAGGAGCTATGGACTCCCCCAATTCAGTGGAAATGTTTCACTCGCTTCACTTGCAAGTTTCTTTGTCTTTGCTCAGCAAGCCAGATTTCAGCCTTGTGTACCCCACTGCCATTAATGCAGGAATGAAAACAAAAACTGGCCTCCTTCACTTATAAACATCCCCCTAAACAAGCACAAGTTTATTTTTCCAAGGGAACAGCTGTTAAATCACTTTCCGTTGACATGAGTATGATCAGCAGGCTTATGCTTTCCACCAGCAGCCAAACTGATGGATGGAGCATCAACACCAAAATGAAGCTCCCTATCCTGCACATATTTCCTCCTCATCTCTGGAGAGTGATGAGCTCTGGGCCATGGCTAGGGCTGGCACAAGCTCACAGAGCTCTCTGGAAGAGCAAAAACTTGGATTTGCTGTTAGGTGGCAGGAGAGGAGCAGTTCTTGTCAACATTTTCCTTGTTTTCCTCCCCCCTTCCCCACTGCTCCGTCTAGAGGCAGCTTTTTTCCCTTTCCACATCTCTTTCAAGAGTATGCAAAGTGATTTAGTTTGCAAAAATGCAAATACTATAATTTCAAAATACAAACAGCCGCAGAAAAGTGTTGAAAGTCAGTTATAAAAATATAAAATAAAGGAACAGATTATTTAACAATAATTAACTCAAGTAGTTCGTCCTGAATTGTCCTGAGTACTCCTCTTCCTCACAATTCTTTGTACATAGTCACATACTACCCACTAAATATTTACCCTTCCAAGGTATCCTGCTTACATCATACACAGAGAAAGTGCTATACAGGAAATCTACTGGCAAACAGCAAAAACTTCCCACTTCAGGTTTTCAAATTGCTTTCTGTGAGCTGGATTCTTCAAGCTCCACTGTAGGGAAAAGGGAAGTATCATACGCAGAGGAGACAGGGAGCCAGATCACAGCCACAGCAAAGTGGCCACTTAGTCCACAGGACTGAAAATGTAGCTCTAGTTTAGGGTTAGAAGATCCCACAAAGCAGCTCACCACTCGAAGTAGAAGGCATTAGGGTCTTTGGGTCTTTGCCACTGGCATGGAAAAGTAACCAAAGAAGTGTCAAGTGCTGTGTTGGAAATCCCCTGCCTACCCCAGTCCTGACTACTAAATAATCACTCCCTAAAGTCCAATAGTCAAACTAAACACATTGCTGCCAGTCTTCCAGTGAATAAAAACCGCATCGTTTCACAAGATTCAATGGCCCAGTTCTGTCTGTATTATACCAGCTCCAAGATGACTGAATTCACTTGACAGCAGTGGGAATACAGAGCAATATATATGTTGGAAAACAAGGGCTTGAAAAAAAAATCTAACCTTACTTGGGATTTCGACCAGTGCAATTAACCCAGTGGAGCTGATACAAATTTACCTTGCGAGATTAAATTCAGTCCTTTGTTTCCCTATAATAGAACTTCCTCTCTTATAGATAATAGTCATCCTTGTGGCTTCTCCTTTCCCTTTTTCTTAGTCTTTCATAAAGCCAACAAATTAAAAGAGGAGGGAGTAAAGTCTTAGGTATTTATACGGTGCCTATCATCTAGGCATTCAAGCACTGAGTAAAGCGAGAAAACTAATGTAAAGAGGTAAGCATTAATACAAGAAAAGATGCTTACTATCACAAACATTTCCCTTTAAATCATTGTACAAAATACAAAAGTTCACATTGTACACTGGATTTTTGTTTGAAAGGTACTCAATCTATTAGAGGTAGAAAGTGGTATGTTGCGATTCTGTCTTGCAAGTAGGCTAGAGATATACACTAAGTATTTCAGAATGTGTCCTTTTAAAAGCATAAAAGTATTATTAAACTTGTCATAGGGATAATTTTCATAAATACTTTTAAAACAACATATTTATAAATATGTATGCTAAATAAAATCAGATGGAGGAACAGTTCAACAGTCCTAGCCTCATATTGCTTTCTCTCTACTAGAAACAAACTAAAAGAGTTCTCAAATGGTTGTGGGGCAAACTCACTTTTCACTTCTAAAAACAAAAAATGAAGTTTTGCCCTGTATCTTGTACTCTGATGATAAAAAAGGGACTCTGTACAACATGCTGTATTTATACACCAGTCCTGTGGAAGTCTGTATTCCTTAAGTGCTGCATGTCAGTAAGCGATTTCACCTTTCTTCTCCAAGATCTTCTTGTTCCTTGACTCAGGAGCTTCCAACAAACATGAATATTTACACTATTTACAAATGGAGTGTCCAAGCTCAGTGGCATAAAGTGTCCTGTAAGAATCACATAAGCTGCGGTGACCCAAGTTCAGAATCTGAACAAATTGATAAACTCTTGTGGTGAAAGAGAGGTGGAGCAAGTCTCTGGGTTGTTGGCTGTGCAGGGGTGATCAGTACCCTGGGAAAGGAGAAAACAATTCCATTTAGAGAGACTGCAGGAAGGGCACCAAAGCATCAGCCAGCCTAGCGCTGCCCCTCTGCCCGATATGCCATGTGCAAATAGAGTAGAGCCCAGAAAAAAACAGAAAGCTCAGGACTGGGCTTCATATTTTAGGGGCTACTGGCAAGTAAAAAAAAAATCAGCAAAGATCCAATGCATCCTTTTCCTTTCTTCTGAGGGAAGAGACACTAGAGCTACAGGAGTTCAACTTCAGAGACACACCTTGGATATCAACACAGTGGCCAGCAGATTTTTGTCCCGGGCTGTTTTCTAGTCACCAGCTTTCACTCCAGCTAATGCTGTTGCCAAGACCTCCACCTCCATGTAATGGATAGAGAAAGCTGCTGGCAGTGCTAAAATGGTTTCTTGCAGGCAGCCTACAGCATGCCCATCTCCCTCCCCTCTGGCCCCAAAGGGCACTAGCTTTATTCAAGAGAAAGATGGGATCCCTGAAGCACACAGGGAAAAGGATGTTAATAACTGAGGGAGGATTAAGATGCAGGAATTCATTAGGCTATGCAGGCAAAGGAACCACAGCACCCTAAACCAGCTGCAATCAGAAGCAGCACTGGGTGCCCCATGGCTCCTGTCCCACCAGCACCTTGTACCTTCCAGGAGAGGATGTGGCAGTGCCTGCACAGCTGCAGTGTGTCCCCATACTGCTCCTTCCGTGGGTAACACCTTATGAGCTTGAAGTACATCTTCTTCCAATCCAGCTGTCCTTTGTCAGACAAGATCAGCCGTTTGCGAATCTTAAAGCAAAGACAATAGTAATTGTAGCAGGTCAAAAAAATAATGATTTGATCTTTCCAGCTCATGACATTCTCCTCTCTCTCTCTCATGCGTCATCCTTGCCAGTCCCATAACAGTTCCCTTGCAACACTAAGAAAGCTCTTACTTTGAATATCCAGCTATAAGCAGCTTCCTGATGGGAACAGCCTCACCCTTCATCATTATGAAGGTCTGTTCTCATTTCACCTGAAACCCTGGGAGCCATTTCATGCTACTTTGGGTACTGTTCCTGGCTGGCAAGACATGAAGTACATTTCCATTTAACAGTTTTAGAACTTAAAGTATCTTGCTTCCTCATTGACTCTAAGAGTCAGTGATTTATTACATTAGTTGGGAGACACCCATCTTTCTTTTTGGGTTCATTAATTGCAGAGGCTGGATTTTAATTTACTTGTTAATAGGAGTAACTTCCCCAGAAGCAAAGTCAGATCAGATCCAGAGTGAGTGGATAAAGCCAAGTTAGTAAGGAAATCTGGCACATGGTCTCTGAACTGCAGAGGTCTCCTATAAACACCCCAGACATTCACCCATAAACAGAGAGGAATTTTTGTTTGTTTTTTTAAAGTTTAGAAGATCCCAGATGATTACCAGCCTACAAAGGGCCAGAGATGTTTACACAGGTACAATGTGGATGGCAGCAGGGCTGTTTTCCACATACAGTCTTGTCACTCACAAAACAGCTCAGAGGGGATTTCTTGCGCTAAAGGGCACGAGAGCCCAGCTCATGGCTCATGGACCACACCCACAGAGATTCTTTGCGAGAGTGTCAGTCCCTGGGACATCAGGGTGATTGCTGGAGCTTGCCTGCACGTTTTCCCTGCACACGTGGGGCAAGGAGCCACTACATGACTTGCAGTTGTTCCCACCTGGATTAGGGTTGAAGTTCACTGTATGATTAATTTCTCAAGCTCCTATTTCAGGAATCATTGCTGCGGCATGTAAAACCTCCTACATAAATCATCTTCATAGCCATTTTCATGCCAGCCTATACTTTTAGACTGTGGCACAGTCTATCCAGGCAATAGTCAAGAATGTCCTACCCCTGTGTTTGCTTGCTAGTGGGGCACAACTAGGAACTGATGGCAGTTTGCATCCTTCCTTGTACCTGTCTGTCGGTGAAATGGTATTGGCAGAGTTTCTTCCACAGCAGCCGGTCCTCACTGAGCACTTGCAGGTCAGGAGCCACCTGACCAAGGCTAACCAGGTCCCTCCCATCACTCAGTCGCTGCATGATGTTCAGTTGTAAACACAAGGGCAGGTCAGTGAAAGTGGTTCCTTTAAAGGCAGGCTGGAAGAGACAGACGAAATTGAGCTCCTAGGAAGCTGAAAACCCAAGAAATCCTAGCTTGCAGTAGAGTTACTGCTTTTTAAGCACTGCTCTTCACAAAAAGAGCAAAGCAGCAGTTCCTTCTTCTGAATAAAGAAGACACTATGTTTGACTTTCTGCCCCAGAACAGTTTGAGATCTTCAAGGAATGGGCAGGTACCTGTATTACAATAGTTAGAAGCAGAGCTGCAGTCCAGCCCTCCTTCTCCCCATTTTCCCATCCACCCCCACATCCATACTTGTGAGACTCTATTCCCAGAAGCACCACCATCAGCTTTCACTACAGCAGGATACTGGCTGCATCATGGTATCAGCTATTAACTATCTAGGTCTCTCCATCATGAGGAAGATGGGTATGACTCCAAGTTCAGCTCCAGCTACACACATTGCTGGGAGTTTCATGCTTTTCTGACTTGTGTTTTAGCTTATGTCATCACAGGATCCTGCCATAACCACAGCAGTGGCTGGTGAGTACCCACAGCAGGATTTTTCCCTGTTTGGCTTCCCAGGTCACTGCTGGCAAGGCTAACTGTTCCTCTGGGAACACTTGAAGGACCTGCCCCTTTCCCATCAGCTGCAGCCCTGGTTTTCCAGGCTGTTCAGCCACACCAAAGCACATCCCAGACTAAAGAGACAAAAGCCACTCCCATTCACCTTTGCTTGGTTTTGCAAGCCCACATGGGGCACAGCTCCAGGAAAAGCAGACCACAATTGATCTGCAGGTCCTGCACTCAGGGGAAATTCAAGGCATACACAGGAGCAAGGCATCAGCAGGAACCACAACATGGGCTCCAGCTGCTTCAAAACCAGCCCCAGCCTTATTAAGGCAAACCGCAGCTTCTCTAGGATTGGGCCCCAAGAAAGAAACAATGTTCGACAGATGTGCCAAGTTCATCATTTACCCTGCACAGAAACACTGCTATTTTAAGTTGCAGAGTCACAGCACCCGCCTCGCCTTTGTCAGAGCTCTTAACTGTTTCCAACAAGCAGCACAGACTGCCATCAGCAAGGGAACACTGCATAAGGCTGCTTTTAATCATACAGTCACATCTCCAACCATCCCACTGCATGTGAGATTCTAGAAGAACAATTACATCTGCACACCAGCAGCTCCTTCCTGCCTGGACCACACAGCACTGCCAAGTGCCTGCAAGGACCACAGCTTTTCAACCAAGACATCAATTTTGGCCATCTCCACCAGCAAGGCAGATATGAAATAACCCTTCCAGAAAGGGTTAACTGTCTGCACCATCTCCAGAAGACGCTTCCCATGACAGTCTGGGTAGTTTTCCAGGGTAGAAAGAATGTACTGGATCCTTGGATGACCACCTCCCATTTATCTTCCTGGCCAGCCTGTATTTTGCATTCTCCTGCACTCCCTCTACATATAAGCTTGGCTAGGGCACAATAGGCTCACACCTGCACCTTTATTCTGAAGAAACTTGTGCAATTCAAACAAATTCTTACAGATTTTCTGAGTCAGGGCCAAAAACTTATCTACTTCTTTTCTCTCACTACTCCTTTCAAACTTTTCAAACACTACTTTTTTTTGAGAAAGAACAGATTAGATCAGAGCAGATCAGTCACTTTCTGGACAGAGGTTTGTCTTTTTTTTTCCTTAAAGCAGCTGTCACACAATATGTTGCAAATTTTCCTTTTTTTTAAATGGCTTAGGTCTTGGGTGTTACAAGACATTTCCTCCATCCAGAAACACCACAAGCACTCAGTGCACTGTGCTGGCTTCACAAGGCTGAGCTTGTTCTTCCTTTCTCTGAACTCAAGTGGTTTTGTTCTAGCTTGCCCTGAAGTTATCTTCAGTTGTGTGAATTTTTTTTTCAAGCTCCACATCTATTTTATTTCAATAAAGTGTCTGTAAACCTACATATAAATATGCACAAAAGACTATTCCATTCATAAGTAATATTTTGACACTTTTGTCTGTATAGGCAGAGTTCTTTTGAGATGCTTATCTGTTTTGAGTCCCTAGAGGGGAAAACCCCACATTGAACTACTGAGCTGAGCTGCAGGAAGTAGGTCCTGACCTGTGGTGCCCTCAGGGCAGCAGGTTCCTGGATGGAACGGCCTTTGGCAGTGCCCAGGCACTGCATGGCTCCCCAGCACAGTCTCAGGAGCCACCCCACCACTGAGCCAGTGGTTCCCCACCAAGGCAAAGGGAGCTGCAGCCCTTCTCAAGAGGGATGCCAGGACAGATAGCAGAGGTGGGGTAGAGACCACCATCAAGTAAAGCACTGCTGCTGTTGCAGCTCCTCTTCTTTTTGAACCTCACAGAGTTCATCTTGTTGCCTGCATTACTGTAACTGAAGGGCTTGAGATTTTTCCCTGGTGTTCCCAGAGAACACAACCATGTAAAATTATAAAAGCAGGCTCTTCGCTTAATCCTTTGCAAATGCCTTTCTGTTTGACCCACCCAGGAAAAAGATTTTTATACTCCCCTGGGCTACACCTAGGTCTGCCTAAATGGAAATTTCACAGTTCAGTTCACTGCAGAAGAGTCCTACAAAGGGGCACACCAACATAGATATTAACACTGAGGGAAAGTTCTAGCATTTCTGGGAAGTGAGTGTCCATTTGAAATGGAAAAAAAAAGACTAGATATAGTCCTGGGCAACATGTTGGTGTCCCTGCTTGAGCCAGAGGGGTTGGACCAGATGACCTCCAGAGGTCTATTCCAACATCAAACCTTCTGTGATTCTGTGAAACAGGGTAAGTTCAAACTTGATTCCTATGCAAAGCCAGGTTAGGAATCTATCATCTAACACATCCTTCCCCATCTCCACCCATGCTGTTGAAGAAACATGTTGTAAGAGCAGGACTCATCTGGCTGGAACAGGTAGCTCCAGACTACTGGAAGAATCATTGGGTTTTTCAGCCAAAAAGCATGAAGTTATGTAGCTATTTGGAAATTTGCATTTATTTTACAGATTAAGCAAATCTAAAAACCTCAGCTATCTGATAAACAAGTTTTGAAGTCAATTTCTCAATTTGAGAAAGACTGGGTTGACTCTTCGCACTGAGGCCGTGCCTCTGAAGAGTGAAGAGGGGGAGATGGTTTTCTGCCCAGCTCTGTTCACACAGCACGTCACAGCCATTACAGAGGTCAAGTCACCTCAAGCATGATCCTGGGTTATGTATGTTGAGTTAGAATTAAGGGATTCAAGTAATGCTAGGAATGCATTCAGTTATTTTGGCAACTCCAGGTCCTTCCACTCTGTGCTTGCACTGGGAGCAGAGTGGGAAGCAATCATCCAAACGAGAGCTGCTACATGAGGTTTCATGAAGGAGCCACAATATTTTTAGCTTTCAGGATTTGTGCTTACCTTGGTGATCTGAATGTTGTTTAGTTGCTGCTGCCAGTGGAGAATACTCTCCATCCTGTGCACCCACATGTTGATGTTTCCAACCAGGACAGACTTGCCAACCCGTTGAACTAATGTACAGAGGGATGTATAGAGGGTCTGCAGCAATTCCCGTATTAGCCTGATGTTCTGCTGATCTTCAAGAACTTTGAAAGAACAGGAAAGGTTAAAAATGGGAACTGTCAAAATCCTTCTCTGAATCTGCATGTTTCTCAGGCAAACCAAGTTATTTGCTATAATGTCACAGGCCAAGAGCCAGCCTGTGCTTTTGTTTTTAGAGGAAAGCACTCAAACATTAGCCAGTCACAGCAGGTTAGACAGCAGATGGAAAGAGATCCTCCCAGGATAAGCAGATGAGATTGCCATTTCTGCAGCACTTCCCATTTCCAGCCACTGGCAACCAGCCAGTTTTCCCCTCCAATATTATGTGAGAGGTTATCTATATCCACCTCTTCCCCATCTATCCCAGTTGATGTGCAGTGAGACAGTTCAGGATCTCCTTTCTCATTATATATATACACTAATAGGGTGCTCTCAATTCCCAAGCTTCAGCTAGAGCTTTAAAAAAAAATAACAGCAAGAAAAACCCCACAACAAACGCAACCAAAACACTTATGAGGGAAGTGCCACATCTCAATCACAATTCATTCTGCCAAACAGGTGAAGACACCCCTCCAAAATGTCCTTTCCTCCAGAGCAGTGGGAGCACTAAAAACAGCAAACTGGCAACAGGGCAGCAGCAGATACTGCAAACATGCCTGGCCAGGGGCAGGAGCAGCCAGCCCTCTTCTGCAGTCAGAAATAGGACTCAGTAGGATGCAGTAGGGGTGGTAGCAAGGAAAGCTGGAGAAGGAGGAATTGCTTCAGATACCTACAGGCATTTCTTTGCTCTCCTCCCAAGTCCTTCATTGAGGGGAAAGAAAGCTGAACTGCACTGCAGAAATAAGCAGTAGTGCCCCTCTTCACCCATCTTGCCTGACTGTTCTCAAGGATGTGGCTCACAGAAAGCACATCAGATTAAATCAGACTCCTCCTCGCTGTTTCCGTTTCTTACCTTTCTGCACCACTTTTTCCAAAATGTTCATGTAGTTTTTCTGGGCAATGCCACTCAGTGACGTCAGCTGAGACTTTGCTATCAGCTCCAACAGCTGTGGATAAAAATAGAAGTTGCAAGCCTTAGAGCACACAGATACCTTTCTAATCTTGACTCTGGTCACATGACACAGCAAAACAGTCCAGGGACTTGTTTGCTGCTTGAACATAAAGAGACAACCACAGAGCAAAGTAACACAGACAGGGAAGACAGCAGAGGCCAAATAATTGAACTCACACCAAAAGAACCGGGGGGAAGGGGGGGCGGAGGGGAAGGGGCATTTTAATCATCATTTGGGGTTGGGGGGTAGAACTAGAATTCATGGTTCAGAGATGCAGAGACAACACAGAGCTGTGCTCAGACTGACAGCTGCTATTCACACCACAGGAACAGCAAACAGCCAACGTCCCCATCCTTCACTGGGGCATAAACAAGCAGTGTCATAAGGGAACACAAGCAAATGCCTGTTTGGATGGGGATATTATTGATGGAGCATTAATGAGAATCAGACTCCACAATTTACGTCAACTCCTGGGTTGCATGGGTTTTGTCAGAATGCTGTCACCATGACAGAAAGGTCAAGTACTGTAGGAAAAAGAAGCTCTCCCTGTGACAAGCCCCTATTCCCACAGGGTTTCCTCCTCTGTTCAACTCTTACACCAAACCACCTTTCCCTGTCTGTGCTGTTTACTCATTAACCTCTGCTAATAGAAATCTTGCTTTTACTTGCAATTAGGATTTGCTTCCCATCACTGACCTCCTGACTCATTTACAGGCTGAACACTGAATTTGAGCTGCAGCTGATAAAGGAAGCATTGCCACAGGGAAGGATGCCCTCTCCTCCCCATCTCTTTGCCACAAGAACAGCTGTGGAAGTTTCCTATGGATCAGGCTCTACAGAACATGTGGCCTGTGATCTTACAAGCCCTTCTCCCTTCTCCCAGCATTATATAAATGCACAGACTGTCCACATGTCAGTCCATTTGTTTTGGATGTACACAGCCTTCTGTTTTAATTTAGAAAGGAAAGGAAAAACCTTTTATGCTACAAATCAATCAACACGTTACCGCACGACTGGCTTATTAATCCTTTATCATCTGCCGCTCCAGTATCCCATTGCTGGCACCACACAGAGTCCAGAGAAGGTGCAACTACTTGTGTCAAGTAACTAAGATGGCTTTTGACAAGACTTGATAAGTCATGAGCTGAACTGTTTGCCCTGCTGTAAGAATGATAGGAATATATCCAAAAAGTCATGGACAGCTTGCCATGGAGTGGGGAGCTTGGGGAGAGGTTTTACTGCAGTCACTCGCCTGCCCTGCTCATCTGGGGCACAGGCATGTGACTGCCACTTAGGAGCACTGAAGTTGCCTAGAGTGACCAATCTCTTCTGTTTAATATCCAGGCCAACACCACCATCAGATGGCTTTGAGTTTACATTCTATTTATATCTTGCACCTCACATGACCAAAAAAAACCCCAAGATGAAAAAAGACCTGTGCTAACTCCTGTGAAGGGCAGGCTGCTTGTTTTCTTGGCTTGTTTGGAGGAAACAAGAGATGCAGGAGAGTTGAGTAATATTTTGATGCACAGGCATCAGTGGATCTTCTTGCTATATCAGCTAAATGAGACCACAAAAACAAAATACTCTCCAAAACAAGGCAGCTTGCAAGACATGTGAAAAGTTTATAAAAGGTCTTTTCATACTTTGAAATACTGAATGAATATGAAGGAAAAAAAAACAACCCATGTCCCATAATAGTCTGTAATACTCTGCTTACACTAAACTGTTTAGCCTTGAGACCTTTGATTATAGTGATCAATTTGCCAGACTCCATCTGTACATTAGCCACACATGCACCCAGATCAGCTCTTCTGTGCACAAACAACTGTTGTCTCCAGACTGCACTGTTCTGGAACTGGCACAGAGACAGCTTCCACCAGGCTGCATGTTAGCAACATCATGCCCGTTACTAAAACCACCAAAATGCATGCAGTGATAAGCATCATGTAGTGTAATACCATAGGAGTTAGACATGAGGGCCGTTCTTCTAGAAGAATGAGGATAAAAGTCTCGATCCCTTGAAGAATGTTAAATTTGTACAAAATTAATTTAGCCAAAGGAACAGATTCAAATTTGCCTAGTCTGTGTTTATTAAGGTTCAATTTATGTTCAGTGAACCAGCTCAGATATCATGTGTCATCTCCCTTCTCCTGCGGCAATAAACACAGGATGAAATTCCATATGAAAACTATGTTGTGAATACTTCTAGGTCTACTCCACTCCACAGGGACCGCTGGCTGAAGCAACTAGTTAGCCCTCCAAATCAAAAGACATTATTCTTCTGTGCTCATATACAAAAGAACAGGTAAGCAATATAGTTCATCTGTGCAGCACATGCTCCAGTGCATGGGGGGGGGTCTTTTAATGTTGGCACAGGCCCAAAGTATGGTCTTGGTTAATTGACTAAGAAACTGGGGTCCACAGCATTTTTAAAAAAGTAAAACACTGTTGCCACTTGCATAATACAGACTAAAAGCAGACTGATGAATTCAATTAATGCTGAGTAGGGTAAAAAGGCTGGAGAGCTACAAGCATGTGTTCTGATGCAGTTGCATTAAGTCCAGCCCACGCTCAACTGAGAGGGACAGATGGTAGGAGAGAGTGCACAGGGAAAGGTTAAGAGCAATTTGAAAAGGTCTGCTTTTCAAAAGCACCAAGTAATCGCTTTCCACACAGTTTTAACTGGAGCTAGGAAGTCTGAAACCCCTCTGGAAAACATGGCATTAGGTCCCAATCCACTCTTTCAACTCCTCAGAAGTTGAAAAAGGTGACCTGGTAATTTCCTTAAAAAACAATTCTTCCTACACCCTTGCCCCATTTTGTTTGCTATCAGAGGTGTGCCATAACTACTGAGAAAAAGCAAAAGAGGCAGTGGGCTATCCCAGAGGCCCTGCAGAGATGGCAAGAGACAGCACCTTCCACAGCAGGGCAATAACCTGCCCACTTCCCCATGAGTCTGATGGTGCTGCTGCTTAAACCCCACCAGCAGCTGGTCTGCAGCAGTCAGTGCAATGAGTCTCTTACCTTCAGGAGCAGAGCACATTGTCCTCCTCCCAGAAGAGCAAGGAAAAAAACAACAGCAAATGGAACAGTGCCACGTGGCAGGGAACAATATCCCCCCTTTCAGGGCCATGAAAACACACTGCTGTGCACCCATGACTAGTGTGTGCAGCATTGCTTTAACCTGCTACAGCCAGATGGCACTTTGGCCACAGTCTTGGTTAAACACAGTGGTGTGCAGGCAATCCATACCCCAAATAACCAGTGCTAGAGGCTTACAGCACACAGAGCCAAAAAATCCTCAGCAGTCCTGTTGCACTGAGCAGGAGGGTGTAACCTTGACTCAAAAAGGGAAATGATCTGCGGTGATTAAAAATCACAAGTCTCAAACTACTGAAGTATAAATCCCCCTTTGAATACTCCAAATCAGCTATAGGGAAGCTGGACTGTACCCTGTGGGGATCCATAAGGTCCCAATGATCCCATTGTAAAGTCCTTACATCTGGACTCCTTAGAGAAAGTATCACAATGCAAAATTGCTCCTCCAGCCCCACTTCACTCTCACAGCCCTTTACTTTCTGTGGCTGAAACGTCACAGTGACTGCAAGCTGAGAGGTAGAGCAAGAGTAAGGTGAGTTATACTGATTTACAGTGCAGGTGCTGACAGATCTCCATGAGATAGCATCCAGCTGATACTCTTTCAGGACAGCATAAATTCAGGACTCCTGGAGCTAACTGCTGTTAGAACATAAGAAAAAAAAATTTAAGAGACTAGTTCAGAAGGCTGCACCACAACTTAAATAATGAGATTCCAGAAGAGCTGTGCCCATGCAGCTTAAGCTGACCCAAGTTTTATGATCAGAAACAGCACCTTCCCTTGAGACCACACAACCATCAAATGAGAAATCTTTCTGAAGGAAACAGCCTGCAAAACCTGCCATCTGAACAGAGTGTTCCTGAAAGAGAACCAACAACTTCTGGGCTGCAAGCACTTTTGTTTCTGCTCCCATTAATTATGCTTACAGAATGCTTCCAGTCTTTTTGTTAAATTTGTAAGACCAGAGAAACCAGGGCTGTTTCAAGACTAATAAAGTTTGGGTCCTCTGGGTCAACGATACACTTCCTTACTGGTCCTAAAATGGGAACACTGATTGTCCAGTAACACGTAGGCAGATGCATGAGTTTGAAAGATCAGCAAGGATCAAGTCATGGCACCAATCCCTATACTTGGCACTTCCAGCACTGTATCAGCAGATGATCAGGACAAGATTGATGATGGAGGAAAATTTCTTTCACTTCGGTTACATGAACTCACTGGCTCCAGTTGATGGTATTTGCCCTTGAAAAATACCAGCCAAGCTTCTTGCAGCTCACACCTCCACCTCACTCTAAGGAGGTGCTCATTTTATCAGTGCACCACCAGAAACTTCAAGAACTTCTTTTGAGTGTATCTGAAGCAGACACTATGGTGACAAGGAAATCAGCACTGAAGACACTGTAGCACTTAAGTTTAGGGAAATTCAGAAAGGAATGCTTTGAGAAAGGCAAGTTGATGTTAAGCCTGAAAGCCTATTTTGCTACCAGCAAGTGATGCAGCTTATTTCTCTATAGGAAAGCTTGGGTGTAGCCAGCAGAACCTGAAGCCTGCAGCTGTTTCTCTCCTTTCTTCCCCTACAGACATCCTTATATTCTTTCTGAGTCTCTGCTTGATGAATTAAGTAGTATGACATTAATCAGATACCCCAAGCAAACGAGTGGAGCGAGAGAGAACAAGGAGAGGGAGGGAAGGGAAAAATGTTTTGCCTGCCAATGTTCAAGGCATTTTCCATGTGACAGATTGCTCATCTTTGTGTTCTAGGAGGCCTGTGAATTGCAAAGGACCATAAACATGATCCACATCTAGGCAGAGCCTTTCATGAGTGAATCTGGCATATAAGGCATTTTATGAGCTACTATCCACTGGAGACTTGACCAATACAAGCCTTTCATTTTAAGAAGTCAGTTTTATATTTGATCCATGGTACCAGGTTTAGTATCTTCTTTAAACTGCCAAACCACAAGTCAGCCTCAATTAGAAAGCTTCCTACTTCTCAGTAGTGCTGCATCTGTAAAGCTGCTGGGGGAGGGGGCAGGGGAGGAAGCTACTCTTTAAAGTTCAGAAAAGAGGTAATTTGTAAAAACAAGAACATGTGTCAATTTCCTTACAGAACACTCATTTTGAATAAAAGCATCCCAAATCTATGTATGAAATCCTCATGAGATAAAGGGGGAAGCTCAGTCTGAGCTCTCCCACCAGAACACACTCACGTCACTGAAAATTTGAGTTTGTTCTTCAAAAAAATTAATGGGACTTCTGCTTAGCCACTGCAGTCCCATATGAGACACCCATCACATTGGGCTGAGCAGCAGAAGCCCATCATGAGGCACAGCATGACCTGAGGCCACACTCAGCAGTCTTTGGAGTTCTTCACTGTCAAAAGACAAAGTATGCCAAAGGGATATCCACAGCACCAAACAAGTTTGATTTTATGGTCCTCCTTTATATTTGACTGAAGAATTATGGCTTTGGCATGAATTGTTCCTTTCACACTAATCCCCCTGAAGATGATATGACTGTGTATATGTATGTCCAGTAACAGGAAACACCAAGTACCTCAGCACTGTTGATCACCTCTGCACAAGCAGGAACACAAGCTGTCCCAAGATCAGCAGAGCTGGCACAGTCTGAGTTTACATGGACTTGATTCCTGCTTTTCCTTCCCCAGGATCACCAATCCGTGCCACCACCCCTGCATCAGAGTATCTAATGATTGCCCTTCCTGCACAGCAGGTGGGTCATCACCTCCAAACCTCTACCCTTCCCAGGGTGACAGAGGTTTTCCCAGGTGAATTGTCACTTAGACAACAGGTGACCAAACCAAGGTGAACCTGCTCAGATCATTTCTTCCTTAGACACTATTCATGACATTTGACTGAAAGGGAAAGCAATACCAATGCTGCTTGCTCCAGAACCTAAAACCTGAACAGCTGTTGCCTTACCAGTGATCAGCTGCTCATGAGATGTGAAAAGGAGCTGTTTATAAACAGCCTCAGTAACAGATTTTTTTAAAGCTTATTGAATTCCAAATCTTGCTAAGCATTCTGAAACTCAAGATCAATTTGCAGATCACATGCAGATAAACACAAGCATCCACAGCCCTCAGGACAGAAGTTCCCCCAACCACTACCACCTCCTTGGCCACCCCAGACCAAAACAGAAGCCCTGACCTGTCATGCAAAGCCAGAGCATGAGGAATCTGAGGCTGATGACTCCTTCCTATCAGCTAATGGTGTCAGAACTAACGAAATGTTTCACCCACCAAAACCACAAGCAGTCACACAGGATTAAGAGCAACTATGATCCTTAAAAGACAAGACCAGCACTTGCAAGAGGTTCAGCCCATTTCCTCATTTCCAAAATGCTCAGCTCCCTTAAGTCTCTCCTGTGTCACTATAACAAAACCCCACAGCCCTCAAACTGAACCTTCCTATGCAAAGAAGTTTCCACTGCTCTATGGTCTCTGCAGAGAGCCCCTTTTGGGGTATTTAGAAGCTGAACTGAAAATTCAGAAATTAGAAGCCAAACTTTCTGGGTTTAAGAAGTGAATTACACAAGTGAAAACTAGTACAAAATGTTAGGCTAAGGACAGCTTATCTTTTACATTGTCACCACTTTCCTCCCTTTTCATTTTAAGAAATCAAAGACAAGGTTTTGGGCATCTATCCACACAACTATCCATGACTGCATGCAGCAAAGCCCAACACATGCACTTGCATCCTCAGACACTTCTTTGCCAGTGCTTGCATTATCCAGCTGGTGCTCAGTTCAGAGCCTTCACCATCACAGCAAAATAAACCCTGGCCTTTCACTCACCCTCACAACGTAGTTGAATCGCCTGGAGTCCAGGATAGCACTGGAGAAGTCAAGCCGGTTGAAGGCTTCTCCCAGGGTGCAGTAACCATGGCGCTGGGAAGAAAAAACAGCCTCGGTCATGTTTTGGCAAACTTGAGTCCAGACAGCACAAGGTAGACATGACCCAGGGCAACTCAATTTAGCAAGCTAATGGGAAACAGACCATTGGAGCAGCTCACAGCTGGGGGAGGTAGGCCCGTCTCCCACTGAGCCACACGGTAGGCAAGACCCAGTGGAGATTATGGTAGTTTCCCATGAGTGACCCAAGCCTTGCTTATGACCCATGAATTTGCAGGTGAGAATGAGCCACACATTCCTAGGGTTCAACATCTAGTGTGAGTTCAGAGCAGCCTCCTACAGCCACTTCTCTCCATGAGTGCAAGCAAGCCATTGTGATGAATTCCAATGATTTTCCATGTTAGGACTCTACTGGGTGAAAGCCAAGAACAGTATTATGGCTTGGCCTACAAATGGCTGGTTTTTTTTTTAACTGAGGGAAGCAAACAAGTCATATTTTAAACACATGTACAAAGGCTTGTACAGCAAGCCCTGGGTTCCCTGATAGGGGCTGAAAATCATTACTGAAATTCCAACTGCAAGCCAGATCTTCCACTTATCTCTTAAGAGCTTCTGCTGATTTATATCAGCACAGGATCTTTCACTGCTTGTAAAAAGCAGCAGAAAAGAGAACAAAGAACTTATGGAGGAACTCACCTCTTTTGTGCTTCCCTTGTGAACATAGATCCACTTTTCCTGGTGGAAATCTGTTTGGACAAAGATATTTTGCTCAGTTAATCTTCTACCTCAGTGGTCTAGATATCTGTTCTGCTCATCACATTCACTGTCTTTTAGCACAAATGAAGTTATTTTGTTTACACTACCACACTTGAAACCAAATCTAGCAACTTGCTGAGCAGCTTTGTTTCCATATAGCTTCACTTGAGACTGCAGCCCTGAGCCTTGGAAAGGGCTTCTGTTTCATTGATACAGCTCAAGACTGTAAATGTTTAATCTGCCAGCCACAGATATACCATAGCAGCTCCTCTTCTTTGGTCCCAGACAGTAAGTGTGGCTGACAGCCAGCTTTTGTTGTTATTGATTTTATTAACTATTCATTACCTTGGTTACAGGCTTGGGATTGTATGTCAGATTTGAAGTTGAGCAAAAATGTCATGAGACACCAGGCATGTAAGAGAGCTTTTAGCAGTGAGGTCAGGCTCAGAAGAGCATGCTTGTGCTTGCAGCTAATTTGCTAAAAAAGAAAAAACTATTTGGGACCAAAATTTTCCTATTTCTAATTGCCTCTCCCTTCCCTCAGAATGGGAGTTGTCCCATCCACTCCCCAAAATAACTTCCCTGTACCCACCACATGCTGCTAACCCGGTTTGCAGAAGAGCCTGTACTATAAGCAGTTGCTCTGCTCGATCCTTCTCCCACTCCATTCTCACACGGGCTTTTGACCCTACTTCCTCCACACACTGGCAATTCAACAGCTAGTGTAAAATAAGTTCTCCTCCCCATCCTGCTAGACTCCTTTCCACAAAGGGAATATTGTGCTCCTGGAGCAACCTGTAAACTGATGAACTGAGGCTATGGAATGTACTCCTGCCTGGTACTGTGAGCACAAGGACAGATCCAGTCTAGTTACAGGCATGCTGACCCTGCATCAAGCCCTTTTTAATTGTAAGTCATATCAGAATGCAGCCACAAACTGCCATGGTAACGTCTGTTTGTTCAGAGAATCGAATACACTGAGGGGCCAACTTTTGGCACCAGTTTCCAAAATCCGGGGGGGATGCACGATGAGCTAATAGTAGTGTGGGAATTGTAACTCATTTCCTCTGTGTATGTTTACACTTGTAGCCCTCACATGTAACTCCACTACCTATCTTGCAATCAGGCCAAGGCAGACCTTGTGGTCCCTGCAGGCTCCCCGGGTCCTACCACAGAGCACCATCTGAGACCCCGGCTGCTCGCTGTGCATACAGAAAGATTTCAAGCCTTCTATTGTTCTGAGTGAGCTGAAACCTTATTTCATTTTTCATGCACTCCGCACACAGAGATAGGATCAAAGCTTACATTCAGGATTGTAGCCTCCAGTAATGTTGATTAGTGCTCAAAATGCATATGGAAGGAAGAATAAATTTAGCCTGTTGTGCACAAGGAAGTCTACAGGGAAAAAAACTGAAACTAGTTCATTTGAATGTACCATAGGAAAAAATTACCCTCCTTCTGACAAACAGAAATGACAAAATTTGAACACAAGCACAACTCCTCAGAACAGGGATTACTAATGGGGGCATAAATCTTCACATTAAACTGTATCCAAGTTCTCTACTTAGGTCAAATATGGGCGCAAAGCCCTCAGAGACTCTAGAAGAGTCTTCATGCACTGCACAAAAGCAATAGATATGAAGCATTTTCCATTCTTCTGCAGCAACTTTTGTCAAAAACAATAAAGAAGCCCAAAAATCCATCTTACATTGAGTCTTGGCTTTGTTATTCAGTAGGTCTTTTTTTCTCTTCTTGGCAGCAATATCGTAGTTTAGGCTGTTGAAGAGATTCTCTTTGTTGTGATCATCCTTTTTACAAAAGCTGTGAATGACACAAAGCAAGGATTCTGTTTATTTCTGCAGTCTGCTGAACACTATGTTTCCTGCAAGGAGACAAAATACACAGGTTTTCATTGTGAGCTCCAAAGCTATCTCATTGCAGGCTGCCATTGAGAAGTCTGCACAGAGTTTTGGCATTCAGTAATGGTATTTTTAAGGGAACCTCTGGTGCCTCATTTCTGGGCTGGCCAAGATACCCACAAAAGACAGGAACAGGTAACACAGATTGCAGAGTTAGTGCTGGGACACTGCTGGGCAATATTCTTTTCCTCCCTTAAACCAGTCTCTATCCTTAAGTAACCCCAGGTCTTCCTACTGTAGGTAGCAGATTCCTCTGAGCCAGTCAGACTGCTACAGAAGGACTTATTTAGGAATACCTGAGGACATATATATGCACTCAAAATATTTATTAACAAAAGACCCCCTACAAAATACTATTTAAAGCTTACAGGAAAAGCTCAGCTGAGGTTCAGACTTAGCCAATGGTTTTCCAAAGCCCACACAGGAGTGACTACACAAGTTAACAGCTAGGATCTCCTGTCCAAGACTGACCATCATCTGCTTTTGCTGAAATTCCGCTGTAACTGTATTATTAGTGAAGGGAGCTATAACCCTTTATTTCCTCCAAGGGCAATGAAAGACTACATATAAAGAGGCTGTGCATCAGCATCTCCACATTCTGCAGACCTGCAAATCAGCAGATCCAAGCCACAACATGAAACCAAGAAGCCCCTGGGCAGCCACAGCGCTGCTGCAAAGATCTCTGGTGATGGCAGGGGAAGGCAGCACCCACCCTGAGCTCTCAGCAGCGGCCCCCTGCACACAACCTGCAGCACAGAGCATGAGGATGCCTCACAGGTACCAGGGAAAAGACAGAGGATGCATCCAAGGAGAACGAAACAGAGCTGCCTCCACTGCTCTGGCAGCTCCTAAGGGATGAAGCACAGCTATTTGGAGGCCTAATCTCAAAGAAGGTCCCAGGCACCTTGCTGCACCTCTCAGCTGCTGTGGCACAAGCAACCCTGGAGCTCTGACAGGTGCCAAACCATGTTACTGCTTGCAGTGTTAGGGAAGGCTCCTCTGTGACAGCCACAAGGACACTTGCACAGGAGGCTTCCTCTACAGACCATGTGTTTACACTGTTTAACTTCCAAAAAAATAACCCAAGCACCATACCAAACACACCTCTCACAGCTATTCAAGCACAGGCTTCTTCAAAGGAATGAAACTTGTGGGACAAGGTTTGTTTCCCCTGTTCACTGACTGGCCACACCACCAGCATATGCAAAAGTCAAGTGACCAAGTCAGAGTTTCAGCCCCATGAAGGACTCAGATCCCCTCTAGCATGCTCCAGATGGGTGCTCTGGTTTGGCACCAGCACATGGCCCCAGAGGTGGAGGAAATCTCCCTCAGCTTCAGAAAACCAAGAGCCTCAGTTCCTCCTTCCTACTCCACATCCCCCTTGCAGGGCAGCACAGCTCTGGAGAAGGCACTACTACTGCAGGCTCCACCACACCACCACAGAAGAGGACAAGCAGCAGCACTGCAGGTGGACAATACTCACAGAAACAACGGTTTGGGGAACCAGACACCTTAACCAGATGGAGCTAGCTCAAAACCCCCTAAACCTGAGAGCAGAACATCTCAGCTGCTCATGTCCCCCATCCATGCTGCTTTCTGCTGGGGGGGCCAAAACCTGAGAACAGAATATGGTATTAAGGAAGAAGCTGTTTTGAGATATTTTATCCTGGTTGCATAAAATTAACAGGGGGTCAGGTTAACATGCCCCATGCAATGGCAGAATCTGAGCCCAAGAGCACAAGGTGGACCTGCTTTAAATCTCACATGTCAACAGCACACCCTTGCCTGTTGATTTCCTACTGAATGACTCTGTAATCCGAAACCACCGCAACAGCAGCAGTGGATAAACTCCAGCATAGGAGGCAGATTATTTCCCTGTTTATGTACTGCCAGGTTTCCACACACTTCTCCAGGGCATCTTGACAGGTTGAACAGTTGGGAACCAGGACCTGGCACTGCAAGGACCTCAGCCCCGGGCCAGTGTGTCACCCCCTCATTTTAAATGTGAAAAGGGATCTATAAATCCATTCCAAACTCAGTCTTCCGAACACAATCACACTACCAGCAGCCAGACAGTTTTTTAACCTATTTACAAATAAACCCACTTATAAATTACAAATCTATTCCACCTATTCACAAGCCTGTGCTTGATTTTTATTTACAGCTTGTATGAAAGAGAGCAGGAGATACCTGCTACCTAAGCTTCATTTCAGAATAACATTTTAGCAGTGGCTCACAGCAAATCCCTGCTTGCTACAAGTTCCCTTGTCATGGCCATTCCCGACACGCAGCTGAGGAGTAGATGCATCTCTGGGAGAAAAGTTTGGGTTTTGACAGGAGCGATCTGGCCAGAGCCCACGACACCCATGCGCTGCAAAGGCTTCCTGCCCACACCATCTGGGGGGGTTGTTGATGTTTTGCAGCCGGATTAGTCAACCGGCACGTAAGGTACATTACTCACGGCCTGGGGAAGATTTATGGCCTCAGACAAATCCTCCTTCCCCAGCCGGGGAGTCGGGACGGAGGGGAGGGTTGTTTGGGAAGGGGTGGGCAGGCGCTGGGCGATGTTCCAGGGCGGCGCAGCGCGGAGGCCGCGGGGCAGCGGCTGTTTCACCTTTTCCTCGCACTTTCGCCCCATCCCACAGCCACAGGGACAAGGCGACCCGCGGCCGCCGGAGACCCGTCCGGGGCTCGCTCAGGCCTGGGGGTGGGCGCCGAGCCCGGGGGTGCCCGCATAGCGACCCTGACCCGGGGGGACCGCCGGGGGAGACCCCTGAGCCCGGCCCAGCCCCGCTCGCCCCCCGCCCCTCCCAGCACCGCCCCCTGCCGGCACGGCCGGGGAGCACAGCAGGGGCGCCGCCGCTACCTGCTGATGTCGCCCACGAAGCCGCCGCTCTTCTCGTCGAGGAAGCGCGTCCAGCCGTCGGCAGTCTTAACCCAGTTCTGGCCGGGAGAGCGCCAGTCCTGCCCCAGGAACGGCATGGCGGCGGCGCGGAGCAGGACCGACGCAGAGAGCGGAGCAGAGAGCGCTGCCCGGGGCGCGGCGCGGGGCACAGCAACGCTGCGAGCGCCGCTCGCGCTATTTATAGGGCGGCGCAGCGCGCGTGTTGCCGGAAGCGCGCGCCGGCCCCGCCCCCCCGCACGTGGCCGTGTTTATCGGCCCGGCCCCGCCCGCAGCCGGCCCGCGAGAAGGGCGTGGTCTGAGCGAAGGGGGCGTGGTCTAAGGGAGGGGGCGTGGCCTGGGACGGCCGAGCACAGCCCAAGTTACGCTTTTGTGCACAATTTGTGTGCTGGATTTTATGTGCTGTGGGTGGCGGCTCTCGTGTGTGTCCGCTTTGTGTGTATACAAAACATTACGTATAGAACACAAACATGCATAAAAATAATGTTTTATGTGTATTGCAATGCCCTATATAGATTCCACATTTGATTTATTGGTATAAGTAATACAAATGTTTATACAGACCTGTTTTTATAGGCTTGTGAATATGTTTTAGAGAGTTGTATGTTGCAATATTATATAATAGAATAGTATACAATGTAACATAATAATACATGCTATAGTAATATAACAGTGTAATATATATGCATTGCAAAGTCATTGTTATAGAAACATAGAATCGAACCGTGCCTTGCAGAGTGGGTTAAGCCAGGCAGATCCATGTCACTAAAAATACCGTCATCCTTTCAAAGAGGATCACTTGCCAGCTCTGAAGCGCCGTTAGATTCAGGTTGCAGAAGCAGATGAAGAGAGAAAGGAGTGCTAGGGAAGGCAGACACACGGGTTGATTTCTCCTGTCTCTTTTAAAAGCCATCAATTTAGAATCTTGTGAAAATATACAGAATATATATAATAATGTTACATGTGGTTTTATATAGACAACACTATGTATATGTATGTATAAAATATTATCAATACTATGTTTTCTAAATGTATGTTTTATAGGTGTATATTTTATACTGGTGTAATGTTTTATGTATGCATACTGGTGTAATGTTTTATACTGGTGTAATGTTTTATGTTTTACATATGGTTTTACATTCAATTCTATTTGTTTTCATATTTTATAGATAAATGTGTATGACTGAAAGCTATATATATGACAGTGTTATATATGAAAATATATATGCTGTATACACATAGTGCATGCATTGGCACTTGTTAGTAAAACTGTTATACACCAAACATTATAAACACAGGTTTTTTGCAACCAAGCCCAGGTTGAAGGGGTACATTCTTTGTCAGGAACACGCTGTGGCTCATTTTGTAAATATCAGGTGTTTTGTCTTGGGATCATGACATATTTTCCCTGTGCTATGCTGTATGTATCTCAATATACAGATTTTCCTATTGCCAAGTCAAATTACCTGGGGGCATTGTGCATGGGGTATCCCTGGGTGTCTGGGAGCAGCTCCAATCCTATGGGAAGGGGTGGGTGGCTGTCAGGACAAGCATCCATCAGCATCGCCTGGCTCAGGCTTGGGGCTGGAGACTGTAGAGTGGCGATGTGGTGAGCGGCTGGTGGCGGGGCCAGGGGGATAAACTGTCCTAATCCGGGTCATGCTGCCAGCTGTTCTCCATCTGTGCTGCCATGGGGCATTCACAACATCTGAAGCATGCAAGTGACAGTGCTCTGTATTCACCCCCAAAACCCCCCCAAAACCCCAAATGAAAATGAACACTCGAGATGTGGGGAAGTCTGCATGTGGAGGCAGGAGCCTTGCAGGCAGGAGAGCTGCAGGGAGGGTGTCTGCTGATGCCAGAAGTTCTACACCAGGAGTGTTGGCTGCTCCTGGCCACCCCATCTCTGTCTCCTGCTGTGGTTTGCCTGTGTGAGTGTTACAGAAGGTTGATGGGAAGAAAACTGAAAACCCACTGGGTAAAGCTGCTGTATCTGAAGGGTTCTTGCAGCCCCTGGGGACAGAAAGTGCTTAAGAGCAATGGTGAGCCACAGATCACATGAAAGTTAAAATCCATATACAAGGACACTATGGTTGAGGTCTCCTCCTCCCAAGCCACCCCTACAGGACAGTGGTCTCACCCTCTCTTACAAGCAATGCCAGCTATTTTTTGAGTGTCGGGAGATATTGTTTGATCTGCAAGAGTGCTTTGAGCTGCGAAATCCTCTTTGGTGTGTTTCTTTTGCAGTTTAAGTGCCCCATGCCTTTGACAAGTGAACATCTTTCAACAGCATCACTGCAGGGGACACCACCACCCTCCACACATCAGGACACTCAAGAGGGGACCAGATCTCCACTAGTGGAGCTGCTTGGGGTGAGGCAACTCCCAACAGCATGAGTGAGTTCAGAGCATACCTGAATAGCTGCAGTCACCTGTCACCCATTTCCTGCCAGGCAGATTCATGTCACTGAAAATACCTTCATCCCTTTAATGAGGATCAGTCAGCAACTCTGAAAAGCAGTTGGGTTTGGTCTGCAAAAGGGGATGAAGAGAGAAAAGACTACTGGGGAAGGCAGACACAGGGATTGATTTCTCCTTTCTCTTTTAAAAGCTGTCATGGTCTGTCATGATAACCCACAAACACTGTCAGCCTTTGTGAGTGACCAGGAAGCTGCTAGTGTGCTGCAGCAGGCAGTCACCTGCTGACTAAAAGCACCGTGTCAGACCGTAAGGCAGCGAGAGCCGTGGGTTCAACCAAGCACGTGGTGTGTTAAAACCTTTGGAGATTTTAACATGGTGTGGCAGGAGAGCTGCCACCACTGGCACTGCAGCACAGCCTGAATCAAATCTAAAAAATTTTATGACTGAGAAAAAACAACAAAAAGACCAAGAGTGAAGCTCACAGCACAGACACACAGGTGCAGAGCCAGGGTTAGCCAGGCTGAATCAGCTGCAGGAACTGACATTTTAGAAAAGGTGGCACAGACAGAAATTAGAGCTATTGCTCCAGAGCATGGACCCTTTCCCCAGAGACCAAAATAGATCTGCTTGTGGCTCAGCTGCTCCACTCGTACTGGCCAGGTGCAGCAGCAATGGTCTGCACGTAGCAGGTCATGGAGGGGCGGCTTTTTTGAGGGCTTCTCTGACAGGTGCTTCCACAATGGGGTGTTGTAGGGCAGCAGCCTCCTTTCTTTACTTTACCCTCTAGTTTGCAGGTACTACAGGTTCTTTAACTCTGCCTTCAGTCCTCTGGAGGCCATTGGTATGCAGGGATTAATGAAGCAGGGACAAACCCTTGCAAACGCCTGGGAATGGGCAGGGATGAGGCATTTGCATTGTTTTTTGTCCAAAGCTGGTACATCTGTAACTGATTGAGGCTCTTTGGAAATCAGCAGCAGAGGGGTTAAAAGTGGCATATTTAGCTGTGAAAGAACTGTTCCCCTCCCTATCCCTGTGTGGTCTGATCATGCAGGGCCCTTGCTGCAACATATTCCTCACAGCCAACATTGCTGGCTCTGTGGAAACCAACTGCTAGTACATAGCCAGCCTGGTGTGCATGCGTACACGTATGTTGCACAGACATCAGAGCAGCCTCTTATGCACACTCCTGGAGCTCACGGACACAACCCCATCTCCCCAGTCTTGAATTCCTTCAAGGGTGGGCTTCTCATGCCAGGAAATGAATTCTGTCTCAGGGCACACAGTCTGAAGGTGGCTCTGCCATTGTCCAGTGCTGGTTGGAGCCAGGGGGGATTTGCCACAGCACAATTTAAAAGGGAAAAACTGTATTTTTGGGACAAGCTGAATACAGGGTGACATTGTGAAGTGGCCACAGGGTGCAGCTGCGAGAGCACACAGTTCTGCTGCTGCCATTCTCCATGAGGGGTGGTGAGGACTTTTTTCCAGCAGTGTCTCAACTTCAACTTGTGTAGATTCACAGTTACCACATACAGACACTGCAGGGCAAAGCTAATACTGGAAATCAGCTCTAGTAGTGAAAATGGGCATTGATGCTTCAGGTGAAGGGTGCTGCACAGGGAAAGACCTGGCAGTGTTGGTTTACAGAAAGGCAATGCATGATGCCGTGACCCTCTTCGGTTTGCACAGGTCATTGGGAGAATTATTGATGTTGTCATTGAATTATCAATGTCTATATTAAAGAATGCATCTCCCACACAAGGATAAAGACAGAAATATTCTTTCAGAGCAAACTCAAGGCAGCAAACCCTCCTTTGGCACATCTTATAGGATCATGCCCATGCCACAGACTTAGGCCATCCCAGACATCCAACTGATGGGAAGAGGCAAAGAGCCTGTGTTTGGCTTGGCAGCCTATGCTCTCACACCTCAGAATCAAACATGTCCCTCTTATCTAAAAAATAATCCAGCTGATAGATATTTCCTTAGTGAGACAGATCTGGTAGCCTCCATGCCCCTGTCATCCCTGGCTAGGCATGCCAGCAGCTGACTTAGCATGCTGTGGCTCATGACACTGCAGGAGGGTTTGCCATCTGTGAAAGCCACACAGTGATGATGAAGGGCATCTAACTGTGGGAACAGTGAGTCATGGTGTGGCCCAAGCTTTATTTTTCCTCACCTCTGTTCTCTGAAAGCAGCAACTCACTGAGCGATAGCAAATGCCAGAAATAAGGTTGGTTCAGCAGCCTGTGTGCTCCAGGGATGCTTTAGAGCAACTGTTTTTACCCTGTGACTCTCCGGATGCTCACAGGTGTTCTGTGGAGCCTTGTCTTTCAAAAATTCAGTAGCTCTACCCTGGATCAGGCCTTCCTTGAGCCCTGGGCATGGGAGGGAATCCTCCTGCCGCTGCCCAGCAGCCTCCTCTCCTGGTGACTACATGGTGGATGTGGGCCCATCCAGGCACCCAACAGTGGATCCCTTTGGGATCCTCCCAGAGGAGAGGGATGTCACACAGACACCAATGACATAAATGATTCTCACCACAGACCCCTGAATGGTCCATTACCCCAGTCTGGGCAGAGCACAGGTCTAACAGCAACAACAGGGGCACTTGGTGATGTATTCTCATCTTCAAAGCATTAGTTGGTGGGAATTAATCCTCATACCAGGCAAGCAAGTCTTATGATTCTCACTTCACAGAGAAGCAGACCAAATGATGTGATGAAGGGTCAATCAGGTCACAGCTGCGATGAAATCACAGCAGTTCCTGCCTGCCCATCCCGTGACCATTAGACCTTATGTACTCATCACAGAGGCAGCTGGCATGCAAGGAGGTGCAGGGGCCAGTCTCTCCTCTGGAGGCAAGTTATGCAGCCCATGGGGAGGTGCTGGACCATGACTCACCTTTGGAAGCAGATTCTAGTGCTGGATGAGGTTGAGGAGTTGCAGGATGCATCCTCCAGTGACTCACTATTGGGGTTTGGTAGTAGGAGAGCACCCAGTAAAGGATGATGAAAAGCTGAGGGAAGCAGGTCCAGGCAGGTTTGGGATGCCAAACCTTTTCTTGGTTGCCTTTGAAAGTCTGAGTTTAAGATTTTAACCCCCTGGATGGGATTTTGGCTGCTGATGTTGGGGTAAGAGGGCCATTTGTGGTAATCACTAGTGGGGATTCAGGCCAGGAGACTGGCCCCAAAGGTCATTTGGTCTTACCAGCTGCTGCTGTACCTTGGATGAGTTACTTGATCTCAGCAGGGAGAAGCCCTCTCCACACTGAAATGGGAGCTGTGCAGAGCAGCAGCTTCTTGGGAACAGGAGGGAGAGGAATATAGTTTCCTGGGCAAACACCTGCAAGTGGGTTTGGTGTAAAAATAGAAAATACTTAGGAAAAGTAAAATGATGCCCTGGCTTTACCTTGGCTTACAGAAACGCACCCCTAAACACGAGGTGATGTGCTTAGGGCAGATAATAGAGATGAGAATTAGTACTGGCAATAGTACTGGCAGTTCCCTGTGCACAAAAGACAAACAGCGGGATGTTGTCCCTGAGCCAACTTCCACATACGTCGCATACAATGGGCCAGCCCATCCATCCTCCTCCCTGTGCCATAGGTAGATCTAAAGGAGGCAGAAAGCTGGCAGCAAATTAATGTCAGCAAACCATCTGAGAGGAGGAGCAGCCCGAGGGATTTGTATCTTGTCAAATTGGAAGTATATCTGGGAATCATTTCTTGCTTATAGTAAACTGTGCACAGTGTAGCTGACAATAGGGTTGGGAATATGATTTCATATTAAAAAACCATATTTTCCATGTCAAAGGTGTCTCCACCTCCTGCCCATTGCATTAAGCCCAGGAATTTGCAGTCAGGAGTTGTTAGTGCTGGACATTCAGTTCCACAGCAGAGAAGAGCTGGAGTACTGAGCTACAGTGGGCATGAGGCCAGTGCTGCCTGAAGTGGCTGTGGCAACAGTCCTGCAGGACGCAGGTTTCTCTGTGGGACAGTGATAAACAAAGCCAAGAACTGGATCAGTGTCAGGGCCTCCCCGAGGTCCATAGCCATGTGTGCTGCCCTGCCAGTGCTGGGGAAAGCAGAAGGCACTGAAAGGCACTAAGCTCTGAGAATATCACACCTGCAAAGATCAAGTCAGCAGTGTGATTGGCTTGGCCTGGCTTTGTAGTGCAGGTCATAGCTGAACTCCCAGAATAATCAGTGAGCTCCTGTAATTATCCTGGGGACATCACATAATGGTCATGCCTTTCATCTCTTCCATCTTCCTTGTGGCACATCATAGCTCTGGCTCTTTTTCTAAGTCTGAAGTTTGGTTTTG
Organism: Pithys albifrons albifrons; assembly: GCF_047495875.1. Taxonomy (NCBI): domain Eukaryota; kingdom Metazoa; phylum Chordata; class Aves; order Passeriformes; family Thamnophilidae; genus Pithys; species Pithys albifrons. The sequence continues at coordinate 40,167,782 of NC_092461.1, read as the reverse complement.
GTGCTGCAGTGTTATCTGTGGCTTTTGCGGCCCTTGTGTTACAAGCATCACTGCCTGGTTGCCTGCAGTCTCAGGGGACCTAGTTTAGTGACCCAAATTCTCCATTTTTAACCCACTGCTATTGTTCTCTGGGTGCCTGTTGCAGAGAGGTGGTTAATGCCAGGCATTTCCTTTGGTAATCTTGTTGCATCTTTATTTTCCTGTCTCCTGGACTGATTTGGAGCCTTCAGAGGTAGAAGGATGGTGCAGTACAAGGGCAAGCGCGCTGCAGAGGACGGATATCCCTGGAAGAGAAGGTAGGAACACAGATGGAGGGAATGGAGTGTGAAATTTCTGCCCTTCTGTCCCTCCAGTAGCCTGCAGAAAGCAGCTGTTTCCATAGTGTGAAAAGCCATCCCTGGGCAGGGCAGTTTCTGAAGGTGAGAGGTGGCCCCAGGCGAGGTCTGGGAAGGTGCCAGTGGGTTACAGCCCTGCCCATCAGGCACGCTGCCCTCACAGGCCTCTGTTCAACACGATGATGGAGGTAACCCCTTGCTGTTCAACCACACACCTACCCTAATTCACAGGCTCTGAAAGGACCTGCTTTCTCACTGTGCAAATGCATGCTCTGTGTCATGCTATAGGAAACACTGCAGAGGAAGCAATCAGAGAAGTTGATCCTGGATGGATTTGAAGGTGCCTTTTAGGTGACCCTCTTGTCCTTTACATGTTTCTAGCCCAGAACTACCTGTTTTACAGAATAGTGCAGTTTTCCACATGTGAAAAAGCTCTCTCCTCACCAGGAACTGCTTTCCATAAAAGCCAGAGGTTCAATTGCTCAGTCTCCATGAAGACCCCACAGGAGTTTCTCAGGATGCTCACCTTCATGTCTGTGGCAAGTTCCAGCCTGGGTCACTACAGTTTTCTTGCCTCAACCCCACCCTGGCAGTGTCAGTGGGACACAGTGAGCAGCCCTGCCTGACAGGGGGGTTGTGTAAAGCTCCTCCAGGGTGGCTGAGACTTGTGGGTGGCCAGTGCCTGGCGCAGCCATGGGAGCTTGTTGCAAAGGGCAGCAGGGTGATTTGCTGTGTAAAACCTCCTGTGGAGAGAGGAGTGTGCTTATTAGAGAGTTCCGATTCTCCACTCTGTTAGTAGGATACACAACTTTTCCTAAACACAGCCTGTCCAGCTGCATTCCTGAAGCACACATTCCTTGCCAGTGTAGCTCACCCAGAGTGTGGCCAGGAATAGCGCTGCAGCTTCGTGTGGGACCTCTCCGAAATACATCTTTAATTGAATAGGTCCACTTGGCCCATGAGCTTGAACTCAGACCAGGAGAAAAGTGTTGTAACTATTGGTCCTTTTGGCATTTTCTACCCAATACCCTCTATTCTTTATCCCTCACATCTACAGCTTGAAAGCACCACCACTCTTTCAGCTTTGCTTTCTGTGTCACTGCCCTCTGTTGGGCTGCCCATTGGGCCAGCATGGGTGCCAGTGAGCGGGGACACTGATGCAGTCACCTTCTAGAGCTGATAAGGCTTGTTGTCATGCAGCCGGAGGTACTAATTTCTGTCTCTTAAACCACATAGCTGAGATTCAGCTGGATATTCATAGCCACAAAGAATGCTTTGCTGGAAGAACAGTTGCTGGCTTTCTGATTTTTATCATAAGCCTTGTGATAGCTGGCTTTTTCTTGACAGCACCAATATCTGGAGCATAGTTTTGGGATGGAAGGCTCAGCTTTTGGTTTAAAACCAGAATGCACATTTGGAACCCTGACAGTTGCAGAGAAACTACAAAGTGACTTCCAAGCATGCTCCTGTGACTCAGAAAATGCAAATTACCCTGTGTTTTGGTTAAGAAGACAACCAAGAAGAAATATTTTGTTTTTTAAGGCTATGTAGTGGTCCTTGAGTACTTGGCACTGGCGATCTCAGGGAAAGATGCCAGTGTTCCAGGCCTTTTTGTTATGAGAAGCTTCTGCATAATTTTGGGAACCAGGACTGCAGGGATTCATGTGTCCTGTAAAAGGTGACAAGCTCTTCCCTTCACTCCTAGGAAGAACTTAAAAGGGCACAGCTGCATTGTGGGCCATCTCTCGTGCCTAGGGCATTTTAGAGGAGCAAGAAGGGGGCATCATACTGTGTTGGCTCCTTTCGCTTGCTCTGCCTACCCCTGCCCACAGTCAACCTCAATGCCAGCACTCAATCTATATACATACAAGAATGATATTTTTATAATCCTTTCTTTTCCTATGAACAGCTGCATGAAAACTGAACTTTTTCGTATCAGACCTCCTGCTGAAGGCCACTACACATCTGAGCTTTTCCCTTACAGCACATGTTAAAGACATAATTTAGGGACTTTGGCTTCATCTCTCTCAGGCTTGGCATTGCTCCAGTAGAGCCAAACACATTGTGGTTCAGCAACAACAGTTTTTAATCCACTTTTTTGTGCTTCCCTGTGCTCCCTGCAGACTTAACCACAGTGGTCAGTCCTTTCTTTCCACTTCCCCCTTTGTGCCTTGTGGTGTTTACATGGTGTGTAGTGTTCTGCAAGCAACAGATAAACAGAAATAAAAATCAGTGTTGGTTTGCTTTACAAGAGTAACCCCTGGAGTCAACAGCCATTCACTGCTTGTAACCTTTAACTCTCACACCAAGAAGTGACTTTACAGAAGAAATAAATAAATATTGGGTTCCCATGTGATTTCACATGAAAACATAAAAAATCCAAACGCAGCATGAGAATGAAGCAATAAAGTATCTGGGCTTTCTTGGCCAGGCATGGAGCTGAGCATGCCTGATTTTTCCAGGAAGCAAGCGAATTTGCAGAGAAAGTGCCAAGGAGTCACAGCAGTATCACTGTTATTACAAGCAGCGATTTTTCAGCACACACTGTGCTGAAATGGTGATGGGTGGCTACTGCATTTTTTGGATCTCTTCGTCCTTCTGCACGCAATGGGAACCTAACTTCTAGAAAATGCTGGAAAAGGGGAGGCAGACCAGAGATAACCCAAGAGAGATATTGCCCAAGCTGTTTTTCATCAGTCCAAAGCTGGTAGCTGCAAGGAAAGAGCACAAAATTGGTACCTGTAACAGGAGTAATGAATTCACAGTAAGTTTATATTTCTTTAGCTGCAGTTATATCTTTTCCAAGGTTTAGCTGGGAAACAGGCAGTCTTTTCCTCAAAAAATAGAAGGAAGATCTAAGCAGTATCAGAGCTATCTATATAAATACATATCTAGTGGCTTGACTTTTAAATTTTAAAGTGTAATTAAAACTGCAGGAAATGAAAAACTGCTTCTTTGAGGATCTTCCAATTCAGAAGACAAGTCCAGTCTCTCACTCACTGCCATTACACAGCCTAGTGCTGAGTTGCTCATCTCAACACCTGGCAAAAGCATTTTTTAGAAAGTATCACAAGATCCTTTCCCAAAGGCTGAGGAACAAGCTGTGACAGTATTTCAAAGTCACAAAAAGGTTCCTTTATACTTTAACGGGAGTTCAGGTAGTTGGAGTTGATGGAAAAAGTAATTAATCCCAGACATAATAAAATTGGGATGTGGCACTGCAAGACCCTGAATAACACAACAATCTCAGAGGGGTCATAATTTTAAAGAAGTCCAACCCAGCCAGTCACCTGCATGGCTGGAACATCAGTTTGGGGTTTTTTATTGGCAAGAACTGGTGTGCATGAAGGGCCTCTGAGCTCTGCAGAAGGAATTAGGTGCTCTACCCAGCCACTGCAAATCAATCCTAAAGGGCAAAAAAAAGTTACCTGTCATCCTTCCTTAGCTCATGGTAAGATATGTGAGCTGCCACATTACAACTGAAGGCCAGCTCATGAGAAAATTTTGTCCCACTGATCCAAAATGCATCACCTGGCCCAGGAGAGGACTTTTCTTTCTTTTTTGTTAGTCAAGATGCACAATTGCCTGGGTTTAACAAGTCCCCAGGCACAAGGAGAGGTGCAGGAGCGCTGTGGCTCCGTGTTCCTCGTGTGCACCAGCTCAGTGGTGCAATTGGCCTCCCACTCGGTACACAAGGTCAGGTTACCTCAGTTCCACTGGAGTCACAAGTGTGCTCTGGGACAGTTACCCTGACTTAGCTCACAGGCAGGAAATTGTTAAATTTCAGTAATTGACTGCAAGAATGAGTTTATCAGCTGAGTCTGTTCCAGCCTGTTCTTTAGGCTGCAGGACCCTGGGAGCAGGAGTTGCTTTTTTTCAGAGCTATATTCTGTAAAGTGGTTTCCCACCCACATTGCATCACAACAAGGTGAGTGCTCCCGATTTTGTATTTAATTTTAAATTCTTCTGCTATAACTCAACAGGCATTTGCCCAGGCCAGGGGGGTCACAGTAGCTGTATCCATCTAATAGTGCAAAACAGTCTTCTGCTGCCAGAACAGCTAATTTGGCATCTGTAGCTGCTGTTGGTGACTTTCCTGCTGATATTAGTGCAACTGGTTCTGTTCTTAAATTTGCACTGTGTATCCCTGAGGAATATTCTAGCTTGAAACTCTGTGGTGTCCAATGAGGCCTTTTGCTGATGGCTGCAGTTTCCTTCCTCCAGCCCTGCTGTCTGGAGGCAGAGCTGGTGGTCAAGAAAAAAAGATTTCCCATAAGATACTGTGCTATGTGTTGGAGGGTGTGCAGTGTACGCTGACATTCAAAGTGTGACCACTTTAAGTAAACCAGCTGGAGCACAGGGAAGGAAAATGCTTCTAGATCCAGGTTTAGTGATCAGCTCTTCCACTGAGCATGAAACTCGTACAAGCGCTTACAGCGTTCATCTTTCAGTTGAACATCCAACATTCAACAAGCAGCAAAATTAATTTCAGATAATAAAGTTGAGCTTAACTTAATAGAGAAAAAGCCTGGAAAACTTTTCTGGAAGGGGATGTGTTGTGTATATCTACATATCAATATTTATTATTGGAAGGACATTAGCTCTGGTGTGGGAGGGTAATGACAAGACACATGGGCCCTAACAGAGGTCTCATCATGCGCCTGTGGAAAATACGTATCATCTAAGACAGTGTGCATAGCGTAGGAGAATTAGGAAACCTTGAAGAGGTGACAGCTGATTAAACAGCTGAAGTTTTAGATCTGTGATCTATTTGAAATGCAGAGATACATCATAAGACAGCCACCTTAAACTGCCTAAACTCCTTTCTCCTGCCCTGTTCTCAGGCACTGCTGTTTACCTTATACAAAGCTGTTACTGTTTAGCCTGTGAAGAAACAGCCTTTGTCATTATACTGGAGTTTAACTCCTCCAGCTAAATTAGACCATTGTAGCAGTGTAGACGATATACAACCCTGCAATCCAGACTGTAAATTTATTACTTTTCCCATACAACTAATTTCACAATGTCTTTGGAACAAGCCTTCCTGATGTCTTTTGAATAGAGCATTTAAGCAGAAGGAAAAAAAGGGAAGGTAAATTCAACCTAAAATCTTCAGACTCCAGCTATGCCCCAAAGTGTTCACATTATCAGAGGCAGAAACCACCTTATCTTCTGGTGTAGTTTCACTGTAGCTGAGATCTTAAAAAATGACTGATACCATGAGAACAGTTGATCCCTTTTCACCCTTCCCCAGTGCTAGGATTTTGCAAGATTACAGTCAAATGTGTTTCTCAAGAAAAGTCAGCTGGGGATACCACTCAACGTCCTTATCTTGATGAACCTTCAAAGCCATTCTCCATCCCAATACCCGGTCTTATCTGGATATAAACAGATATGCTCAGTGCATCTCTGGGCCATCTTCCCTGCATGGTCACACTGTATGATCATCAGCTGTTTCAGCACTAGTGGTGTAAAACAAAATGGCTGAAAGATTTGTAGGCTGTAAAGATGGGACAAAATGCAAAGCACAGATGGATGCTATTCCAAGAGAGCAGGGGAATGCGAGGGGGGGTAATTCTTGCTCCATGTTGATCCTTCTTTACTGGGCTGTATGGGTTCTGGATGGATCTTCCTGAGGGAGTCTTGGGTAAAGACTTGAAGATTTAGAGGATTTCAGCTGTGCCATGAATTTGTGCACTATTACACACTGTTAGAAAATTCATGGTCTCTGTAGAAAGAGGAACTCATTTTCTCTTCCTCAGGGGGCTGAGATATGGAGAGCATTACTGCACTGATCTGACTGACTAAGCTGACATAATAGGCTTCACATCAATAAGTCCGAGGCAGACAGTAATTGCAGTAACATGGGCTTAGTGGTGAAAGCACAGATTGCCACAGGTACACTCCAACTGTGAAGGACATTGTCTCTTTTCGTGCTCCTCACCACATAGGACTCCGTTTTATAATTTAAAATTATAACTTGATTGGCACCACAGATCAGAACCAACAGATGAAACGAAACCCTATAGGCCCTCCCTGATATTTAAAATAATATTCCAAAAATATCCTCCTGTTCCTCAGGCACAGAGAGCACAAAGGGCAGAAGAGGACATCACCTCCCAAATTCTCTCTCTGTCCCCCAGCTGTAGCCCCTGGTTTGTCAATACAATGTGCCTAAATATTTCTATCATTAATAATAGAAGGAGGAAAAGGGACATCCTCTCAGCAGGCAAAATGTCTGACTCCAATGTTTCCAGCAAGAAGAGGTTAAAATCAATTGTATGACATTTTTCATGGAGTGTCTGCTTTCCAGGTCAACTCTGTGTTTAGAAATGCTAAGAGTTTGCCACTGTGGTGATGTTACCTCAGTGTGCCCCAGGACGCAGGATTTTTGTTTCTCTACTTTTTATTCTTTCCTATGGGATGTCCTTCTGATCCACTGAAAGTCTTCTGTGGTCCACCAGCATCAATGACTCATAACTATCACTTTCCTTCTCAGGGAGGACAACTTCAGTGCTTCCTGGGGGTTTTGGTCTTTACCAGTGAAATGGCCCATGCAGTTGGCAGCATAAAATCCATTAACAACATGTTATATAATGTTTAACAGGAATACAAAAAGGTAGCACTAGAATTAAGACTCTTCACATGTAAACCTAATTTTCTGACCAACCACATGCCTATTTTTTATTTTATTTATCCTGTACAGGCTATCAGCAGCAGTCAGTCTAGTACCAAGCTGTAAGTTTTTTCCCCTAGAAAAAGCCACACAGAGATGACACAGGGTCAGGACTGGGACAAAGTAACCTGATGTAAAGGACGTTTGGAACAACAAAAAAGTGACCCTGCACATAAAAACTTTTAATAAACAGTATCAGCCATACCACTGTTCTGGTTTGCTGGACTAACAGAGGAGGATAAAAACTCAAGCTGGCAAATACCAGATTTTTGGCCCAGAATTAAGTTCTTGGACTAAATTTCAAGACTAAAGTACCTCTCTGAAGGCAGGAGCCTATAACTAGTTGATTCATTCTGCTGGGAAGACACCATTTTTACCAGTGAACCAGAAGGACATCTCTCAGAAAACACTGCTGTGAACTTCAGAAGCATTGTGTTATGTACAGTGTTCATCCTCCTGACATGTTGGACAAAAATACTCTATCCAGAATAATAAAGTAATTGTCTGTAATTTAGCATATTAAGCAATCTGGCCTCAAAAGTCATCAGAGAGTTCATGAGAGGACTTAGCTCCTCATCTGTTTTTAGTGGTGTAGGTAGTATTAGAACTGACCCTCTCGAAGAAGAAAAAACATTGTCCCAAGCACAGAATCAGCGTGGATCCACCAAGACCAGTATTTGGAGTCAGAAGAATCCCGCTAGTGCTCCATTACATGTTCCAGCCAACATTCTTTTCCTCCCAGATAAAATGCCCTGCTGATCTAATGGTAGAATTTGGCTCTCAAAGCTAGAAAGCTCCAACTGTAGCCAAAGTAATATCCTAAAATAGAAAGAAAAATGAGAAACCAGAAATGTTGTTTTCCTCTTTGACAAATTTCAGCAGGAAGCTAGCAGAGAAAAACCACTAAAGTGGCTCTCTCCCAATCTAGTAATTGCCTGAAATGCTCAAAAGATCCCTCATCCTAAGGTCCAAAGGCACCTCAGTTTCATGACTGTGTCTCCCATATCACTGGAAACCAACTTAAGTTAACTGAGCTCAGGATATGGTCTTTCTATATGAATCAATTTTAAGGAAGCTGACAGTTTAAGGAAGCTGTTTTTGTTCTGATGAAAACAGCCTGAAGATCTAAATTTAACAGTTGATTTCACAATGCTAATTTTTGACTGTAAGTAAAATCACCCTGGAAAAATAGCTTATAATAGGAAGAGATATATTCTCCGGATGCTGGAAAAGCAAACCAAAAAAAGCAAACAGGGTAAATTTATCCTCATTCACAACTTAGATTGCTTTCTACTATCTGTTCAGGATCTTTGGATAAATACTGTGAATAAAAATGATGTTCATTACAGAATAGATTCATAACTCCTGACCCCATTTCAGAGGAAGATGCAGCACATATCTGTGGTGTTCGGGTCACGGGAAACAATGCCTGCAGATTGAATCTATGTTAAGAATGTTTTTTTCACACAAGGAAAACAGACAGAATACTTTCCAAGATGGAAAAGACTCATCTTCATGCACAGAGTTAGTCTAATGATTTTTTCCTTGTAGACACATTATCCCTATCACTTACCCTACAGTCACATTACTACACTTTAGCAATGTAAAGAGATCACAGAGTGGATGTAAGTATAATTTATGTTGGAGAATGGCATAAATCACCTGCATGGTATGAGACAATTTACTGTAAATGAGACTGGGCCTTTACAGTGAAAAATCTGCTCCTTAACAGTGAAAAATCCTGACAAACGGTATCTTCTACTCAGCATTTTGTATCTGAAACTGCTTTCAAATTAGCCAGGATCAATTCCAGAGGATGACCTGCATCCTACTCCTCTTTGTGCCTTGTCAGCAGTTCACCAGGTTCTAGCTGTGCAAATTCATGGAAAAGAGGAAGATGTGCATGTGTCCTTGGAAACATGATTTTTATTTGGGAACATCCGAAACCTCAAATGTCAGCAGCATTCAGTAGTCAATCATTTAGAAAAAAAGTTATTGTCCTTACAAACTGAACACAGCAGAGACTAACTACTGTGGGAAATTACACAGAGGCTTTTATAATAGTGTGTGCTATGTCACAGCACACCCCCAAAACAGGAGACATGGAGAGTGGACCCATTATGGCTCAGGGCTCACCTTTGGTCGTCTCCTACTGGTCCAGGGGGTGACAAGTATCTGTCTGCCTGTGCAGGTGCACACCTGTGTGGACACCTCTGAGGAACCAGTCAGGAAATGGGTGCTAAGAGCACAGCTATGCTCAGGCTGCCATCCTGGGCCAGGTCTTGGACCTCCACTGTCCTGGGTTTCTTGGGGTGTCTCACAGGCTGGTAGGATGCTCAAGCATGCAGGGGCAGCTGAGTCATCTTCATCTTGTGGTGGCTGTCCCAAAACCAATAGTCCATGCCGGTGGCGAGTGACATCTGCTGTCCACCACTTCTGTGAGCACCTTATCTCCTGGAGGAGCTCCTCCTGCATTGCCCAGGAGAGCTGCTGGTGGGAGGGTTGGCCATGGAACAGTGGCAGGCAGCTGGGTGTGGCTGGAGGAGCCACACTCATGGCAGAAGAATGTGAGGTGCCTCCCTGGGCTTTGAGGTTGCCTGCAGGCAGGCTCTGCGCTGTGCTGCTGAACAGTTGCACAACGCTACACATTACTGTGCCTGCACCTGGCAGGTGCACAGACAGTGTGTCATGTGGCTGCTCTTCAGCCATTGAGGTGGCTCATCCAGAGAAGTGATGGGCTGGTGTCAAGCATGATGTCTGGATGGATGGCCCATGAGACTACCTGGGTTTCCAGATCTGCTCTCTGACTTCAGCCAGCTCCTTGGGAGAGGCAGGGCTTGACAAGCTTCTCTAGAAGGTGGTGAAGGAGACTGATGCTTGCCGAGTGGTCCGCTCTGTGTAGGATCCCACCAGCAGTTCAGTCCCACTCATTGTTTCTATGCTCTTATCCTTCCCCTTACATCCAACTTCTGCTTTAGTTAAGTGTCTGATCCTCAAGACATACACAGCAATGAAAGTAACTCTGTTTATATTCCTCCTTGACCTCAATTGTGCCAGTCCCTTGGAACTTTGGTTCAGAGCAGACTGAAGCTTCTCTAGTCTGCCTTGTGACTGCCTTGAGTGTCAACCTCCTAATCCCTCCTGGGCTCAAACCTGGCCCTGCTTTTTGGCCTTGACTCTGCCTTGCCCTGCTCATGCTCACCTAAGAGGAGAAGGAAGGTCTTTCTCTGCTGGGCCTTATCTATTTCCTTGGGGGACAAATTCTTCTCACTCTGATGGACTTGGTGTCTGCCTTGGAGAACCCACAGGCTCAGGTCTGAGATCCAGCTACTGGCAACACCATGCTGCCATGGATTTTAGATTTATAGGGCCTTGGAGTCTGGAGACACTTGGCAATGGAGCTGTTGTTTTGGGTATTTTTCAGCCCATGTTGCGTATTTCTTGTGCTACAGTTGTAGTTTGATTCTTCTGGACAGTCTGAGGTGAGGTTGCTAAAGAAAAATTTAAAATAAAATATCCCATGAGAGTACAAGAACTGGTATTGATGACAAAGGCCAGCTCATCAGCAGAGTTAATCAGTTCAGCATCAGTTTAGCATCAGGAGCTTGATTTGCTCACGCAAAGGATTTGGCCTCAGTGCCTGGTCCATATTATTTTACAGCAGACAATGAATGCAGCATGTCATGCTTGCTTTTCCTACTCTTCTCTGAAGCTGCAGTGTTACTGACCTGAAAATATTTTCCCACTATTAAACTTTCAACCAGGACATAAGTCCTTTTAAAGATGCTGAACACCACATGATGCCTTCCCCCTGTGTAGGAACAGCTCTGCTGTACCAAGAGGAGGTGTGATCTTGACTTTCAGGATAGAGATTCCTTGTGGCACTGACTCACACACTGTGCATTTGTGCTCATTTTCACATCTTCCTCCTTATCCTGTTTTAGGCTGAATTTCCATTACTCCTCCACCCTGGGGGAGGAATCCTCAGCCAACACAGCTCTAACTCGGAAACCACAGGGGATGAAAAGACCTTTCATAGCAATAATTATGCCATGTTCCTCTCCTCTGCAGCTGCATTTTGAAAACAAAAGATCAGGAGGCAAAGTCACCACCCACAAGCAGAATTTGCAGCTCTGCAGCCATCGGGGACTGGTGCAAGTGGGCCTGATGCAGATGCCAGAGAACATACTTCCTATTGACACCAGGGAACAACAAGAACTGAGACTGTAATCTAGTCTAGGGTGAGAACAATTTCTACTTTTGCATATTTAGCAAGGACAGGCTTGGGTCATGAGCTGAGAATTAGCTTTGCCCACATCCTAAAATCTTCATGTGTTTGTAAGCAGCTGTTTGGGTAAAGACTATGTAATGTCTGCAAAATAAGGTGGTGGATGCACTTCTACTTTGGTGCCTTCAGTAGTTACCCATGCCTGTGCACATTCTAGCACCAGGGTCCATAAAATGGTTCCCATAAAAGAGATAGGAAGACACTGGAAGCACCTCCAGTAGTTTGGTGAATCTGTAGTTCAACACAAAGTGTAGAAGAACAGGTTGAAAGCCATACACTGTAGATTTGTTTTTACTACAGACTATTGCTAGGTCAGGTTTAGCTGTGTGCTCTGGGCTGAAGTGCTCCTTGTGGTTTGCTTTTTCATCATGGATAGCACTTTTGAATTGGCAAAAGATAGATGATTGACATCAGACAGAAGGCCTTACTTCATCAAGACTTCGGCATGCCACTTGCTGGAAAATCTATTCCAATAAGTGCCATCCAGAGTTATTAAATGTGGCACTGAAAGGTGAACAAAGTCCCTGCCAAGGAACTGCCACTCTGGACTCCTTTGCTTTCTGCTCATACAGGCAGGCCTGAGGTTAGTCATCAATGGGAAAAGGTCAGCAGGACTAGGGAGAGTCTGGATGAATCCCTTGAAAGTCTTGGACATGTGGCAGCAATGTAATCCTCTAAGCTTAGTATGTAAAAATACAGCTCTTCCTTCTCTTGGACAAGCTCAAGAACATGAATTGGAGGTAAACTAAGACTTAAAACTGGATAGTATTTCATGTGCACATTACGTGCCAGTGCCCACATGAGGGGTAGGATGATGGAGAACTATGCTCATTGTCCACGTGAGACACAGAAATGTCTATGGGAAGTCTTCCTGAGCTTCCGCAGAGACTGTTTCAAACCTTGTGCTAATTGTTTTCTTCTTGACCTGCTATGAGTTCACTCCCATAGCTGCCAGGGCCTGATAATCTTCTCTGGATCACAGTGCTCTGCTTGGATTTCTGTCACTGCCTCTGTGTGACCTGTCCTCTGCCAGGCAGAAACTTGCAGGGTCACATGAGGTGCCTCATCTGAGCTGGAAACATGGGAATGGGTTATTTCTTCTGAGTTGAGTGGGCCCCTAAAATAAGAACCTCATTTCAAATAGCATTTGACATAGCAGAACGTGTTTGTTTTCTCCAGTGTGCGAGGTAGAGAACAGCTATTTTTTATCCAGCATGGAAAGGAAATGGGAGAACTGAGACAGCAACACCCACGTCTATGAAGGTATTTAAGCACTCGCTGGGATCCATGCATCGTGGCAAAGCTGTTTGTTGATAGTCAGGCACAGTCTGGGACAGCAGGTGCCTAAACCTCGTGTTTCCAAAGTCCTAAGGTACAGCCTATATTGCAGGGTCAGATTTCTTCAAAGCTTCTTGTAGGACCAATTATAGGAAAGGGCTGATGCTGTATGTGCTGTTTCCTCTGTTTATTTTCCATGGTGGCCCATTCCTGCAGACACTATTCCACCCTATGTCGTGCAGGCGCCTCAGCAGTGGTTGCTCTCAGCACCCCACTACACTCGTCCCTCATGGATGCCACAGAGGAACCACCTGTTATTCTAAATCTTGGCAGCGTTTCCTCATCTCCCCTGCATCCCCATTTCAACTTCTGTAACTACATCTGTGTGACCTGTTTTCCTCTGCTATGTAGAAACTTGGACAGTCACATGGGGATATGTGGGGTCACTCGTACTCCTCTGACCCTGTAAATGTAGAAGGGTTAGTTTATTTCCAGAAAGTATGGTTTACATATGGTTTTCCTTTCATTATTTTAGATGTCAACTAGAAGGGCTCTGCTTGTTCCCTTCAGCAACAGCAAGTAAATACCTGACCTGTTTAGAAAAACTTAACATTAGAGACCTGGAGAAATCTTTTGTTGCAAGATGCATGCTGAACTGTGTGTGACCCTCTGTAGACAAACATCAGCTTAATATATTAGTAAATGTTTTTTAGGGAAGATAAAAGAATATTAGAGAAAATATACAAGGCTTGAGGTCCAAGTTCCCTATGCAATCCATTTCCCATTGAAATTAAATGGTGAAAATGAAGAGGTCAGCAGAAGTTTGCTTGAATTCCGATTGAGGAAAACAAGGAAAGCTCTTTACTCACTCCAGGCAGTGCTTTTATCAAGAGGATCTCATCATAAAAGACTAAGGCCAGAATTTTCAAAGGCAGTTAATTGGTTTGTTTGCCTCACTTGAAGCACTCTGAGTGGAGCTGCTTTTGGGAAGGTGTGAGAAACAGCAGAGCACCAAGGAGCCCATGCTAGTCCTGGGACACTTAACCAATGCCACAAGGCTGCTTTGAAGCATTTGACTCACTTACTGTCAGAGTAAGCTCCACAGCAAAAATTATGGAATTCTGACTGGCACAAGTGCAGATGAAGGGCATGCTGTTTAGTGTCCTGGGTTGCCAGCTCGGGCATCTTCATGCCATGTCCCCTTTTGTACAGAGACACACACAGAGGCCAAAGAATGGAGATGTCTCATGTTAACTTTAAGATTTCAGGATGAGTTGAGCTTACCAAGACAGGTGGTGAGTGCAGGGACCCAAGGAGTCATGCTTGGAAGATAAGATTGAAGGACTCCTGGAGTTCACAAATACTACTTGGGAACTGGATAGTCAAGTACTGCCAGTTCTTAGGATCAGCTTAAAGTTAATAAGAGTGATGGCAGGTGCCCAAACATCCTTGCAATCCTACATTTGCAGAGATATTTTCATCACTGAGCAGACAAAATAAAATGGTTTTTAAAAACAACCCACCCTGCAGGTCTCTGTCCTTGCCACTGGGTATATGAAACTTAAACTAAGAACAAAATCCCACAAAAAAAGGGAATGGATTCATATAAATAATGTAATGGGAGAAGCTTGAAAGTAGCAAGAATGTGTGAGACTGATGCATTTTTATCCTTTTAAAATAAAACAGATGCTGAGGGGACGTTATAAGAAGACAACTCAGAAAGGCTGGTATAAAAACATTGAAAGAACTAAAAAACTTACTCTTTCCAGGAGAACACGCAAGGACCTGGTCTTATAGACCTTGGATGTAGAAATTAATGTTATGTGTGTATGTAATTGCACATACATTATGTTATGTAAATGCATGTTTTGGCATGATCTGAAATTGCAGGCCTGGGAATAAAATGAGTGCATGGAGTGCTCCATACATAATTACTCTGAGTTTGGAAAAAAGTTTCAGATGGCCTTCAAGGAACGATTTTCAAATCTTCAAGCTTACATGGGAGATTGCCTCCAAGCAGAAGAGCCTTCGCTAAAGTGAAAGCATCACTAGTTCATGGGCATAATCCACCTGCAAACCAGGCTGGTGTTTGTGTTCTTTTCCCAGTGGGTCTATATAACTCCACATTCAACCCACCTTTGATTTCTATGCAAAATAGTGTAAATCCCCCACATTTTAGGAAAAGGAAGTGGGTGCCAACTTCAGACCTGGTTTTTTTTGTTGTTATTGGGGTTTTTTGGAGGTGGGGGTAGCCTCAGTCAAAATCAGTCCTATATGCATTTTGTAAGTCTTTGTTCTTATCCAGATGATTACCAGTTCATTTAAGATCATAATTATATTAAGAGCACTATTCGATAGGTGTGGTTACTTCCTAAAGAGAAGTAGCTGCAGTGGGATTCTACAAAAACAATCCTTGGCAATTCACAAAAGGCAGTATTTAGTGAATTCATTTGAAATACCCTTGTGGAGTTGGCATCATTGCTATTTTAATGACGTGGCATTGGAAACATAAAAGAAAAGAATTTTTACCCACAAACACTCAGCAAGTCCTATCCTTTCTTACTTACTGATGTTATTACATAACTGTGCTGCTGATGCCACTGGCAAACTAACTCTCATGTTCACCATTAGTGATAACCAAGAGGGTTTCCTGGAGTCAGAATTTAGGCAAAATTCTAAGTAGGCTTTGGGTTGATTCTGCTGTGAGATGTAATCCACAGACACAGGAAACTGACGGGACCAGAATAAGAAGTGATGTGAGCTACCATAGGACTGTAAGGCTTGTAGTTTATAATTTGTCTGTTCAAGTATGTTTACTTAATTTCACGTCATTAGAAGAGCAAAATTCTGACCCTTTTTAGTTATACTAAACATTATATTTGACTGAAGAAGAAGTAAGACAAGAAATAATGAATAGAAAGATCCCTGAAAAGAAGGGACTTGTTTCCCCGTGGTTTCACAATCTTTCTGTCTCTTCCAATTTTCCCCTTCAAATCCACTTGTGAGTGTCTCACCTACGCACCAGGCAAGGAGATCAAGGTCTGGCTCCACAGGGATGCTTTGTACTGTCCTGAAAGCACAACTTAATCCTGTGAGTGGATAAAATCAAAGCACTGAGTTAAGGCACTCTTGAGTTTCTGGCTCCTTTGACTCTATCTCTGTCTTGGACAAACTTCGTCTCATCTCCAGAGAGTTATCTGAGTACAGATCTCAGTATTCCCCTCCCTAAAGTTTATTATGAATTTATTAAAAAAAAATGCAATCCCTTCAGCTATGAAAATTACTCTCATTTGTCTACAAATAGGCTTAACCTCTTAAACTGTGTCAGATGCTACAGATTCACCAATTTGATCCAGATCTTCAGATCTTCTCTGCTCCTACAGCTCCAGGGCAAATGACTTATGCTGTTTGCAAGTGCCACATCCCACTGAGCCTGGCACTACCACCATTCTGCTATCAGTGTGTCTGCAGGTTTCTACTAAAATCTGAGCAGGGATTTTCTCCTGATCAAACTGAGCTCACCAACATCCTGCAGCCACAAAGAAGTATGTTGCACTTATATGAAAATCCATGTGTTTGCATTAGTTCAGCCACAAATTAGCAGTGAAGAATGTGTTATAGAGGCAAACAAATACGATAAAGGCAAACCCTTATTGATCCATGTATTCATTTCCCCAGCTACGTTTCCCTACACCAGTAGCAGTCCTAGGAAGGTTGGTCTGCACTACCTATCCACTTACCTTTGCAATTGCTTTGGCAATATGAAAGGTAAATGTCAAAGTATTTTCAGACAATCTAAATGGCTTTTATAGCTTGTTCCTGGAAATCAGAGTGCCCTGAGCTGGCCGAATGTTCTGTCTTTGCTTTATAAATCATTTTAAAGTAGAAGGAATCCACTTTCCCAGTTGTGTGCCCATTTCTAGATTGTCCCAAACCTTCTGACACCTTTCCTGGGGAAGGTAAAAATCTAGATGTGGTAATTTTTTTTTATTTATTTTCTTTTTTTAGGTCTACTTCAGTTATCCAGTCCATAGCATAAGGTATTTCTCTTGCCTAATAAATGAGCTGAATGTTTTGAAACTCCAGCTGATGATGCTCTGAGGGCCATCTGTGTCCCCTGCTCTCAGTCTCTCTCATGAGCACTCTGGAGAAAGGGTCTGTGTATTTTACAGTGCCACCCCAAATAACAGACTCACAGCGTGAAATCTGTGACTGACTGTGCATGTCACATTTCACGCCATAAAAAACATGAGCTCAAGGTTGGAAGGGTGAACATGCTTTTGGCTTCTCTGCCATTCGTATTTCAGTTTGCCTGCACCACTTTTTTCACTGTGTTGCTGTTTTTCTCTTGAGAAAATTTCCAGAGTCCTCTATGCCTGGAGAAGAAACAGACTATTTACTGACATTTGTTCCAAGTTTTAGGAGCAGAAAAACAACTCTTACAGTCTCTAAACAGGATGTCTCAGCTAGAAGTTTTCAGACAGCACCTCCTAAGCCCAAAGATTGCCTTCTTTTAAAAAGGTCTGAATTATCCATTAAATTTCACAGCATCTTGAAGAACATCCATAGGACCTCTCTTTTTTCCTCCTTGGTCAATGCTTGAGCTGACACTGAGTTAAGCTGCTGGCAGTCTTCTCCTTAGGATGCCATGGCTACATGTGTATTGCTCGCACAAGCATGGATTAGTTCATGCTGTGAATTAATGGTAATTCAGGTGCAAGATACACTGCAAGAGTCCCAGGGTTGAAATGCGGCCTGAAGCACATTGAGGCACCATTGGCACAGCCTGGGTCATGAGGAGCCTTTCCATGTTTCTGCGAAGGATAAATCCAGGGTCAATACCACAGGGAGAAATCGTCCTATGCCATCTGCTTCCTATCTGGCAAACCTCAGTGCATGGCAGGGGAGTGTCCTCCCACAGCTCATCCCTTTCTGTGTCTCAAAGGGATGCCATCCTGCCAGGCAGCAGTAGGCAATAGTTGTGTATGCCCTAATGCCCTGGACCAGCTTCCCATTTCACACTTGCTGATGGTCCCCATGCCAGAGGCAAAGTTTTGACAGTGCCCGTACTCTGCAGTGCTCAGGCTGTCTCTAAGAGCAAGAGCCCTACCCAGGGAACAGATAAACAGAACAATGTTTGAGCCTCTGGTACTCTTTAATGTCATTTTCAGGGAAATATATGTGTCATAACAACACAAAGCAGGCATAGTTCCCTTGCTTTCAATCTGCCTGGTGCCAGGGTCCACGTCATTTCAGCTTTGAAACAGATCCAGCAAGTTCATGGTAACTTTGCTCTCCCAAGAGCTGCCTCTTTGGTCCCCTTGGTTTGTACTTGTCTCTTGTCTTCCAGCAGAGTCCCTCACCCCTGTCAGGGAATGTCACATACTGTTATGGTTAACATACAATTTTCACTAGAAGCCCCAGGGAATTGGGCCTTTATCTCCACATACCATGCACATCAAGATGGTTTAATCAACCCTATTAATTCCAGGGCTTGATGCTGCTCTGGATAAAACACTGCTCTTTCCCAGCACTGAAGTTCTGTAGCCAAGTTTCACATTGCAGCACTCTCCATGAAGTTTTCTCTCTGCTTCTTGGAGTTCAACACATTCCCCCGTAGTCTCCCACATCTTACAGAGAGGTGTTAGGGCTCTACTTGAAGACTCAGATTGGTTTAGGCTGGTTTTACAGACCAGGAGCACCTCATCATCTGGAAAATTTTGACTTGAGAGTCCTTGGTGTCACATCCTGGTGCTCTGGGCAGTCACTGCCACTTCCAGCCATCAGTTCAGGGCAACTGCAGAGCACATCTGCCCAGTTGTTTGGCCTGGGAATGTGTTTGAGAGCAAAGAGAAAACTCAGCAACATGCAAAGACGAGGGCAAAACTCAGGATGTCACTACAGCAGTGGCACTCTGGGATCTGAGGAAGTGGACTTGCCTTTGTTCTTGTCCCAGCATACTGGCTTTAGGGAGGGGTGGTGGGACATGGCTTATTCATCAGAAGATAGAGCCTGGTCAAGAAACAAACTTCAGAAAACTAGAGAACTTAGGAGGATGGTTTGCAAACATCTTCCTGACCAGATGAAGAAGTGGACCAGATTCTGTCACCTTTTCCCACTTTCAGCATTATTTTACTCATGGCTCACCCCCAAGCCTAAAGCCAAATGTCTCCAACAGCTGTGAGGATGCCTTATGTTTAAGGCAGCCACGAGACACACGCCTAATGGCCTGGAGCTGCTCAGGATGTGCTGCTGCTTGCTTTTCTCGGAAAGGGTTCTTGCAACATGAAAGAAGTGCAGGCAAACAAAGAGCCCCAGGGAGAGAAGTGACAGGCGGCAGCTGGAGCCGGTGGGTGACTTGCCGAGTGACAGAGCAGTTGGGCTCCTCACTACTCTGCTACTATTTTGGAAACTTCAATAAACAGAAGAGGCCAGATCAATCTCTCAGGGCTCCAACACAAACCGTGAGGAGCCCTGTGGACTTCAGTGGCACCAGCAGCCTGAGACACAGGTTTCTGCTCCATTTGGACCCTGGAAAAACTCATCTGAGAACATTATTAGCAGTTTACTAATTAGCAGGTCTCAGCTCCATTGCTGGTGCAATCTTGCACCAAGGAATTCATGCTCATTGTGCCATGGAGAATATGACTGTTTAACTTCTGCAGGGGAGCCTTCAAGCAGCTGGAAAAAAAAAGTATGGATGTTTATATTTTTAAAATTGGATTGTTTTTGCTGCTGTCAATTATTAATGGCTCTCAGGTCAGGCTAAGGAATAATGCCAGGGATAACTTACCCTGTACGCTATTCATATATGCTCTCCCCAACTGTTTCCTTCTCAACTACAGGATTCACCTCACAATGAACTCTTTGGCTTTTGGAAAAAAAGGACGAGGTGACGAACTTGGTGTGCCCATTTATTTATGCATTGACATCTTTCCTACTTTGTCAGGTGTGTTTAATCAAAAAGAAGCAGGAAATGCATTATAATTATAAACATATTACTGTGCAAGGAAAAGGCTGCTCTCGGAAAGGACTGTGCTGTTTGATAAACGGTTACAGTGAAAAAACACAGGCTTAACCTATGAAGCTCTCTGCTGAGATCAAAGCAAAGCTGCCCGCCGCCACAGGCTGCCTGTGCAGCAGGACTCAGCTCTGGGTTTGCACCAAGGCAAGCGGAAGAAAA
Source organism: Pithys albifrons albifrons (assembly GCF_047495875.1). NCBI lineage: Eukaryota > Metazoa > Chordata > Aves > Passeriformes > Thamnophilidae > Pithys > Pithys albifrons. The sequence continues at coordinate 40,148,022 of NC_092461.1, read as the reverse complement.
TTGAAAAGAAAACACAATGTCCTCCCTTCCTTTTTTGTTTTTTTCCTTAAACTTCTCTTCTAGTATATTAAAAAAAAAAAGACTCAAACAGATTTTAAAGTTAATAGAATTAGTGATGAACCCAGCTGAGAACATAATAATTAGGGCCCAGTCTACAGCCCCTTGTTGACATTCATAGAGAAACTTATTGTTTTAAACAGAATCTGTCTTGGGATCCTGATGCGCCAAAGATGGAGTTACGGAATAACCCTGGGAGATCCTGGATATCCTGCAGTCTTTCCATGTGACCTTGCCCAAACTTGTAAGCATTCCTTAATCGTGAGCACAGCCAAAACCCAGCCAGTGATCTGCTGCTGCTCTGAAAATCAAAAGTCCTTCTGGGCTGCGAGACCAGGAATGCTGTAGGTAAGACGCACAAAAGGTTTATTTCTCTTCCCAGCACTGAGAGGCTGAGCCACAGCCCTGTACTTAAATAAATAAAAACCACCAACAGACTAACTGGAAATTGTCCAGAGGAGAGCAACAAAAATGATTAGAGGTCTACAAAACATGACTTATGAGGAAAGACTGAAAGGGCTGGGTTTGTTTAGTCTACAGAATTTGAAACATCCTAATAAACTTTAAAGATGTAAAAAATATATGGTATCTAAAAGGGTAATCGATTGCCCCTTATCTCTGTGGGAATGGCAGAAGGTACAGCAAAGAAGATTTAGTACAGGTAGTATTAAAAGCTCTGAGGTCAATAATGCACTCAAGTACATACATTACCTTGGGGAGGGATCAGAGTGTTTCTCATGGGAGATTTTCTGTGCATTGGTCAAGTACCTGCCATGAGGAACTGGGTAACTCACTGTCCAATGGAACAGGCTGCTTTCAGCCATGTGATCCTACAGTTTGTATAATCTAGTGACTGTGTCAGGACACCTGAGAATGGGACCTTAGAGGTGATGAGCTTTTACAGCACTCCCTGATTTGAAAAAATGTGGCAGGTGCTCAACCCTTCTAAAAGTTGATTCCCAATCAACAACCCCTTTTGAAAAGCCTCTTTTCCTTGGATCCAAGGGTATTAAATGAAGAGCAACAAATTCTTAACTTTTCATGGAGCCATCACTGTGTTTGGGAAGTGCCTTGTTGCTCTCATATGGGGGATTCCCATGTAAGCAAGCACTGAAATGTTTGAATATTAGGATGATGAGACCGCTGAGAAAGCATGTGATGACTCAGAAAGTGTACCAGGTAGTGGCAGCCTTGCAGATTCTGCTCAGAAAAGTCTTCTTGTGACACTGGAGAAAGATATACCTTGGTCAACCTTTGCTAGGAGAGTTTTCACCCATAGTACCACTGGGTACAGCAACTGCAAAGCAGTCAGGATGCTGTTAGGTGGGCCAGGTGGTGGTCAGCACCTAATTAGAAAGGCAACATCTCCTCTCCCCGTAGCACCTGTCCCACTGCTGAGTATCCCTTATCCTGTAGTTTTGTGTACTGCTTCTTCCCTGTGACTGAGCAACTCTGCCATCCCTTGTCTGCCTTGGGAAGGCTCAGTGCTCTTCTCTGATTTCAATTCTTTTTCTGAAAAGGGCCCCAAAAGCTTTGGTCAGTTTGCTTAAAAGCTGACGGCAAGACAGAAGTCTATCAGAAACCAGCCTCTGAATTTACCACCTAGTAACCCCAAATTCCTTTAATTATGGGCATGAGGCGAGGAGTTTGTGAAGGGAAGGACCACAGGGTTGCAGCCAGAGCAGAGCTGGCCATAGCCTTTGGCATCTCCAAGGACCTGGGGGTGATGTGAGTGTTCCCCAATAGATGGGGGAAAGACACTGAGCAGAATGCTGCTGCAACCCTGCCTCTTCTTTGCATTCCCCATTTTCTGCTCAGCTACAGCTGTGCAAGGTACTATTTGGTGCCCACATGAACATGGAGAAAATCACCAGTTATATGATACAGGAATTAACAAAAAAAATCTGTTTGCTTCTAAGCATAAACCAATGACTGTGGAAGAGTCATTGCAAACATGGGGTTATGGCCCCAAGTCAAATTTTTTTTCCTCTCGGTTTTGAGTACAGTCACGAGCCTGGCAGGAATCTGTGCCAGCTAAAATGCATGGCAGCAAACAGTGTCTCCTGGAGTTTGGAGCTGAGCGGAGTCACAACGGGAAGGAGTTTGGGAAGCCAGCACTGCAGGGTTAGGAATAAACTTCTCCCTGGGGCAGACATTCCATAATTGGCCATGACAAGGCTTCTTTCTCCAGAGAGCTGGTCTGTGAGGAAGCAAGATGAATCACCGCTCTGGTCCAATTTGGCAAGTGCCATGATTTAGTTCTGCTTTGCACGGGGAGAAGATGATGATATAGACTGAAAGACAGAAGAGAAATGTAGCCAAAGGCTTCTGAGCTGAGAGATGAGTTTGGGTTCCTATTCATTTTTTGCAGGTTTACTCAGATCCTTAGAAGGAAACCCTGGCAATATGCACTGGTACAAAACCAATTCCCTTTATCAACAAAGAAGAGGGAACAATGGGGACTCCTGAACACAAAGCTCATGCAAACAATAATGACCCTTTTATTCCACAGTGTTAGAACAACAGTTGATACCAAATACTTTCTTCCAGCCCCCCCGCTTCACTATTTCAGTCACCCTTCTGCTCCCAGACACAGATTTGTGGGAGAGCATCTGAGTGTCTGGAGCTGGCCTCCTGCAGCGTGGTGGTGTCCACATGGCTGTGCAGCCTTCTGTGAAGAGGGAGGTTGAGTGGGGTTTCCTCATGCCACCCTGTGCCCTTGGAAAAGTCTCACTTTCATTCAAAAAGGGGTGTTCTTTCTGCCATCCTTCCACTGGATGGTGGTCATTGGTGTAATCTTTAAAGCTCCCTGCTATCTCAGCAATCTTACCAAGCCTGGTAACCTAACAGCAGTTCACAGCCTGTTCAGTATCTGATGATTAATCCCCTCCCTTTAAAAGTATGCACTTAGTGGCAGAACCCCACAAAAATATTGGTGGAGCCAGAGCTGCTTTGCCAAGTGGCAGATTTAGACTTGCTCTTCTTGGAAAGCTGGCTTCCTGTCACTGGCTTTGTCTCATGGTTTTTTTCCCAGTGGTTTGGAGAGAGGAGAAAGGGAAAAAGAAATTGTTCCTCCCAAATACCTCTTCTCTTTTATATCCCCTTTCCTCTATATGTCCTCTCTGCTAACTCAGATTTCAGGAATTACATCAGCCAAAGTATTCCTAACTAACTCCACTGCTATTCCTGATGCAAAAGGAGAAGGAACAACCCTGCAAAACAAGATACCTTGAAAAAGAAAATATAAACAATCCTTATTTCCACCCCATCTTCCCCTGCTTCTTCAGAAGACAGGCAGGTGGAGCAAAAATCTTCCCTGCACTGTGAAAGACTGTTAGCTTAGAAAAATAAAATCTGCATTTTGCTGGAATATGAGAGTTCAGATCAAAGCATCAGTCTTTTGCTAATTTCTAATTTGCTGTTAGGAACATTAAAATTTTATTTCTTATGAGACTACCATAGTAAACACAGGCAGCTGCTGCTGGGCTGGCTACTAGACTGGAGCTCAGGGCTTCCTATTCTAAATGCTCTCACTGGAAAGCTTGGTCAGCACCGAGCAGCAAAGGCCTGTGGCAGGTAGCTGAGCTTGCATGCCAACAAAGGCAGGTTATCCAGCTCTTACTTTCCCTGAACACACCAGCATCCTTGTTCACCTTTAATTTTAAAGTCTGCACAAGGCCATATTCTGCACTGGGTTCTTAACCTAGTATCTTTTTCCTGTTTTCTACTGAGAGGCTGGTAAGGCCTCCAGACTGGACTCAGCACCACATGCAAAACTGGTCAGGGAAATACGGCATGAGCACAGAGCTCATGACCTTTCTGGCACAGGGTCTGGGAAGGACTAGCATTGTTCATGCCTTCAAAGTAAAGAGTTTGCGTGACTGTGTAAGGGTTCCCAGTGTGCTCTCTGCAGAGCGAGGCAGGTCCTGTCTGGGAAGGCAAGCACAAACTATCAAGGAAGTACCAAAGGTAATTCAGAGAAGGTTAGAACAGGGGACACACTGGAGTGTAAGGCATCCATGGTCAAAGAGTTTGTGTGGCAGTTTTCCCTTTGGTGTCCATGTGTCAGTCTCTGGATCATAGCAGTCCAAGGAATCCAGGTCCTTGATGACATTGTCTGTGGTGAGACACCGTCCTCCTGTGACATACAGCTTGTTCTTGATGACAGTGGCCCCATGATGCATTCGTCTGTCCTTCATGTCTGCACATTTTACAAACTTGTTGCCTTTTGTATCATAAGCAATTATTCTTCGGGTGTACCCTGAATGTAAAGCCAGAGGTGGAAGAGACAGATGGGAATTAGAGTTTATGACCAGCAGAAGGAATGATATTTCCCGCTAGACTTCAATAAAACTTATTATACTGGTACATAATTTGGCAGAATTAAGATCTCCAAGCTGGGAAGTGATGATGTGCCACAGGAATGCCTTTGTGTCTATCTTCCCTTCCTGTTTGTCCTCACCCTGTCTTGTAGCACCTTGGCAGCCAAGGCTCGACAAGCACCATAAAACCCATCAGACCAGGCAACCAACCTGTCAAAGAGCTTACAGTTACCTGCATGTACCTTTAAATATTCCAAAATATTTCTTTTCATTCAACAGACTCCAAGAGCTTCACTTGGAGATACAGAAATCAATGGCACATGTTAAAGGGACGACAGTGCCTTGCTGGGTTGGAGTTGTAGCTGTCTACTAAATGGAGCTGGGTACTCAACAGCATAGTGCTACTGGTTTTTGGTCCCCTCCTAAAGCCCTTGGTGCCACATCTGTGCTGGTCACCATGTCTGTGACCCAGTGGACATTGACCCTTGCATCAGCGGAGAGGTAAGGGCTGGCAAAAGGGCCATTGCCTCAGAACAATGGGGGTGTTGAAGCTTATTACCCAGCAGTACCTTGCCCATGTAGAAAAACAAGTATGTGGTCTCAGGTTAGGTTAATCTGCCACACAGGATAGTCTTGGAGCTTTAGGCTCAGCTTTCCCCTGTTCTTACTGCAAAGGGTAGCAGTGGCTTCCACCTGAGGGATGACACCATATTCAAGTCCTGTGTGATTTGGATTCAGTCCACTGCTTTGCCAAAGCTACTGTGTGTCTCATTTTCCCTTAAATAATCTAAAATATGCTTCCTCTTGGCAGTCTGTGGTCAGGGGAGCTGCATTAAGGACTGTAGCATGCCAAACTACCAATGACATAATACACCAAAGTGTCAGTGGGCTGAGGACAGTCTTCAGGTTGAAAAACACACTGAGAAGTTTCTTCTTTCTGAATGTTTCACACCCTTTTTGGGACAATTCACAATTATCCCCAGGAGGCAGTTACAGGACCAAACAACACTTCATAGACCTACAGCCCACCCATCCCAGCAACTGTCCATGGCCTTGTTGTAACTGCGCTCTCTACTCTTCTAAGAAAAGCAGACAGGAGGACCAGGCTGTGGGTCAGCAAGGAAGAAGCAGGATACCCATGCACTTGGCATCCTTTTTTATTGCAGACCAGTAACTTGCATTGGCTTTTCCTCAATTTCCCCCACCCAGGTCCTGCTACTTGGAGTACAAAGGTGCCTCATGGAGAACTTACCTGCACTTCCAGTGCCATGAGACCCTGTGAGAGAAGTGTAATCAGGCACTGGAATGGCCTGCCCAGAGAGGGGGTGGATTCACCATCCCTGGAGATTTTTAAACTGAGATTGGACATGACACTGAGTGCCATGATCTAGTAATAGGACTGGAGTTGGACCAAGGGTTGGACTTGATGATCTCGGAGGTCTTTTCCAACTCAGTTGATTCTATGATTCTATGGAGGGTGGGCATAGTCCTTTCTTTCTCAAGCTCCAGGTGCTTTTTGAGGGAGCAGCCCCAACAGGAAGACTGTGAAACCCCACAGGATCTGGGCAGGGGGAGGCAGAAGGAAGGTGAAACAGAGCCCTTACCACCTACGATGATAATCTGGTCTGCAATCATGACAGCTGGGGCACAGACATTCTTCACCACTCTGGTCTCCATCCGAAACCATGTATTCCTGGAGACATGGTAAACCTGACAAAAAATTAAGATACACACACAGCTGTTTATGGTGCATTTCAACTGGCAATTGTAATTATAGAGGAACTTACGGGTTTTATTTTGCCCTAATAAATACAATCCTCTGGCTCAAACTGCTGGAAATCTGTGAATATATCCACTTCTTTTCCTAATATGTCTCTTTGGAAAGCATTCTATTTCCCCAGGCTTTGCACTAAGGCAAAGTGTGTCTGCTACATACAAGCTTCTTGGCTGTAAATCTCTGCACAGTTATTAAATCATTCTAACGTGCTCTCCCAAAGTGCAAGCCAGTTATTTTCCAGTTATTCTGTATATTCCTCCCCCAGGCTTAGAAATTTTCTGGGCAAACAATCCTCAACTTCACCTAGCTTTGTTGGCAGCCACGGTGTTTGCCCAGCTGCTATATTTGTGCTGGTGGATGGTACGTAGTCAGACTGGCAAAGAGACTTCAAGTGGTATCTATGTGAGAAAATGAGCTTTTGCCAGATGATGATCATTCAGTCATCTGTATCTGGGTGACACAAACTTCTATATCGCATCGTCTGCTTCTTAATATAGTAAATATCTCCAGGGCCGCTCCCCACTAACAGATAAATACATTTCCTTCTTCCTGATAATCAAGTACCATTATAATCACAAAGTATGCCTCATGTCCTAGTTGCCATCTTAGATCTTAATGATTCTTAGTTAAAGCATCTTGACCAGTGAAAAACACTCATGGGGAAAGAAACACTGCAATGTTACTCAAGCACTAAATCAGATAAGAAAAAATTGTATGTATGTTTTCCTCTTAATAGAGTGTAACTGCTGAAAGCAGGCAGACAGCCAGCAACATGTGCCAGGAGCCACATTTTTAACACAACTGTTTATACAAAATGACTCTCAGTTTAGGTCCTGGCCCTTTGATGAGTGAGTATCTAATCGCTCTAATGATCGTGAATGTTTGCTTTGCTGCGACCAAGCAGGTGCATGGCTGAGACCCCAGCTCAGCTGCCAAGGGGAAGGCACTGATTTTGGCGATATTGGCTACAGGATGAAGCTGGGTGGGGGGGGGCCTGCTGACGCTTTCCATAGCACCACCTGCAGCAGCCCTGGCCCTTGTGCTCACCAGAAGCACAGCTGACTGACACCCAAAGAAGCAGCTCAGGGCTTGTGCCTGAAAAACATTCAGAAGGGAAAAATCAAAGAGCTGTAATAGCCCTCAAAGCTATGTGTCAACTCAACCTCCCTCTTGCTAAAATTTAAAATAAAGTTTATTTTGTGGTTTGATTTTCTCATGAGGGTGATTGACTGCTGAACACCTTAGAAGAAATCACCTATGATAAGGAGGACTGACCATTACCTGGATCAGCCGAACAGGGTTTTGCATAATGTCTTCTCCCCCAAAGAGATAGACCCTCTGATCTTTGGCAGCGACAGCAGGGTGAAGGACAGCAACAGGCATGTTTGCCATGCTCTCACAGCTGTTGTAGATGCTATCATATCTTTCCACAGAATTCAAGATTTCCTGGTTTTCACCAATTCCACCAAATGATAAAATATAATTTTTATATGCCAAACTTCTGTGGGAGTAACGTGGAACTAACATGTGCTCAATCAACCTCCACTGATTAAGTTTGAGGGAGTAAATGTAAATATTACCACTGACCAGGCTTTTCTTATTGCTAACAGGCATCCCTCCAAGCACATAAATATTGCTGTGTAAGCTCACAGCAGAGGCTTTGTACAGGCGCATGGGAAGTTTGGCCAGACTCAGCCATTGGTTCGTCTTGTCATCATAGAGCAGGACATCCCTTGTTGTCTGCTGGCTGTCCTTCCTGCCACCAATGATGATGAGGAACTCTTGGTTGGAGTATCTGCGAGGAACATGCACCATGGGTTTGATGTCAGGTGTGTTGGTGCTGTACGGGGAAAACATATGTCTCCGGGCTGACTCAAGGATGTTCCTGCAAGTGGGTGAGGACTGAATAAGTGAATCATTGGCAATGAAATGGAAGAGGAAAGCTGGATGGATGTACTGAAGCCGGACCTTCTTGAACAACTCTTGTATGTAGCCTTGTCGTGCCTGGAGGTCATGCCGGACCCAGACCATCAGTGCCTCAAACACCTGCTCCTCTTCCCCACAGAGTTCGTCGTCCCCAAGGTAATCGATGAGCTCCAAGGGACAAAGGTCCTTCAGGTCCTCAGAAGAGGCCACCATAGGAAAGCATTTCAAAGCCATAGCCTTGGCTTTTTTATTCAGGCTTTGGCAGTTCAAGATTTTTGCCAGTCTAATCATGCTCAGACAGTTGTCAGGAGTCAGCTTGTCTTGGAGGTAGGCAGAGCAGGCCTCAAACAGCTTAGTGTACTGCAGCATGGAGGCAGTCTCCAACAGGCACAGGACATTCTCAGTGGATATAAGAATCTGCCCTGTGTAAACATAAAGGATAATCTGATCCAAAATGCCAGCATCAATGCCCTTCAGGATGACTTTAGCCTGGCGACTCTCTCTAAAGTCATTACAGAACATAGCCTTGAAGTATGGACTGCTGGAAGCCAGAACATTTCGGTGGCAGGGGATTTCAAAGCCCCCAGAACAGAGGGTAACATCAGTCAGCATCCCACTCTGTCGCAGAGCATTCAGCTGCCTCAGCAGTTCAGAGGAGAAGTCCTGATCTTTGAAGAGAAACTCCTCAGTGGATCCTTCCTCCATAGCAAAATAGGAGAGAGATGAATTCTGGACTTGGCAGAAAAACCCCACAAATTCTTAGCAGCTTTTATTGAAATATCCAGCTCCAAGGGAACAAATCGGGACTTTGATGTTGCTCTAAATATCCGCTCACTGTTACGCATAAAAATGGAACACGGGTTAAGCACAGTGGGAAAATAATAAAGAAGCCAAAAGGTCGCTAAGACCCTTTAAAATTTTCATAAAGTTATCAGATAGGTTGCAGCTCTGAGGTCAGCACTGCCTCTGTCCCTGGCAAGACGCAAAAGCAGTGAAGTTATCTCACTGATTTGGGATTAAAGCTGGATGGCTGAAGCAATTGATTTGTCCATTTTAATCACATTGAATAAATGCACTTGGACATTTATTCACTATTTTAAAGTATTAGCAGTTTAGTAGGTTGCGCCTCTTTTCCCTAGTTAGTCACTCCCAAAGAATGCAAATCTGGCAGAGCTGAAGTCTGCAGCAGGGCAAACGGAACCCTCGAGACTGGGAATCTGCATTAAACCCGTTATTTATTAACTCTGCTTAGCTGTGTTTTTGTTATGTTAATCAGACACACAATGGCTAAATTAAGTGCCAGGCAGAACAATATGATGAGTATCTACTGTCATGACTAACTGCTCAACCTGCAGTGGAACCGTAAGGCAGAAACGTTTACCTTCTGTTGTCCTCCACTGCATGCACTTACTCTCTGTCGCTTATTCTCTGCTGAGATTTTCCATAGCTAGCGCCTGGATAAAAACCTATAAACCCATAGGACGTTTCTTTCAGTAGGTAGGTGATTCATAGAGGGTGATTTCTGGACGTGTTTATTCTGAAGTCAGTTTTGCCGCTCCCGGGCGCTGTGCGCAGGAGCGGCGGCGCATTGTGCACATTCCAGCGCTAAGAATAGGAGCGCACGGGCTGCTCGCTGTTATCACATGTGACGCCGCCGCTGCCTTTTGCAATGACCTGGCTCGTTCTGAGCATGCCCGAGTGGTGTTTTTCTGGCAAATGTTTACGTATAATAAATAGACACGGAGAGGAAAGTTCACTTATAAAAGTCCTGGCTGTCCGTTTGGAAAGAGCGGCAGGACCCTGTCCTAAAGTGCCTGGGAACTCTAGAAGCCTGTAAACAGTCTGCAATGCCTCGCATTAGGTGATACGCTGTCACCGTAGTTTCATGGGGAAAGGAGGAGAGAGAAGGGCTTCCAGGGACCCCTGTGGGACGGACCGTGTCTCCACCTTATGGAGAAACCTGGGGAGCATCAGCCTATTGCAGTGTGGTGGGAGATTCTGATGCATTGGGACCCCTGCGTCCATTACTGCTTCAGGGTGGACCCGGAGAGCCCAACTACCTTTGTCAAGCAGAGAATGAAGTTCCCTGTTGGAGAAGTTTATCTTTCTGCTGTTACTTGATATTTCATGTAGAAAATACCAGAGTGTGGCCTTTTGTCTAAGGACCTCAGCTCTCTGAAACCCTTAGCAAAGAACTCACGCAGGTGGAAGCTCAGTGTTGTGGGAGAAGGACTGGAGCAGGTTGCTACAGTGAGTGCAGAAAGCTGGAAAACAGGGTCCCAGAGTGGCAAGTCCCAGGGTGGTACTGAACTCCCCAGGGCAGACACCTTGATGGGGTCCCTGACTGCAGACATCTGCACATGAACAAGGTGTCTGAGCTCCTTTTGCAGCAGGTGAGTTCTAGTCAATACCACTGAGTCTGACGAGTTATTCAGGTCACCAGTGTGTGCCACCTGTATTTGGGCAGGTGGACAGTCCTTCAGGCACTGCTGGGTGTCCATGGGTGCTCAGCTGCCTCAGTCACATGTAGGTGTCCACACTCCCATCATCTATGATGATAAGGCTAAATCCATCCTCAGGACTGGGTTCACTCAAACACCTCATGTCAGCAAAGGATGCTCCAGAACCTCAGCTGGTCCCCAGCTGAGGTTTCTATCAGATCTAGTGTGATGTGTCCCAGCTCTGTGCCAAGTTCCTGGGTGGCTCAAGAGAAATAGCCTTGGCTGCCCATGCCTGGGTAATTGGATTGGGCTCCTCCTCTCTGCTGAAATTTCTTCCTTTGTTCTGGAGAGGGACTGAATCCAAAGTGTAGTTTATAAGCACTGCTACCACAGGGAAACACAAGGTTAAAACAAAACTCCTTCTCATATTTTCAAAGCCAAAGCTCATGGATGAGTCATGTCTGTGTCGGGTCACAGCGAGGCAGATGAGCAAAAATCGTTGGGAGCCACAGTGCCCGTGTGCCAACTCCCATGCCATGCTGGTTTTGCAGTCCTCCATATATTCCTGCCCCTGTGTTCACATCCCAGCAGATCACAGGCATGGAGGCAGCCTGTTCCTCTAAAAACAGCGGCTTTGTATCATGGGCCATGCCATACATGGCCTTTCCCAAAGGCTTTTTAGTGCAGTGTAACAGTGAAATGCCTGAAGGGCAGACAAAACTCTAAAGGCCCAGCCCCATGCTATAGACAGGGTGGAGTCAGACTGGCATGGCTTTTTTCAGGCTTCCCACACAATCTCTGTGTGTGTGCACAGGCGTGTATGAATGGCTAGGCAAGGTGAGAGAGGGGAAGAGCAGGTTCCACTGGACTTGAGTCCTGCGAATGAGTCACTTTGAGAGTAAATGGGGCAATGTGCAGCCTTTTCCCTCCCCTTGAGTAAAGAAATGACTTGGGGCACTGGGAAAAATGCGCTCTCCCCTCCAACTCCCCGCCACCACTGCCTCACCAGCTGGCCATGATCTTGCTATAAATATTTAGAGTGGCATTAAAAACCCAGAGGAGAATTTCTCTCTCTCCTTGTCCAGGGAACATTAGCTACCCAAACAAAACACCCTCTCCCTTTCTTTCTTCCTCTGTATGTATATGCTCTCATTGTGGTCCATTTTGATGATTGATTTAAATTTCTATCTGTGTCCTGGCTCTAACTCTCTGCTGCCTGTTTAGTTCTGCCTCTTCCTGGCAGCGGCTGTGGATTACTTTTTTAACCCTTAAGGAAACAATTGATGCTATCTGACTTCACTAATGACATTGGTTTATGGGGTTGGGGAAGGGTAGGTGGGTGTTCTGCTTTAGATAGTGATAAATGTGGCATTTATTTAGAAGATCCCAGGCTCGAGGGCTTTGCACAGTTATGCAAATTCTTGCTAACCCAGAGTACAGAGTGTACAGTTTAAATGGCTTAGTGCTCTCAGAGCAAGGGTTTCTTCTCCCTGCTGAGTCCCCACACAGGTTGCTGCCAATTTGGGGTCAGGGCTCCTGAGCAATGAAGTTCCTGCTTCCTGCTTTACAACTCTCTCTCTTCTTTTTTCCCCAGAGATTATGGTTTCAGATGCATCTACGACCAAGTGGGTACATCAGCATTTCTTAGTTAGGATTTTCTTTATGGATAAATGAGAAATCATTTTTCATGGCATAGCCTAGAACATTATGTCCCATGGCACGGGGTGGGGGGGAGCATAAGCCCTGCAGCATGAGACCTAGTGAGAGGGTAGAGATGTTTCTGCTGTGGGACAATCTAACTTGTCTGATAAAATCTGTTTCTGAATGAGTTCTTGAGGCAACTTTTGACCAAACCAGACTTTAGTGGTCTTTTTCTTGAGAGGACAGAATACTGCATTACCCTGGGAGTAGGATTTTGCACAGATAATGGTCTGGTCTGAACATTGTATGCAAATGAGCAGGTGGGCTCATTTGCAGGGTATGTGTCCCAGCAGCACTGTGGGAGTTGGTGCTGCAGGTCCCCCACAGCCCTCAACAGGCTGGAGCCATTTGAGGCTGTTAAAAACAGCAACCCTTTACAACTGCTGCTGTACAAACTGTCCACGGACGGTTTCTAGAAAATGGAAACTTCTACCAAAGAATCAACATGTTGCTGCAATGTTATATATGCACCCTGCTCCTTCTGCTCTTTTTCAAGTGTTTAGGATTGCTCAGTTTTGGAATTAGGATAATTGAACCTTTGATCTGACCCAGAGCAGCTCTTATGTTTTAATGTAATGGGATAATGAAATGTCTATTATCATGCACTAAGCAACAGAGCGGAAAAAAGCTGTAATCTGATCATCCAGCAGGCAGGTGCACAGAAAAGATTGGTGATGTCAGACAACTTCTAAAACTCATACACTGATCCTATTACAATTCAGGTGAAAATGAACAAATATGAATAAAGAAAAAGGACTGTTCGAGGCAGAGACTTCACTGAGCTCATTCAGTGTTACGTGCACTGTCTTGATGTCTACCAGCCCCCACAGTTATCAAGAGAAAGATCATCCCTTTCCCCAAATTTGCAGTCTAAGTTGACAGAGGACAAGAAAAAATATTCCTTGTTATTGTCTTAATAAAACTGGGAGAGGGAACAAAACCTAGGATTAAAATTCCTCATTGTATAAAGAAACAATTACAGCGATCATAATTAATCAGATGCCATGAGTTGACCAGGAATGCCCCAAGCACTAGTGGTGGTTGTTCGGGGTGACAGACTTCAGGCCTGCCTGGGATGCTGTGTGCCCTGGAAGTCTGGAGCTTGGTTGGTGGACCCTGACCAGGGTAAGATGGGCACTTAACATAATTTTGCTTATTATAAGCTGGAGACGTGAGAAATATAGGAGCAGAAAGAAAGACTAATGTGTGTTGGGGAATTATTAGATTTATGTGGTGCAACTTTACACATGCATGTAAACATATATAACGAGTATGTGCATTGAAAGAGCAAAGATATGTCTATACTAGCAAATTACTGAGAAGGAACAGCATGGATAGGGACCTTTCTACAATATGCTTATCTCACCCAGTTGGTAACACCACGAGGAGACCTACCTTCACATGTGCAGTCTGGTTTTGGACTTGTTCTGATACTTCCCACTGAAGTAGCCTCCCTCATTCCTGTGTGTTCAGTCAGAGCCCAGTGTGGATTTACTATCTGCTGGATTGGAAAAACAGTCTTTTGACCCTGTCCTCTACCTCCCTGGTTGACACTTCAGGTTCACTGAAGGCAATGAAACTCCCCAAGTTAGGAAGTAGCAAAGAAGTCATCCCATGTGAATATGGGGAATTGATGGACAATTGGACATGGCAACAAGAGGAAGCCCTTTGTGTTACTCCAGGCACTTCCACACAACACTGCCAGGAGTGCTCTCCTGCTCACAAACTATCAAATTCTCCTAGAGTCACAGGAAGATTGTGTTGGGAAGCCCCTGGGAGCTCATAGCAGCACCTAACCTCAGAGTGACATTAGATTGCTCAGGGGCTTGTCCGCTTAAACTTTTGAAATCTTGAAAGATAGAGATCTCACAACCTCTCTGCGTACCTGCTCCCTTATATCTGATAGGAATTTCCTTTGTTGCAATTTGTGAATGCTATCTTTCACCTACTGAAAAGTCTGCTACTTTCTTCTGCTGCTGCTAGTTGCCAACTATCTGGTCTTCTTCCTATTCTTTAAGTCCAGATATTCTTGATCCTTCTCTCTCATTCCTCTTTAACTATTATGTAATTTAATTTCTATTTAGCTGCTCAACAAACGTGATTTCTATGAGTGCCCTGTAATCACAGATGTTCACACTGGTGTTGTATTTAATGCTGAACTAAGGCTTATTTTAAGACTTGAATCTAGGCTTGGCTCTGATTTTGTAGGTGAGGTAACAGGCTACATCTATAGATACTGCTCTTGAAATCTGAACTGGAATTTTAAACCCCTGACCAAAACTTACAGAGGGATGGGGGCAGGTTTTACAGCATTGGAGTCCCGGAGCAACTTCCCACGTGTCACTGCCGTCACAGTTTTTATTGTGTACAGATAGAGATATATAGCATGTAATTCAGTAATGACTTTGGCACAATATATGTGGGTGTGAAGATGTGTGGGCTCCTGGCTTGGTTTCAGGCCAATCTCTAATTAAAAAGATTAGGATGAAAGCAACTGCACTCTTCCTTCTTTAGTCAGAATGACCTACTAGTGTTAATTAAAACAGACTTCAGGCAAAAATAAACTGGCTGCCAAACTTATGTGCTTCACATTAAATAAGGACATAGCTGGTTTAAAGAGTGCTGAGCTTCTGGAGGTTTCACAGGAACCACTCACATAGCTTTGGGCACTCTTGTTGGAATATTTTTAAACAAATTCTTTGCATAAACCAGCTACTTCATGTGTTTCAGACACCTGTTGGCTTTTTCCTCAAACTACATCATTTGAGAATGGGTATCTGCCAACTTATCTTTGACTGAATATACAGTATGTTATCTGGAGGATAAAATATCACCAGGAACACTGGACACCAAAATAGATTATCTATCTATCCTTCTTATAGTCTCTGATTACAAGAAACCCATGGCAACAGCAACAAGAAGACACATAGATCCTATGTTATTGATCTTCTCTTTCTGAGTATGAAAGTTAAAAACTCTCTGATTAAAGGCATTTTGGCATTCAGACTCAGGATTTGCCCCTGATATTTTTAAGTGGCTAGAAAGTGCCAAAGGAGGATCAGGCCTCTAAAATGCCAGAACATCCTGTTACACATGTGTGACACACCAATCATTGTTCTTCAAAGCCACACATCTTTCCCATCTCCCATTTATATTGCCCCATCTTATAACTAGATGGCCACGTACTCCTGCTATGACATTGATTCAAGCAGGAAGAAACAGGTCCAGTGCTTCAGAAATACTGTTTTCAATGGGAGATTGATATTATAAGTCATCCTACCTCTGAGGATCTAGGTGGGAAAGATCCTTCACATTGCAGAGTGTTACAATCAAAAGGGTGAAGGGGCCAGACACAGAAAAATGCTCACAAGCCTATCTCCCTGGCCCAAACTGTCCTCTTTTTATTTGTCAGATCCTGCTGCATTATTTTTCATCTGCATCTTCTTCATATGATTATAGGATTTTAGGGTAATTCAGGGAGAAAGGGACCTCAAGTGGTCTCTAGTTCAAGCTCCTTCTCAAAGCAGGGTGAGCCATGAGATTAGACCAGGTTGGACATGTCTCAGGATGAAGTCCATGCAGCTCTCCTGAGGCCCATGTCTGCCATTTTGGAAACAGCATTTCCCTGCCTGGCAGACCCACCTCACAAAAGCCTCATATCTTCCCTTGATATGCTCCTGCACCATATCCCAGGAGGTGATGCCAATGGGGACGGCAAGTCCTTATCTCCTTCATGGGAAAACTTAGGAGGTGACTATACTGAGAGGGCAATTCACAGCCATGGAAATCAATCTGGCCTTCCCTGTTGACAACAGGATTTTAATCAGAGCCTGACTTAAATCATTAATTCACAGCCCTAAGGTTGTTTAAAGAGCTGTTATAATGAGCTGAGAAGAAATTATGATCCATTTTCTCTTGGCAGCACTGTAACGGCATGACATGACATCCATTGAATTGAGGAAAGAACTGGGATAATCTTCAGAACGAGAGAAAGACAAAAAGGCTTCACAGAAGAAACAATGACAGAAGATTCCTCCACATACACAAACACAAAGAGGTTACATATGCAAAGACAAAGAGGTCAATTTAGATACATTTTTTTAACATGTCTTTATTGCTTAAGGACATTTGGCAAGATAGCCATAACATAAACCTCACATCCAACATTACTTGGCAAAACATTTCCCAGCTATAAAGAAAACAAATTGGATTTTTTCTTTGTGCTAATGCCTCATTTTTTGGATGCTGTTTTGGAAACTAATCAAGAAGTGGCTGCTCAGCATGCCTCTTCATTCTTGATGGCTTTTTAGTGCAAAATTGCCAGCAGCAGCTTTCTGAAGTCCCCAGAGGTATCAGATCGGACAGCTTCAGCTAATGACTTCTTGTACCTCTGCTGGAACTTCTCCTTTATTGCTGGCAGGTCACTCTGAGGAGACACCAAAAGCCTCTTTAGAAGAGTAGTGCTTTGCTTAATATGCCCTGCTCCTGCCAGGACCTCTGGCCTCTGATCCAAAGTCCACCACACCGAGTGGAAGAAGAGGAGAAAGCTGGAGGTCTAAAAATCTTGAAGGACTTTGAGCTTAGCATTCAGATTAGAAGTAAGCCCCAGGTCAAATGGTGTGGTGAGCGGATGCTGACTGTGAAGAGGGACTGTGAGGAAAGCCATGTCAGGTGAATGGGGAAATCTCTGCCCAGAGGTGCTGTGGCAGCACAGCATTGGTACTAGAAAAACACACACAGGTTGCTGTGAACTCCTGAGGCCATTCCATGATGGCAAGCAGAGAAAGAGGCACTTCCAGGAGTATAGGTAAAAAGAGGGTTTTGTTCTACCCACAGAAGTAATTTTCTAGTTACTACAGGGGGGAGAATTAAACTCCTTGTCTTGAGCTTGCCTGTGAAAAGGCACATACAGCACAGGTCTGATCTCTGTCACTGCAGGTTTCAAATGTTATAATGAGAAAATACCCTGGAGCCCCATTTCTCACAAGGTGGATCATTGGGTAATATGCTCTCCTTGTCACTGTGAAAAGGCTCCTCTTCTATGTTGACTGAAACAGACAGGGGGTTACAACTTACACAGCTTACAAGAAAGACTTAAAGGATTTTGATCTCAAATGTCTTGTGAAGTTTTGTGCTTTTTAAAATGGCAGTTTACCTCCTTTGGCTTTTTATTTTTCTTCCCTCCTCCCCATCTATTTTTCACAGCTGGAATCAAAGAAAACTGGCAGCATATGTTTATAAGCAATTCTCAGTTTGGGAGCTGTTGCTTCATCATTACTTAACTAGGAGTTAACTTTTACACATACTATTGGGGCCAGACCTCTCCATGGGTTAGTTTTAACCAGGTATAGTTGACTCCACTTGAAATTGCTTGCATGCTTCCTGGTTTAGTTCTTTTGAAAACAGAAATAGATGCAATATCAAAATTAGAGTTGCCTGGGTACAGAAACAGAGTGTGACCACTGATGTCGTTGGGCTGAAAAGGGTTTCCTGAGCACATGATCCATCAGGACTCACTCCATACCCTCTACATTTGTATTTCCCCCAGAGCTGCTGTGAGGCATTACAGGTCATAGGTACCCTACCTCCGCCCTGGTCACCAGGATGCGAATCAAGGTCTCTTCATCAGTTCCAGCTCCTTTCATTGACTTGTGCAGAAGTGTGGCAAAGTAACCTGGGCAGTCTTTGGCACAGCTGACTAGAGAAAACAGTAACAGGCCTCATTATACTTGTACATTTATAGTTTGTGATACATCTTCAAGCAGATGTAAATAAATAAGAAAAAAAATAAAGGAAAATCTCTAGGGTCTATGCTCAGATGTATGAGCTGGCAGGGCTTTCATTCTGAGACTGGTCCCCTATCAATATGCAAGGAGAAATCTTGGAGTCTGAATGGGGACATTTTTCCACAGGGAAAGTGTGTTACATAGTGAGATTACCAGCACTGAGTACTCTGCCATTCCACAGTGAAAATTACATGAATGAGAGCAAGCACTTGCCTCTGTGGGGTTCCTCTTGCCCATCTTTTCTTGAGGCAGCTGCTTAGTCTGCAGATCACAGGAGGAAGATCTGGCAGATCCATATGGATAACAGCAATACCGGTAAGCTCACCAGAGACAGGGCACAGGCTTATATACTGGTCACAGTCAACCCTAGTGGCAAATTGCTGTTGAGGACCCTGTAGATTTTTGTGGTGGCTGGCTAGCACTATTCTCATGATGCCCAGGAATCTGCTGGAAGTTATCACCAGCCACGGTCTCAGGGGCAGCTTGGAGGTGGCCACTCTGTGTTAGAGGGCAAATAATTTAGCTGTGTGGAGAGGAACTGTGCCTGGTTTATTTCTGAAACCAAGGGGTCCAGATCACTAGAAAACTGCCTCTTTTTTTCCTGGAAGATATGTCAGCTCAGTTTAGGGCTATCTTGATAGCTTTTGCCAGACTGTACACAGACCCTTCAACAACCAGTGTCTGGTCATGGCAAGAACTAGAAAAGAAAGGCCTTGCAAGTATTTTTTTTTACCAAGAGTTAGATAAGCCTTCTCCAGATCTCCAGATGTTTCACTTTTAATGGATTCTTCTATATCCTTCCCACACACCTACAAGGACAACAAGAAGGAGCCATAAGAGCTGCTGTCTGTGCATTTCATTCCACTGCCATGAAACCAGCATCAGATTTGGGATGCAATGGAGAAACGTCAATTCAGATCCTTTATGGTCTTTCCAGGGAAGTAATTCAAGCACAAATGAAGTTCTCTTCTGGTGTAAGTGCTCACAGATCTACTGGCACCAAGAGAAGGTCAACACAGGCAGGCAAGACACAATGTTTAAGAGGTGAATAACCTGCATCAGTCACATGTATCTGGCAGCCAGGACAAAGAAGCTGCAGCCTCTTCTTGTGTGACCCCTAGTCAGAAGAAACTGTTTGAGCTATCTCTATCAAAGGCTCTGGATGGTTTCCACACAAATAAGATAATTTTTGGAGCTTTACCAGCTCTATGAAGTTTTGTTACATATTGTCTTTGGCTTCCCAAGGAAAGTTTACAACCACTGCAGTTGTCCCCAAGTTTTTGTATTATTCTGTAGGAAAGGGGAAAAGGAGACTACCACTTCCAAACAGAGTTTATCCTGACTTTTATGAACTTCAGGAACCTCAAAGTCTTTTACTCTGCTCTGTTTTGCTTATCAGGATGGCCCTGCAGGGTTCAAGAATCCAGTGGACTTTTAGATCAGAGCTGGGAGACCATCCACACAAGGCAGAAAGGGCACCTTCTGAGCATTTAGCCTTAAAATCTGCAAACCACAAACCTGGTTTAGATCTTGCCCTATTTATGTTTCCAGCTGCAGGAGGACTGGTGTTTGCATGGCTTTAATCTTGGCCCACTTCTGCTTTAAGTGCAGCCAGGCAGGATGTGGTAAATTGGTATGGGCAAGCTGATCTGCTTGGCTTTTGGAGTCAAAAAGCCAAGGTAGCTTGGCTATTGGAGCATTTAACTGAATCCCCAGGCTTTGGGCCACTCCAAGGGAGAGAGTATCAGTTTGTGACTGGGCTTTTTCTCCTGCCAGCAACAAACCAAAACTTGGATTAAGCTGCAAACATTTTTCAAACTATTGGTTCCTTATTATGCTGACACTGAAAAATGGCCTTGACTGGAGTTTTTTTCATCTTCAGTGTCCAGGGTAATAGTTTTCTGATGAACTCAGTCATCCCAAGAAAGTTCAGGACTGTGAGCCAGAGGCTGGAGGGGGACTGTTTCCTGAGAATAAATGTCACTGCTGAGCTTCCACCTCACTGCCAGGAGAAGGACCTTGGATTTCCAATGGCTTTTTCTTTCTGAGGGAATTCCCAGGCAAGATATCTCAGTGGAGGTCAGGTTCAGGCCCAAGCATGAGTTAAATGTCCCTGGTGGGTGACATGGGGAGAAGTACCAAACAGCCAGGATCCTTCTGCCTACTTTGCCTTACGTTTGGATACAGAGGAAAGCACAGCAAAGCACCTGCACAGGCTGTCTGCCCAACATGGGCAGAAAGGAAGAGGCTGCAGTTTTAATTCTACCTAGCCAATATGAGCATGTGAAGTCAGGGGGTCAGGAGGAGACATCCTGACAGGCTCTGCTTAGGAGAAGGAGAGGAAAAGACTAGAAAAGCAAAACCTTGATTCAGGGCAGGAGTTTGTGAACCTGCCCGTTTGCTGCAAGAGTGGAGATACCTGCTGCCGTGCAGCTCTGGGAAAGAAACAACATTGTGGCATTTACTTGGCTGGATGTTGTGTAGGTTATGAAGGGGAAGAGGTTCTTTACTGGCAGAAGATACATCTTTTATCTCCTATTTCTGTAAGCTCAGGATACAGTTGTATAAAAATGTTTTCTACTTAAAACATTCAAGAAGTTATAAAATGGCAAAGAAAGAATTGTCCACTTTACATAGATTCATTTAGTTTGGAAAAGACCCTTCAGATCATTACATGTTGTTTTGGGGTCTGCACCTACACGTCAGGCACTAAGGAGCCCACAGTGCAGAACATAATAACTTACCTTTTCATAGGCTTGAAAAGTAGCTCTCAGCTGATTATAGCTTCTCTTTGCGAGGACTACATTGAAAGCCAGCTCCTCTGTTCCCCAGCGGCCTTCTCCTGCCTTCAAAATTACATGTTATTTTTTTGAAGCACTTGTTTATTCTCAGTAGAGACAAGAAGTCAGCCAGAGACCTTGATCCGCTGAGCTCCAGCTTGAGCCCCCATTGCTCATGTCCTTATGCTCTCATTGCTACCATGCTTGGTGTGTTTAGTCATCCCGAGGCAGCCCTTGCTGCACAGCATGGGGCAAACAGGGATTTTTCCACCAGTGCACTTACTTTATACAGATCCGTGGCATCTTGCTCAGCGAGCTCTGCGCTGACCTGTTGGGTTTCATCTCGGGTTGCCTGCAGAAAAAGAGATGACCGCAAAAAATCCCCAGGCAAAGCGCTGGTTACATTTCTTAGCGGAAGAGGAGACAGTCAGCTTGTGGACGTCACAAAATTTTTGCTTGTAGTTTTGCTGCCATCTGCTGACAAGAGCCCGTTAATGGCACGGTGATTGCAGCTTTGGAGCATCGGCTCGTGTTCACCACAGCCCCTGGTTTTCCTGACTTTAGATGTGCAGCCTGTGTGGTAGATATTTCTGTGTGCTGGGGCCCTAGTGAGATTGAAAATGCTGATGCATCTGGAGCAGGAAGGTTTCCAGTACCTGCAGTGAGTTGTGAATGGTTGTCACAGTGCTGGATATGCTCTGATAACAGCAAAATGTTTTCCTGACTAACCTATGTACTCTGAGTATTCACCAACACTGTAATTCCTGGGAGAAATTATGAAGGACTGATCTGATGAAAAAAAATCTGAATAATATGTATTTACCACACCTGAAAATATACTCCAGGAGGTTGAAGAGATCTATATCAATGCTTTTCAGAATGAAAATCTTAACTGTGATGTATTTAGTGACATGACTGTTCTGACTTTAAAGCTTCTTCTGTTTGTTCAGTCTTTTCATTTCCTGGGGCTATCTGATCAGACTGGCCATCACATTGCATTTCTAGGTGTGATCCTATTTTTCTTGGTTATAATGTGTCTTTAGGGAGATACTGATTTTTTTTTTCCATGAAAGAGCTTTAAAATAAAGTGTGTTCTAATGGAGAATATGTTTTTTGGTGAACAGAAAATGGAACATAACAGCAATATCTTTCTCACTTGTTCTGTATCTATCTGAATTCTAAAATCCTTAGCTGAGATGGAAGTAAGATTTTACTGGTTTGGGGCAGAAATCAGCATAATGGGGCCATGAACTCAAATGAGTATTCTATCCATTACCATGTTATACATAGTAATAAAATAATGCTGTTATTTTAAAGTATCAAAATTTATGAAATTACTTCTGGCATTATAAATGAAGGCTCTTATGCTGAGAACACCTTTTGTTTAATTATCTCATTCTTGTATTACATATCATAAGAACATTATTATAAATACCAGCTAATACTTATGATTATTTAGGGACAACAGGATTGAAAAAAGGTAATATCTCTGTCAGGTAGCTACATAAGAGGAAAGCCCCCAGCCTTACCTCTAACAGCATGACTAATATCTTCTTTAGGGAGCCACTTGTGTCACTTTTAACATCAGACTCTAGATCCCTATCAAACACTGGGAAGAAAAAAAACAACTGTGACAGCTCACCCAGTGATAAAGGTTTTAAATGAAGGTGTCTGAAAGACAAAACTACTTACACCGTTTGTAGGCCTCCTTTATGTCTAAAATTTCCTAGGCAAATAAAAAAAGAAACTAATAAATAAATATTGTTAATTAATAAAAAAGAAAACAAACCACCAGCACATCAGTACCATGCCCATGCTATGTGAGCTGTAGCAACCTTGGAGGTGGGAGAAGCCATGGATTCCCATTCCTGGTTCAGGACAGCACTTTGAGGGATGCCTGACTCATTCACATGTCCCTGTGTTTTCCTCTGCATTTACGTGAGAGCTAAAGGGCTTTTTCAATAGGATCATATTCCTATACCTCTGGACCACCAGAGCAGTGCCAAAGCTGCCTTTAATGTGTATCCAGGGATTTTTCTCTCATCAGTGGTATTTCCATGCCATCCATGGAGACAGGAGTAGGACCAAGGAAGAAATCTGAATTATATTGCTCTTAACTCCTGCAAGTATTTCATCTTATCACTGCAACCACTGACGCGAGGCACTTCAGCCATGGAAGTTGGTCTGATCCCTCCTCCTCCCAGGTGGATGCTCTTGGCGAGCTCTTTGTCCTGCTGCCTTAAGGGGGGTGTCCCAACCTTGTTGTTTCGTGTGCAGAGAATCTCAATCAGCAGCGACTCGTCTGTCCCAGCGCCCTTCATCGCCTTCCGCAGCTCTCGTGCCTCATACTCGCAGGGCAGGTCCAGCAACGCCAGCACAGCTTTTTCAAAATTCCCACTCAGGTCTCCCTTCAGGTCCTCTTCCATCTCCTGTGGGGACAGTCAGGAGGGTTAGCTCAAAAGCTGAGGTGGAATTAGAGGGTTTCTTAATTTGTTTTGGGGAATTTAGTGATTTTGAAGCTTCTTCTGTACCTCAAAGGGATAAAAACATTAAAAAAGGCCAAAAAATAGAGAGCCTTTTTTTTTTTCTGCAAAATAAGATCCCTAAAAGTTTTGGTTTAAGGTTGAATGAAATTATTGTCCCATCTTTAAATACAAGTCAATATCAGTCCAATTTTGACTCTTGTTTAAACAAATGCAAAGTAGAGTTTTTAAAGCTTAACAGAATTTTGCTTTAAACAAAACACAGAAACTTCCTACTTGGAAAGAGCTGCCACAGAAGGGATAAAACGTAGGAATCTTCTATTTCAGTTTTGGTTAAAAGTGACTTACTGAAAAAAGCAACAAAGTTTTGCAAACCAGCCTTTTGACACAATGCCTCCTGCCCCCCCAAAAAACCCCGAACCAAAACCAAATCAAACTTCCTTTATGTAATCTATTTAATGTAGAGACCCTGGAATAGAACTAGCTGGCATGTGTATGCTGAGGACTCCTGCTGCTGATGTATCTGCAGTTAACATTTCCTGTACTATGGGAAGCACTTGACAAGTTCAGAACAATGAACAAGAAGTCCAGCTCTAAATCTGTTATTAAATTCCCTCTTACACAACCCCACGTGAACAGCCATCTGTTCAAGACAGAGGCTGCCATCAACACACTCACCATGAACCCCACAAGTTTCTGGGGCATCAGAAGAGTGAAATGGTACAACTTGTGTCTCCTTCATGAGAGATTCAGGCTGCCCAGGCAAGCAAGAAGGGTTGCTAGGTGCTGATGTAACTGGGATGCCTCATGGCATTTGCTCATTCTAATGCTTATTTTTATTAATTCTCATTATAGAACTAAATCTATAGTATATATATAATGAAAATCTATATCAGGCTTGCTATAAGTGTTACATATAGAAGGCTTTCTGATTCAGTGCTGACTGTCTTATTGACACTGATTAATGACTAAAGAGCAAGCAGTCATTTAGAAAATACCAGTTTAATAATAAGCTCTGCAGGATTCAGCTGTTTACTGAAATAGTATTTTGGAAGCACTAATTTTCTTACACGCAAAATCATTAAGGCCGTCTATGCTTCCTCCTGCAGAAATCAAGTGCCTAATGAGGCTTCTTAGTTTTGCAACATATTCTACTTATCAGTGGAATACAACAGTATTACTTCTATTAAACTCAATAAAAATGTAACTATGCAAGATCAAATAGTTTCTCTGAATTTGCATTTGGTCTAAGTGAGACACTGACTTAAATTTTCCCTTTTACATTACCTTTTTTTTCTGAATGTGCTGAAGATGAACTGCTTCAGTTATGAATTATTTTATAGCTCTCCCAACTTTGATTAAAATGCTCTGATCTGGTTAAGGCTGATTTCAAGAAAACTGAGGCATAAAATTAGAAATACAATCAGTATTTTAGGAGATAAAACAAACTGCCGAATCAGAAACTAACTGGTGTCCTCCTTAAATCCACTGTGCCCTTGTTGTTTGCAAAGCAGAGCCCTGTAGGCTATATTTCTAGAGGCATGAGGTTTGAAACAGAGGCCATTTATTTCAAAATACCTTGCTAAACAGAGCCTTGTATTTCTGTTTTATTTGTTGTCTCTGCTCCGATGTTCGACTCGACAAGACTTCAATAATTTTCTTTTCATCAGTTCCTGAAAAAGAAGTTGTGCATAGGAATTATTTTATCAGGAATCCAATGCAGAGGAAAGAAAATGTGATCTCCAAAGAGAAAAAAATTGCTGTACATATATCTCCACTCGTCTGTCTTTTAGGATTTGTACCATGTAAGATTATGAGGACAAATTTGACTTAGTCAGCTACAATGTTAAGACCATAAAATGAAATTTCATTATCTCATGCTGCTCATATTTTATCAGGGCAATTGAGTCTTCAGTTTGAGAAGGTCGGATACTGCTCCTAAAATCAGGGTTATGCCAGTGTTCATATGCTGACATACATGTTTTTGGTTACAATACTTGTTTGAGTAGTCCCAAGGGATCAGTTGCCAGATCCAGTTTATTAAGCGTGTGAATGTTGTGCTGGCACAACAGAATGAGGGGTGTGGGGTGAGCAGCTGGGGTAGGTCAGGATGTGTTTGAATTGGCTGCATTAACCCACTGCCTACATGTACAGAATCAGTTTTGCTTTTTGCTAAATGGAGTCAGGAGGAGGAGCTGGAACAAGCCTTGATGGTCTGAGTCTCTGCTGTTGCTGCTTTGTGTGGCAAAAGTCAGAGTGCAATGGAAGCATGGGATGCCCATAGAGATGCAGCTGATGTGGTGCCCATCACACAGCGGAACTGAACATGCAGCACCTCTCCAGGAGAAAAGCCCTCAGTCAGCTTTGAACTGTAACTTAGGCAATTGGTGGAAGAAGCTTACTAAAGGCAATGACACTGTTCTTGTACTTTTCTTGCCCTCAGCCATATAAACAGACGTTTGCACTAAACAGAGCTTCTGGATGGCATTCATAATGTCTGTGGCTAAAGAGATGGGACCACAGTCATGTTACCTGGATGTCCAAAAGACACAATTGAACAGCTATTGCATTAATACAGGTGTCCTGGTGCACTTCCATCTAAGGACCAGCAGCTTGACTCAGGCATTATTTTTTCAAGACAAGTATTGTAATGGAGAACTTCAATCAGGATAGTCATATAACCCAGCATGTGAAGGGCACAGCTAAAATGCCCGGAGCATACAAAGGGTTTAAACGGCAGATCAAAGGCATCAAGCCACATGCCAGGTCTGCTGATGCATATCCTGCTGGGAAGCACTGCCCCATGCTCTCCTTGTGTTTTTCCATCTGTTGCATCCACCCACTGCACTCCATGCTGGGCCTCAGTCTTTTGGGAGCAGGGATCAACAAGGGTTTCTGAGTAGCAACTAGTACAAAGGATAAAATTACAAGTGCTGTTGGCATTCAGCAACAGCTGATGTGTTTTTGTGACTCATATCCCCACCAGGTACATGCAGAACAACTTTAGTGCATCTTGCCCAGTTCTTTCTGCTTCACACTGAGGCAGAAAGCATGGTCTAATTTTAGGAGGAAGTATGCTCCTATCTGACAATGTGGGGTTAAACTCTCAGTAGGAGGAGAGTCCTCTGGGAACTGTCTTGAGGGGGCTGAGTTGATAGGACAGGAACAGTTCCTAAAATTCAGCATTTAACTAACTGATTCTGAATGTCAGTGCTGTACCAGGAAGAATTCCTTAAATACACATTTACTGTGCAAATACCTGGAGTGAATTAGTAACTTATTGATCTCATGTGCTGCCTGACTCTTCTTCCTCTACTGGGCATTGTCACCTCCATGGACCTGAAGATCCCATGAAACACTGTGTATTACTCACATCAGTGAGTAATCAGTGCACTGTCAGGCATAGGATGGTGGAAGCCATTATTTTTGGTTAAAAATCACTGGTGCAGGTTGAAAGAACTGTATATTCATTTCAGTTAATAGAGTTGCAGTGGGCTCTGATGAACAGAAGATGGTAGTGGTGATGGAGGTGGTGATGTTCTTTACTGGTCCTTAACAGCCTGGGAAAGAACATATAACCATGACCTAAATCTGCCCTGACTAGCAGGACCTCATGTCTGTCATATCAGTATTAGCAGCTTGATGTTCCCATCACAGGCAACAAATAGTATGTTTACTCCAATCCTCTGGAGCCAAGCAGTTAAGAAACTAGATCTTATAAGTCTTTGAGGAACAAGCTGACTTCCCTTCCCTTTCATCTTCATGAGTGGGAATGTTCTTTGAGTCATTGAGTGACAGAAAGCATAATGATTCCCTAAAACTCATTAAAACAGTTGTTTTGCCTTAAGTTCATGTATACGCTCTTTATAGTATTGAATTGCCCTTTGTACAAAACCCAAGAACTTTCTTACCTGCTCCTTTGCAGGCACTGTGTATTTTCTTGGCATCTCGGTCTGCATCAAAACCATGATGATGGCGTTTATGGGTTGACTAGGAAGACAAAGGCACAAGAGACACAAGGGAAACAATTTTGTGTTAGCATGACAGAAGTTTGGGCCAGGTTCTTGCTTAATCTTTGTTCACACCATCTAAACCTTGAAGTTCACACTGGGCTTTGCTGAAATACTCTATCTACCACTAGGACACCTGGAATGGATCCACAAACAGCTCTCACCGCATGACACACAGTGCTGAACCTACATAACTTTGTTCTGCCAGCTCTGGCTTATGCAAATAATTTAACGGCAATTACTTCATATAGGCATTTTCATGCCAGATCAAATATTATTTGTTTGTACCACTTTAACAACAGGCCAATAAAAAAGCCTTATCAGGCGTACAGAACCAGGCCCTGTCTCTGCAGTACAGTTTTAAGTACTGGGAACTGACAATCCCAATCAGTTGAACAAAACTGGTCCTGAAAACTTTCTTATGTTGATGGATTCATGCAAACAAGAAAACTGGAGATATATAATATGCTAAAGCTGGTTTTTGTTGTTTTGGTTTTTTTCTTTGTTTAAATTTTTTAATTATTAATTTGGAAAATTAGTATATGTGGCTACCTTGAGCTAAACCTATTTGGAAAAATAACCCAAAGTCCACAGCCACAGCAGCAGTTTACATCCTGACATATCAATGTAACCAGAAAACTATGTATACTTCTAATCTGACAAGCCGTGAATCACAAAGGTTGAAATACTTGACACCCTCTATTCTGCTGTTTCTCAGACATGGATAGAATTATGTGAGACCACAAGGTCAGCAACGATTTAAGCCCCTGTAATATCATTAATCAGATCTTTTAAATGCCTAAACTCTAAAACTAAAACATATGTCCTAGGCTCCTAAGTCAAGTAAAACTATATGTACACCATGGACTTGGGGGGTCTAAATCAGAACTGCAAGTGCTTTGGCATTTCCATTCAAATAGCAACATGTGGATCAGGCTACTTGCTTGGCAGGGCTGCCACGCATTGACACCACCAGTGTTAATTAAGGGTTATAATACTCCAGGGCATGGCAGTCTGCTTTTATGCCCTTTTAAAAATGCCACTGGCCTGTGGAGGAGCAGAAGGAGTTAAATGACTGATTAACCTCCTTGTCCTTGGGGATAGCACAGAGCAGAGACAATTCCTGAAATACATTAGGCACAACATCATTCAGCTTGTGGGATAAAGAATTTAGCCATGTGGCTGTGGGCCATGGTCTGCCATGTACCCATCTGGCCAGAGAACAACATGTTTTATTTATGAGTATAGATAAAGCCTGAAAGTCTGTTTGTATTCTACAAGTTTCATGCTGTCATCTACTAGTTCTGGTGAAAGAGCTGCAACTCTGGCTCAAGGAGTCCTCTCTGAGAAGACAAAGGGTCAATTCTCAAGGAGAAAACTCAAATCCAGTCCCCACACGGCTTTACCAATATTGCTTTTGCAATACACTAAAGGCAAGTTATGTGCTTGGCTTTTTCAATAAGTTAGCAGCTAGGACACAACTTACTGCTAATGGTAGTTGCTGTAGTGCAGCCATCTCACTGAAACTGAAAGTATTTTTAGAGCTGTAGGAATTAGTAAGGTACAATAAGAATGCAATAATTTCTCTTCATCTCTACGGCACAGGATGAATAATTACAACATCATTATGACAAATGTTGCTTTTAAATATTCATTCTACTGTATGCTCATACACAAGCTTCTGTAAACCTTTCAAGCGAGGTAGAAATAGATGCTTATAAATAGCTTGTATTTTCTAATGGGAGACTTTATTTAACAGTCTTCAAATTTCCCAGGAATTTGGTCAAAATGGAAAGGGGAAAACATAAAGCTAGGAAACAGATGCACTGATTAGTACCCAACATGAATTGCATTCACACTTTTCTATTATGGTAGGGTGTACCAAAATAAGTACCAGCAGGCTGAGAGACCTGGGGTTGTTCAGCATGGAGCAGAAAAGGCTCCGGGGAGGTACCGTTATTTTGTCTCTGTAGTGTCAGTATGCTTGCTGTCTGTGTTACACAGCCAGTACTGAAGTTTTTCTAGAGTTGTTTGCAAAGCATTTCTTTATAAGTGTAAGAACCAAGGAAGCAGCTGAAAAATCATGAGGAAAAAGGGGAAAGTTCTGTAGCACAAAAATCAGAGGAAAGTGCTAACATATCAAATGCAGACATCTGACTATACAATTATCCAAGTGCTATTCTAATTTATAAACTCTCAGATTCACTCCAACAATTTGCTGAGAACTATTGCTTCACATTCACTGCCTCCTGACCTGGGGTAGGAGAAGCACTGGTGAGAAGTGACAAGAAAGAGGCTTCATCTGGCACTTCCACTTTTCAGTAATTCAGCCTGGACAGAAATACCTACACATAAAGACAGTGCTGGGCTGTGGGAATTGCCATTATGACAATGCTCTTGTATCTGCAGCTCCCACTGCCACAATCCCACCACAGATGCACCCGGTCCTGGTAGACTCATAGAATCATAGAAACAACTGTGTTGGAAGAGACCTCCGAGATCATCAAGTCCAACCCGTGATCCAACACCATTGTGATTACTAGATCATGGCACTGAATGCCACATCCAGTCTCAGCTTAAAAACCTCCAGGGACAGTGAACCCACCACCTCTCTGGGCAGGCCATTCCAATGCCTGATTACTCTCTCTGTAAGGAACTTCTTTCTGATATCCTACCTAAACTTCCCCTGGCAGAGCTTAAGCCCATGCCCTCTTGTTCTTGACAGGAGATTTAGAGAGCAATGGCTGGTCAGTTATCCTTAGTTAATGAGTCCCTAACTCCTAGGTACAACTTGTCATTGTAGGTGTTGTGTTTGTGTGTAGCACAGGTGAAGCAGGCAGGAAAAGGGTAGCACTAGAGACTGAAATTACATTGTAGATTTATGAGGGTTCGTAAAGACATGTATACAGAAACATTGCTTTTCAAGGGAAAAATCATGTGGAAGGGAAGGAAGGCCTATTTCTTAATGATCTTCAGGACATGTTTGTTTTAAAGCACAGAAGAATTTACTGAGTAAGCTCTGCTAAAGCCTCCATCTTCAAATAAATCACTGCAGAACATTAAATGATGTGCCTGGGGGTTACCACTCTTATAGTACTGTGTGTAATACTAGCATCAGCTTTATAAGACAGGAAATCTGATACTCTGGGTAAGTGACTGTCAGGGCCAATGCCTGAGTCATCTGAAAAGCCCTGGCTAATATTCAGTACTTGCTGAGTCCCAGCCTTGGCCTTGCCCACTGACACAGCATTCCCAAGCAGAAGAGGGAGAGCTGTTTCAGAACTGTACTGCTTCTTACCCTGTGGATTTTGACAGGTGGGTGTTCCTATAAGAGATACAGGGCAAAATAAATCAATGTTTAATACCATCTGTAACTTACAGGCATTTTTCTTTTACAAATACGGGCAGAATCACTTTAATATAGTTCTTGTTTTACAGTTAGGATCTTAGATTAGATTTGAGTAGTTATTGACTTAAAATTGTTCTAGCAATTTGGGTGATAGCGTGATGTGGGGTCTGAAATATCAGGTGGACAGACTGCACACAGACTTGGCAGCTGGACATAGGATGTAAGGGAACTTGCTTTCAAAAATCAGCTCTATCTACTTATTTATTTTATTTTCTTCTCATTTCTCTCCAGTAGTTCTATATTAACTAGTGTAACCAGAGTTCTGGTAGTAAGAAATCTTCTTTTCACTTCCAGCATACATAGCTGTATTTATGGCCTCTACTGAGGCTTGTTTTAGCTTAGCCTGAATAGGTTTTGCCTCACTCAAGCATATTTTAGACAATAATCCTTTTCTCTTGCAGCTTTGCCTAGAATTGCCACAGATTTATTTCTATTAAACTGGACAGATTATAACTGATCTAAAACTAACACTTCTAACTTTGTTGAAAAGCACACCAAACAGTTTTTCATGCTGTAAACTACATTTGACTTTAAGGAGCTGTAAGATAAGAATATAGTTGAAGATGGTCTGCAGTGCTTAGAGAAAGGTTTGGAGGTTTTGCTTTGATGTTTTAGCATGTGGAGCCCTTATGGAAAACAAATAAACAGTTTAACAAAAAGGGCAGCAAACCCAAGAAAGATGGGGGTGGTAGCAGGACTGAGCTTTGATGGGTTCAAGACATCAGTATTTAGAATTGGTGGAACACCACAATACATTGTAGACATTTCTGAAAACAAAACCTAATTTCTCCCTCGAGCTAAAGACAATTAAGTTTGCAGTAGATACAAAGTGCTCATCTGTCAGTAGACAAGAACAGAAGAAACACTACTCATGAACATGCCAGGTAGCTTCTCATACTGCAAAAGAGATACCACGTGCCCCCTCTGAAAGCAGCTGATAATGCAGCTTGATAAAGCAATTTTTTAATTTCCATCATCTCATGCAGGTGCCACAAGCATGCTCAGGAACAGACGTCTATAGAGGAGTACTCAGAACAATGGAAAGAGCAGCTGCTCAGGTTGCTGGACCCCTGCTGCTTCTCTAACACAGATCACTGCTGATAACGTACATGGATAGATGCAGATGCAGACCCATACAAGAAAATCACAGCAGGAATGTGGCTGCTGACCAGACAGTCAAGATGAAGCTCTAAAAGCTTTGGAGAGAGCTCTAAAAAGGGCTGGATTTATCCAGGTGTGTTGAGTGTCTACCCCAGTCTTCAATTTTGCCAGGTCCATTTTTATGTGCTTTATTTAGTGGATGCCTAACTTCAAGCTCCTCTAGCTTCTGTTTTCATTATTGGTTTTGTTTGGTTTGGGTTTTTCTGTTGCACAGAAATAAAAATTAAATCTCAAAGTGGCAGCACACATAAACGGCAGACTGACCCAGCCATGTACTACTTTACAGTATTAACTCATGCACTTGAGGAGGGTCTGGAATAAAATTTTGGGCAGTATTCAGTTATCTAAACATAGATCTCCGATGTTGTTAGAGATGTCCCGGGGGGGCTGGCTGCTACCTGTGAGACATGAGTGGTCTCTTGTGGGTCTGCACCCGTTAACCCAGTGTGAATGTCTCACACACCTGAGAGCATCACCAGTGGAGACTGGAGGTGGGCTACACAATCATGCCACAGTTTCCCCACCCATTTTCTTATTCTTCACATATATTTAGTTAAGTTTACAAAAATGCATCAGAGAAAACTGAGGTTTTAAAAAGAATGACATAAACTAGTTCCATGTGCAACAATGTGAGCTTTCCTGTCTACCAAGTGGGTAATTTTTAGCAATCTTCTGCCTGATTTCCCTCAAATTTACATGTCTTGTCCAGCTCGTTTTGGTGTCTCTCCTGTCTACTGCAGTTGAAGCAATTCCTGTGATAGACAGAGGCATAATGGCCCATCACTGGGTGGATTCTCTGGTGTCTTATAAAGGTTGAGCTCATTCCTCAGTCTTTTGTTCAGGCAATTTCTAACACAGTCTCTCTTTTCTCAAGATTTTCAAGAAATGTAAAAGGGACTAATAATTTTGAGATTAACACCCTGTGGGTAAATTAATCTCAGACTGTCCAATGGGTTCAAATATTTTTAGCTATGGTGACAGATACATACTGCACTGTCTTACATGCTCTTGCATTTTGTTTCTTTAGGATGCCAATCCCCAAACAATCCATAACATCCCAAAGGTGAGGACAGCAATACCAGAAAAACAAACAGACAAGTCAAAATGATTGAAAACCCATAACAGATAGAAAACTATGGAACCCGTTGAGATTTCTTTGTTCTCAGCATGGGCAGTCATTCAGCCACCACTTCAAAGACCTTTGGGGAGCCAAGACTCTCTCCAATGAAACAGTTCTCTTCCAGCTCAGCACAGCTAGAGCTGTCAGGACTGGTTTGGGCAGAGATGATCTTGCTTTAGGCAACGGATAAGTGAGCTGACATCTCAAGGTGCCTTCCAGTTCTATGATTTTCTATATTTATCTTTTGTATGGAGAAGAAAAATTTATTGTCTCTACCAGGAAATACCCCAAACCGTCTGGTCACCTTATAAGCGTAACAAACTGGGGTGTGCATCTCA
Organism: Pithys albifrons albifrons; assembly: GCF_047495875.1. NCBI lineage: Eukaryota > Metazoa > Chordata > Aves > Passeriformes > Thamnophilidae > Pithys > Pithys albifrons. The sequence continues at coordinate 40,114,711 of NC_092461.1, read as the reverse complement.
TTAGTTAAACTGTACCTAATACAGTAGGATCACAGAAGACAGCTTCTGGCAAATCAGCACCCACATGATTAATTTTTTATCAACACACATATATCCAAGATTAATTATTTATCCTGGCAGAGGTCTTTAATGAGCTATAATGCAACTGGAATCCAAGATTAACTAGACTGACAGTAATGGATGGGAAAAAATAAAAGGGCATGTTGTCTTAGATCTTGTGGTTAAAACCTTCTAGTACATCATACATTGTCAGGATAACATCCTGTTAGCAGAACAAACTCTGAACTCCCACCTAAAATGACAGTTTTAAGAACCTCATCACTCATTTCAAGCATTTCAGTCTGTTAGGAATAAAACACAAGAACAAATATGGGAGTAGGCTGCTATATTTTAATTCTGATCTACTTCCTAAGATGGAATAAAAACAATGCTATGTTTGTACTTCATCAATTGTCTAGTGTACTAAAACAGACATTGCCAGTCATAAAGACTTTTTTCACACTATTGCAATGGTACCTTATGCCCCTCTGACCTGGGTCAATTTTTTTAGGATCTCAGCAGAAGGTATGAGCATAGCCAACTCAAACTATTCTATTATTCTATAACAATAATAGTTACAGCCTCCTACTGCTAGATAAGGTGTATTATTCTTATATAAACTAATTATGTCACCTTATTTTAAACCTATGCATTCCTAATAGAAAATATATCTTCCTACTTGTGTCAGTTAACAATGCAGTTGAGACTGGAATGAACACCAATGGAGAGGGCAGGCCATTTCAGTGGTAGCATCCAGCCTGCCTGACAAGCAACATCTGCCTCACCCGTGGCAAAGAGCCTGGAGACACATATCACACACCTCAGAGCTGTGGGTGGAGGAGCACTCTGAGTCAGCAGGCAGAGATTGCCCCTCCACCAGGAGCCTCTGGCTTTGCCAGGGGATGGATGAGGGCCCTGGGGCAAGCTGGCAATGGTGCCTGGTGATCTGTGGCAGCAAGGCCCTGGGACACACAGCCCTGTTCTGACCCATGTTAGCCAGCTTGGCATGAGGCTGCAAACATTCCTGGGGGATAAAATGTTGACTTGTTCAGAAAGCTCCAGACCATCAATCAGAAAGGGCAGAAAAGCAGATAAAGCCCATTTCATTTCAGTGTGCGGGTACTCCCATGAGAAAAAACTTCCAAATATAAGAGCTCTTTAATATAGTGGAGTAGCAAAAGAAACAAAGAGCAATTGCTGGTAGGCAAAGTCAGGTCTCATCTAACTGGGAAAGGCCGTTTAGGGTGAGGATATCTCGTCATTAGCAGATGGTGTTCTCACCCTGTCCTATCATCCTTTCATCAGAGTACGAGGTTCTCCTGGAATCTCTTCTTCTGTAAAATTCAAATAATTGGGCTCAGTTATTCAGGTAGGAATTTATGTGAAATTCAAAGGTTTTTAGTACATGTCAGAGTAGATGGGCACTAATATTTAAAAACAAACAGAAGCAAACAGCTGGGGCATGTTGGCAGCAGGGCAGTATCTGCAAGCACCGCGGTTTGTGCTATGGTAATAAAAAGACAGAGTTGACAAACACCTGCTTGACATATCAATTAGCAAGTGCTACCTTAAGACAACATGTCATTTTGACTGCAAGGTTTCTTCTCCTGATTTGTAAAACATACCTGTTATTTTTGTTCTGTCATTTTCATTTGAGTATTTTTCTCAATCAACCACAGCATGCAGCTGGAAAATAGCCATCTGCCATCTGCCAGCCAGGCTGTCACTCTCCCAAATCCTTGCAGCTGTTTCATGTCTAACAGCTGTATGACAGCAACACACACCATCAAGCAGGCTTGTTCCTGACAGCCTGTTGCAATCAGGATCAAATAAATTTCTATATGAATCTATTCTAGATAATACAATATACGTAAGTCTTAGGGATTAAACTTCATTACTCAACAGCCTTTGCAATGGCTCTGTGGCTCTTTCCAAAACAAGAGGTGCCAACTTTGTTTTCTATATCTGAGACTAAACCTACAATGACAACAAGATTCTAATAGGATTAGTCACATTTACTTTTTCCTGTTACAAACAAGTGGCAACAATGAAGGTAGTTGCTCTGATAGTTATTTAAACTGAAAAATTAAAACCTTCTTTCTCCTACAATGTCCCTCCTGGTTTTAGTGGCTGTTAACTCATAATCTCATAGTATAGTACCTTATGATTAATTTTTTATGTGATTATTCATGCTCATCACCATGGTAGAGAAGTCCACAATTAAGAGAAAAAAAGAAGTTTGGGGTGTTTCTCTCATGGCTGAATTTTAAGCTGTCCAGTTTTAATGCTTCCAAACATTTTTGTGGTTGGTAGAACACCTTAACACAGAATACTTTTAAAATCAGAGTTAGCTACCATGGCACCATGCAGCTTTTATTTCTAGGGGGTTCAATCCAGATGGTTCAACAGAGACAGCTTTGAGATGTGTGAGCACACCCAGCACCTGCATGGGGCTGGCAGAGAGGAAATGGGGCTGACAAGGACTTGACTCACCTGGTGGGGCAGCTGAAGCCACGGCAGGAAAGGATGCTAGAAATCTTAAAAGACACCATGCCTGTGGTTAGTCATGAATCATGCCTAACACCACTTCCTTTTAATACTTACCTTGCAAATGGAGGCCATAAGAAAAGCAAACAAACAGCTTTATTCACCTTGGACAAATCTAGTATTTCAAGTCTGGAATATTTCTCTGTTATGCTGGGGGCAGACTTGTCTACTATTATTTTATTGACCATAATACCTGGTTGGAAAACACCTGGAAACCAGCATATTTTGCCTCTTTTTCAGTTGACATAACAAGTCCCTGACTCAAGTGTTCTTCTGTCTTACTTTAACTAAGACTTGTGATGAGTTCTGGTAAGTTAACCTTGATGGAACTGAAGCAAATTCTTGTGTATGCCAGCATGAAAGATTACATGACTTAACTATAGCTACACAGGGCTGAAATACATGGGCACAAACTTTAGGAACATCATTCTGACTTTTTCATGTATTTTAAAGCTCAGTTATTTACAAGGACAATAACTTGAAAGATGTTGCAGACCATCAGGGAAGTCCCAAGATGACATGCTTTTCCCCTTGGCTCCTTCATTGTTTGGAAAATATTTCTCTGCAATATGCATTACCCAAACACTATCTATACAGAGACACATAGAAGGGCTGTTACTATACAGATATGCATGTTTAGTGTCCAACAAACCAACTGTGCCTATGGAACTTGGGGATTTCTGTGTCTAACACCTTTCTATCTCACAGGAAGGAGGTGGAAGAAGTTTCAAGATACTCCCAGGTTAGCTGAGTCACTTAAAGCAGCAGTAATTAATTCATTGTTTCAGCCAGTTGTCACAGTTCACATAAAGATAGAGCAATTTTTCTGGATAGCAACTGTTGAAAGTGTTATTTTGAAAGTAGCTGAGTTCTTGTTTGACATAGGTAGCTGGAATTCTTGGGCTACAAGTTAAACTTCATCTGACCCACATGGCTATGATGTGTAAGTCAAAGATGGATTATAGTGAAACCTGGAGCTAATAATCTCATCAGTAATAATAGTGAAGATGGATTGTAATGAAACTTGAACAACCTGGACATTAATAATAGTTAGAATACACAAACCTAGCATATTAATATGAAATATTAAAAATTAATGGCTAGAGCAGACAGCCCACAGATTGTGGTACATGAACTGTACCAACCGTATTACAACATGGACTGCAGGACTGACTGAAACCCTCACTGAAACCAATCTCAGAGGATGTCAAGATAACCACGTGGCAATGACCACATGGCAATGAAACAGTGGATCAATAAAGAGGGAGAAGACCCCAGACCATAATATTACCATTGGTCTGGTCTGTTGCATGAGGAGTGGAGAGTTTAGATTGTGAGGGTTTAATTGCCCAAGGGGTTTCTTTGTTTGGAGTCCCTCTTTTGAGGCACCTAAGCTTGAGCTGCCAGATATTATAATTAATTTGTGCAAACAAACCCATCTAATGGAGATGAGAGTCCAGTCACAGAAATTTCCTTAACAGTAACAACAGAACTTTGTAGAGTATATTAAAACTGTTGTATACAAAGAAGAGCACTGGAGTCCAGGCACTTTGGAATGTTTTATGTTTTAGTAAAACATAATTGCTTGACCTATTTACACTATGTAAAATATAAATATAATGACCCTTTGATATTTTAAACAGATGCATCCTAATTTTTTAATGGGTAGATGCTTGTTAACATCTACTACAGCAGCACTCACAGGACAGCCTCAGACCTAAAAGGAACAGCAAGTATCCTGGATAAAAAGGGACCATGAAAATGAAAAGAATCTGACACAGCTCTTCTCCAGAGCTGGGTGGCTGAACAAGAAGTTATTTCTGCCTTCTGCTGACTGTGGGCTTATGGCCAGGGACTGAACAAAAATTGACTGTCACTGAACACTGGTGTGCCAGGGCAAGCAACAAAGAGCAATTGTTGAGCTTTGGGATGAGATAATAAAATGACGCTGTGGTAATACTTGTACTAAAGAAACATTTCTACAAGGGCAGTAATGTCCACAGGCAACACGGAAGTCCTTGTGATGCTTGTGAGCTTATGCCCAAAAGGACTCCTCGGGCAGATATATTCTCCAGGTTGTACCTACTTTTTCACCTTCAAGTTCTCAAACCATCTGGTCCACAACCACCTGCCATTCCCTTCTTACATTATAGAGTCTTTCCAGGCAGAAAGTTTAGGATGCTTTACAATGAGAATATGAAACTCAAGGGTATGCCAGAGAATTTCTAAAAACGGTTTAAATCAAAGCCAAATAATTCTCACTACTCTCCCTTCCCGCCCTCCCCCCACCCCAATTAATAAACATCACAGAATAAGGCATAAAGACTCTTCATGGATTTTTGAGACACAGAAGGTTACAAAAAAATGACACCATTTCACAGAAGTAAAAATCCATCAAACTTTTCAAATCATGTAATGAAAACCATTGCTGTTATTCCAAAAATGTCCCCAAAGCACCCTCCTTACAGCAGAGCACTGACCCAGACTTTCAGGAGGATTGACTCTACTTGTGATAATATTAAGGACAGAAGCACAGTTAAGCTTGATGCAAGACTGCAAATACATAAAATAATCAGAGACTTTAAATCTGTATGGATCTGCAGTCAAAACCACTGTTTGACCGTAGGAAAAAAAAAACCAGACCAAATTCAGAGAGCAAAAAGCATGTGGAAATATGCAGATTTGGAGCTGTAATGTTGCATCAGGTGCAGTTCTTGATTGGGAACTCAGCTTCTGAAAGAAAGGTATGTTTAATGTTCATTGGAAAATTTTGCTGAAAACATTTTATTCAGTAAAATTTGATCTTTTGTTCAAATGAACATGCTCATAAAGATACTAATTTTGATGAAAGTGCCATTTTACAATGACATAGCTGAAAAGTTCCATTTTAACATCCACATAGTGGAACCTTTTCACTGAAGAATGTTTAGCTTCCCATGAAAATTTCATTTAATAATGACATTACAAAAAAACAAAGTTTTAAAACCTAAATTCACTTTAACCAAGTAAAATACCTCATTTGACACAGATGATGACTTTTATATTTCTCCCAGCAGAAGCTATTGAAAAAAATTTCACTTCTGAAATTTCAAAGCAGACAAAATTTTGGAGAGATGCAATATTCAACAGAATGAAACAACCCATTTTTACCCAGCCAGTAGTGTTAGTATTGACCACAAAGGAGGAGCTGCCCCTCTGGATTGCTGTGCCTCCCAAAGCCACCATAAAACACAGCAATAGGTGCTGCAATGCCACAGTACCCCTTTCATCTTTCATAAAAAAAGTGCTTACTGGCTCATCTGCTGACAAACCGGTGGCCCCTACAGCTGGTTTTCGTAAATCCTCTGTGAGTTTGTAAGACTTGCTCTGGAGGTTTAAAAAACACAATACATAAGACACTCGTGAGCCTAAGGTTGCAAAACATGAGATTAGGAGAAAGAGTGAACTGCAGCTGAAAAGCTCTGTTAAGAGCTTTTATTTTATCCTCAGGCTGTTTCAGAAGTGGTTCTCTGACACAGATGCAGGTATTTCCCCAAGATTTTCTGTAACTTCCTAGGAACAACAGAATGATGCAATTCCCAGGTGAGTAATGGGTTGAATCATGGGAGTCTCTTCCAGCATGGGCTCACACCTCTTTCCACTGTATCCTATAGCACAATTCTGGTCTACTGCACCTACATCCAAGGCTACCTAGTCCAGGATAGAGCTCATACACCTGCTAAAGCTGCCTGCTGTGATCACTCCTGCCACAGACAGACCCCAGCTGGGTGGTTTAAACCTGACCTGAGTATGCTTGCTCTTCACTGCATTCAGTGTACTGTCCACTGAAAGGCTCTCCAGGGCCAGGCCCCTCAGGAGACACCTGCTGATAACCCCTATGATGAGTGCTTATGTGGACACCTGGGGCTGTGCAGCAGAGCCTTCTTGTCCTTGTTTCCTATGCAGAGGTATGTTGCTGAACCGCTTGCTTTTCTCCCCTTACACAAACAGCCAGTCTGCAAGAAGATGTTGTTGAGATGGGACCATCTACCCGTTCACAAGGAGACAAAAAGCTCCTTGGATTAGTAGCTTTGTGGGAAATGGTATGGGGTCTCTTGCTCAGTCTGCCAAAGAAAATGTCCTGCAGAACTGGTCCAAAACATCATATCCTTGGCATCTCTCAGAGTCTTGCTGAATTTTAATTAAAAAATAGTCACATCACAAAATAATATAAAATTTAGACAAACTAATGCCACATTAGCCTGTATCAGCAAACAGGCTGTCCTCTATTGATACAAACTGTAAAATTACAGGTTTTCAGCATTCCAGGAGAAAATGCGTTTCCGACTAAATATTGCTCTTATACATTAGTTTTAAAATTGGAGCTAAAATCCCTCAGCTTATTTAGCACAAGCTACTTAACTTTCAGAGGGACCAATCATTCACAGCTGTCACACAGAAGTTCTTGACAATCAGGTGGTTTTGCGGTTAAATGTCTTTATGAAGAAACACAAATGTTAGCCAACGTTGTCTCAGTCAAAATTCATCTAGTAATTTCATGTAGTAAATCCTGATCCCTGGGTTTTAATCAGGTCCTTCTGTGAGCATCACACTTTCAGATTACTCCTATCTGTACTGTTCTGTGGTAAACAGCCAGATTTTCAAAGCATTGGCCTTTGGGCCAATCTTTAGTGAATTATTTTAGCATTCAGAATATTCCAACACAAATTTTCTAAACTAATTAAAATTAGTTTTCCCATGATATCTAACTCATCATTTCTTAAATCAAAATAAAAGTGCTGCCCTGTTTAACTAAGCCACAAAGAGCATTAAAACACTCAGTACCTGTGTGTTATAGTAATAACTTCATTATTCATGTACTGCGATGAAGCAATGTTACCAGCTACATACAAGCTTCCCACACAAACTCAAAGTAGATTTTGAGCTTAAATCTTTACTTGCAGCTGTATTAATATCATTTGGAGTGAAAACTGAAAAAAAAATAAAACTACAAAATTGATGCATTCTTGACAATCCAAATTAAATTACTTACATGTGAACTGCCCATTTTGGTTAGCCTGAACGTGGAAGATGCAACTCTTCTGCTCTTCAGTAAAACAAGCATGCAGGTGGAATAGTCAACTTTTACTAGAGCAGATAATCCTACCCAACCCTGGGTTAATCAATAACTTATGACTATTTCAATTCTAGTCATTGTAAGGTGGGGTGTATTCATTATTATATGGTGGCTTTATTATCCCTGCTATCTAAAAACACATCCTGTTGTGTCATTGAGCTGACAGTTTTTTCTAAATCAGGATTTCACAATGTAAACCCTGATATTATACATACTAATTTATGGAATTGTTATTACAATTATTTAAAACATAAAACTATTGTAGCACTTAACACAAGTTTTCCAAACATTTTAGAAGAAGGATGCCTTCTTTGGGGAGTTTATATTGGATCTTATGGGATTTAGTGGTATTTAATATGTCATTGAGGATGCTCAGCTCCTACAAAATATTTTGAACAGAAGCTCACTGCTTTTATTTGGTTTATGTGGCCACGTTTTGATGGTGGGTGGTTCCAGGGGTGTCCTCTGTGAGAAGAGACCAGGGGTTGCTCCCATGCTGGACAGAGCCAGAGCCAGATGGCTCCAAAATGGACCCACCCAAGGACAAAGTTGAGCCCTCTCAGTGATGCTGGTGGTGCCTCTGTGGTAAAGTATTTAACAAAGGGTAAAAATTACTGTGCAGCAGCTGTAAGAGAGGAATGAGAAAAATCTAAAAGAAACAGCCTTGCAGACACCAAGGTCAGTGAGGAAGGAGGGGGAGGAGATGCCTCAGGTGCTGGAGCTGAGATTCCCGTGCAGCCCATGGTGAGGCAGCTATGTCCCTGCAGCCCTTGGACATCCACAGTGGAACAGAGATCCACCTGCAGTCCATGGGGACCCCACACGGGAGCAGGTGGCTGTGCCTTGGGGGAAGCTGCAGACCATGGGGAGCCCACGCTGGAGCAGCTCCTGGCAGGAACAAGAGCCTGTGGAGTGGAGCCCACAGAGGCAGGTCTCCTGGCAGGATCTGTGCAGAACCCACACTAGAGCATGGAAAGAACATGAGAAGAAAGAAGCAGCAGAGTCAAATTATTATGGACAGAGTGAAACCACCATTCCCCATTCCCCTGCATGGCTCAGGGAAAGGAGGTAGACAAGGTGGGATGAAGGAACAAAGTTGAACCTAGGAAGAAAGGCGGGGGAAAAGAGAGCTTTTTACTTTTGTATTTGCTTCTCGCTCTCCTCCACTATTTTTAATTTGCAATAAAGTAAACTAATTTCCCTCAGTCAAGCCTGTTTTGCCCATGACAGTAATTGGTAAGTATTCTCCCTGTCTTTATTTCAACACACAACCTTTTTCACTTTATTTTCTCCCCTTGTGTTTTTGAGGATGGGGAGTAAGAGAGCAGCTTTGTGAACATCTGGCAGCCAGTTAAGGTCCTCCTTTAGACCTCAGGTAAGATACCCAGAGAAAAATAAGAGAACAAAACAAGTATACTTGAATTTATAGGAGTTCAGAGAAAAAAACCCAATGTGATTCTGTAAAAAGTAAGTAAAAGAAAAACGCTGTGTTACTGGAAGTGCAGTAATAATTCTATATTTTAGTTTGATAGACAGTACTTTCTACAAAGACCTTACTACCATTCAAACACACTTAAAAACAAATTATCAGCTTTGATTATGGTGCTCAAACACAAGCAATGCAAAAATCAAATGTAAGTATGAAAAAATGTATCCAGAATTCAACGATCTTGGTAACATACTGTCTCAAATGCATCTTCAAAGTCTTTAATGAACAGGAAACTACCCATTTTTTTCAGAATATTTTTGGGATTAAAGCCATCACAACTGACATTAAAGAAAATACTACAGTTTGAGAGAAAGAAACTGCAGGGTTTCTCTGTATGAGCGTGAGGTCAGAGAGCACTCATAAGCTAAAATATAGACTGGAATTCCTACTGCTTCCACTGGCTGTGAATGAAATACAGCAGTCCAGAAGGTGCAACTCATTAAAGATTTAAAACAAACAGCAGATTGTGTCCTACTATACCATGCTGTGCATGCAAATGGTCTGTCTAAGCATGCAAATAGAGTATCAGTAGGAAAACTATGTGTTACCCCCACTGATCAATTTGTTTGACTTAGTTTATGTTTTGGGAGTTTAAAAGTTTGTACAATTAACAAAAATTAAAGATTGTATGGTACTTTCCACCTTTGTAAATAACAGGGCTGACTCCCTGCAGGAGACCCGCAGATCTCGGGGTGACATACTCCAAGCAATGGCATAGGGGCATTCTGAGAATTCAAAAAGGTGAAAAGGAGGTGAAATATTATCCCAAGTATGAAACAACACACACTGCAGTGTGTAACTGCTGACTGGTAACACTGCTATTCTGGAGATTATTGCTGGCAACCACCAAGCTGGTCTTTATTCTAAAGGTAACCACAGAATTGTTTGCAGCTGATGGGTCTTAAGTGAGGATAAATGGAAGAGGCAATGCAAATCTTCGGTCCAGTGAAGTAAGTGAAATAGTAAAGCACCAAGGTACCAGGTAAGAGCAAAGTGAAGCCGAGCTTTGTGCTTTTTGCAGGGCTATTTGTGGTAGCAGTGTGCCCTCATGGATGGGCAGTGGGATGGCACTTTGCCTGTCTGCAAGGAGAGAATTTCCCTGGAGAGACAGACATCTGGATTTCTTTGTGACAGAGAAATACAGCTTGTGGATTACATTAGAGTCAACAAAATTAATGTCTTCACCAACCTTGACTGCAGCATTTGAATGAGCTGGGAAATGGTTCTTACAGTGTAGCGGTGCCAGGCATTCCCACACAACTCTGCTGACCTCTGGTGAACCTGTGTCAGACTAGGAATTTTCAGAAAGACAACGACAAGAATTCTGAACAGTATTTGGAGACTTATCCAGACCATACAAAACAGACAGAGAGTTGGCCAGAGACTGATCAGGCACTATCAGGGACCAAAAGATTTACAAATGTTTACCAAGACATTCACTAACATGGATAAGATGCAGGAAGGACTGAAGCTTTCAAATGTTCACTTTGGAGAAGAATTTAAGGGCTTGAAAAATGGAGTGCAAGTCCTAGATAAAAAATTCAGACTGTCAACAAACCCAGCTAAACCCAGACATTTACAAGGAAATTGTCTCCAGCTGGAAGTCAGTGTCCTTGAAGGAAGTCACTGGATATGCAGAACCCCACTATTTCTAAGGAAAATTCCCTGTGAAGTCTTCAGTCTTGAGATCTGATCAACAGTTGTCAACTAGAATATACAGCTCAGGGGTGCTGCACAAGTTCTTCACAAGAAAAGAGTCAAAAGTCATATTGGAGCACAAATGTTCTTCCCATGCTGGTGAAGGTGGTGTGCAGCTGGTCAGGCCAGCCAGGACCAGAAGGAATTTGAATAAGAGATCTGTGCAGCTGCCAAGTTCAGAGTTCAGCTCAGCTCACTCTTTCAGAGCACTGTGTTTTACTGGCAGGACCCCATCAGTCCATCAAGCATGTTAAGCCACTGGAAATCAACTTCTGCCTCAAGAAATAAAGGAAGTGACTAGAGGAATTCAAGATGCTACTTCTGTTTTTAAACAAGGAGGAACTGGCTGAAAATCTAGAAGGGGAAAGTAGTTTGTTTGAAAGTGGTAATGACACTGTTAACCTGTGGCAACAAAAAAGCACAAAAAACGTGGAATAAGGAAAAAAACCAGAATTTTGAACAGTCATTGAACAAAAAGGTAATGACTCCTGCGAAGATGACCTCAAGAATGAAGACTGCTGAGGATAACTGGAAGCAAATATATCAAAACCCAAGGAGCAAATTTTCTTTATAACAAGATAGGAAGTATAGTAAGAAAATTGTGTAGCAATAAGGTTATTTCTGCCAGAAATGAATACCTTTAAGTAAGTAGTCCTGTACCAACCTGAATAGGGAAAAAAGTAGCCGTTACACAAAGAAATCTCCAAACCAGGGTTGATTTCCTGTGAGCACTAATGCAGGTCAGGAAAAATCATAAAAAGTTGAGCAAGGCTACATGTAGTACCCATGTTCCAGAGTAAATCTATTCATTGTTGCAACTGCTTGAATGGTCAGCTGGAGAAACTGTAAATTATGCAACATCCTATCCGCCCCCCCCCCGCCTCTCTCTCTCTCTCTCTCTCTCTCTCTCTCTTTCTCTCTCTCTCTCTCTCTCTATATATATATATCTACACATATCTACATATATATATATATACATATATCTGTCTGATGAGTAGAGCTGAAAGGGAGTGTATGTGGTTTTAATGATATACCAAGGTCCGGAAAAAAGGATCAGCAGTCTAATTCTCAGTGCTCACTGTACTTTACATACATAATTTAAACCAATGTGATTATAACTTCAAAAACCTCAGCTGAAGGTGCACGAGTTCAGACTGTTTTATCTATGCCTTCATTTAGAATGTGAAGTTGCATGAATTGTCTGCAAATTCTCAAACTCATAAATAAATATGGAACAATTTTGTTGTATGGTACCCTTTCTGGTAATAAATTAAAATCCTGTTAAAAATCAAGTACTTTCACTGTTCATTTCTAATCACAGTTCTGCTCAATTATGCTGCCTTTTTGAAGATCTACCCCATGTCAGTAGTTTCTTTCTAAGTGTCTTGATTTTTCTTCCCTTTTGCCAGTGCTCTAACTGATAATCTGAAGCACCTTATAGGAACATAATAAAATGGAAATACTGCCTACATTAGTGTTATTCTGAGCACCTTAAGTTTTAGCTTGTGGATTCCCATGTATACGTCTTACTAAAAGTATTATTCAGGTACTGGTGCCCCTAACAAGATAATTTAGCTGAGAATCATCCAAGAAAATAATTGTCCCGACCTCGAGGCGTGTCTTAATTGCTGGTATCAAAAGCAAACAGACAGTACCAGCCAACGACCGTACCATCTGGTTTATGTGGAATGAGTAAGGCTAACAGGGTTTCTTATTAATGTCTTCTTAGTTTATTTATAAACCATTGCAGGGTGTGACAGAGAAGGGGTCATAAGAAACCCGACAACTGTGTTTAAAAGAATTGAGGGATGAGGTTAGATTTGCAGGCTGGATTGAATTCTGTCAGTGATATGAGCTGGGAGATCTTATCATAGATTCTGGAGCCATGTGAGCTGCTCCTCAGCTGCAGGAATCCCTCTAGAGCACATCCAGTGGCTGAGGCTTCCTGTCTCTGCAGTTACATGTAACTGGGATCCTGAAGATACCAGTGATGCTGAAGGAGGACTGGACCTGTAGTTTCCTGGGCACCTACTTGAAGATAACAGAGCACTGAGGGCTTTTTTTGTTGCTGTTGGTCCCCTTTCAGCAGTCTCCACTGCTCCAAGGTTATTACTGAGCATGCAGGATAATGGCCTTAAAAAATAAATGGCACAAGGGATCAGGGCCTCACTTTTCTCCTTATACATAAAATCATTCACTGAAATGTTGTGTAGTGCTAAAAATCCAATGCCCTTTGCTCATCAGTTATTCCCTAAGAAAATGCTTCTGCCTGGAAATTGGCATTGATTTTGACACAGGTAAGACTTTAAATGACTCAAAAGCACCCAGATCCAAAGATCAGGAGGGGCACTTGCTGTTTTATTTGAAGTAGATTCCTTGGTGACACTAATCCACTTGCCTGGGACACAGTACATGCAGGATGGGCTGGGGCTGGGACTCAGGGCTGGCCTTCAGTGCTGGGATTCGGAGCTGCTAGCTCTCCGTCCTCACACCGCTGGGGCAGCCCAGGGCCACGGCTCAATGGAATCACCTTCCGCATTTAGTCCATTCCACGCTGGAATGCGCTGCCCAGGAAGGTGGTGGAGTCACCGTCCCTGGAGGTGTGGAAGGAAAGACCGGATTCAGCACCACGGTCTGGCTGGCAAGGTAGTGTTCAGTCATGAATCGGACTTCATGATCTCAGATGTCTTTTAGAGCCTAATTGACGCTGATTTCCAGCCGGGAATGCTCGTCGGTGCCCCTGCCCCGCTCTGAGCTGTCACTGTCTGTCCGGGTGCACCACGAGCTGCACCAGGACAGAACTGTTGCTAAGCCGAACCAAGCAGCCAACAGAGGCATTTTCGGCTTTGATCTGTTCCCCCTCAGTGCCAGCCCGTGGCCCCGAGGTGAGCGATCAGCATTCCCAAGCCACAACCTCATCCCAGGCCTCCCTCCCGCCCGGGGCGGCCCCGGGCCCGCCCGCGGAACTTGCGCGGCGGCGCTTCCGGGGCGGGCCGGGCCGCGGCGGGGCCGGGCAGGGACTGGGACGGGCAGGGCGGCCCCGGCCCGAGCGGCTCCTTTCCGCGCCGGAGCGCCTCCCGGCGGCGGGGCTGCTTGCCATGAACATCGACGTGGAGTTCCACATCCGCCACAACTACCCCTGGGCCCGGCTGCCCGCCAGCGTCAGGCAGGTGCGGGCAGGGGCACGGCGGGATCGGCCCTGTCGGCCCCGGGGGAAGGCAGAGGGTCCCCCGGGGCTGTGGGGTGCCTGCGGGGAATGGGTGGCTGTGGGGAGAGGAGGCACTTGGGCGAGGGTGTGGGACTCTCAGTGGGGACAGCAGGGTGTGAGGAGAGTGGGGCCTGTATGTGCAGAGCGAGGCGACTGGGTCTGTGTGTGTGTGTGTGTGTGTGGTGTCTCTGGGGAAAGCGGGATAAGAAAGCGGTGTGGGCTCTGTGTGCGAGCAGTGGGGGGTGTTTGTGTGTGTGTCCATGTGTGGGGCCTCAATGAGCAGAGGGGTACACAGGGCTGCCTTGTGGAGAGAGGGAGGTGTTGGGTCCTCCCTGAGCTTGTGCAGGTGTAAAACCAGGTGAGTTGGACGTCCCTCCTGCAACCCCTGGCTTTGCAGTGCCGTGTTTCGGTAACAAGGGAGCTCTGAGCTGCGAATGGCTCCTGGAAAAGAAAACCTCATGAAATTTTGATTGCCTGGATTAAATGGGGCTCCAGTAGCAGAGGGGAGATACTGTGTTCAGGTGAGAGGAAGTTCTTGTCTCCACAGTCTTGTGGTGCTTGAAAGCAGATGCTGTTAAACAATTCCTGCTCTTGCACAGACGGATGGAGAGGATGAGGAGTGACTGTGGGCCCCGAGTAATACAATTATTTGAGTTTGAGATTTCAGGAGCAGTAAGAGGGGAATTAATGATATTTTTTTACCTATCCAGCTGAGTGCCATAGTCTTGGCTGTGTGATTCAGGATAGAAAAATATACCAGTATTTAATGCATTTTGTACTTTAATGTAACTTCTGTAATACTGTTTTGTTTACTTCAGTGTTAGGATAGTCCTTATTAATTTTTGTACTTTGAGCAAATACTTGGATCCCTCTTTGGATATTTATTAAACTACAGACCCCATCTGTGATATCGGGGGTTTCTTTTCTAATACTTAATTTTGCAGTTTGTGTACAACTTTCTTGTTTATCCCTTATATGCAATAAAGTACCTTTTCATCAAAGGATCTCTTTTAGTATAGGAATCAGTGAGGAAATTAGAACAGGAAAGAGGAAAACCAAAAAACCCAAATCACTTGATGCAGATGCAGAGTAGAAGAGTAATTTAAAGAATATTGGGGGGACAGTTTCTGAAATAAGGCATTGGAAGCATGAACCAAAGTTCTCTTTTTATCTTCTTTCCTCATGCTGTGCCTGTTCCTTAATCTTGTGACCTGGGATCACTTGTTTGCTCTACTTCCGTGAAGCTGCAACTTGAGCTGTTTCACTGTTCTGTGGTTTTTTGGTATTGTAAGCTTCTTAGGTGCAGCAATTGAAGCTTCACATGTCATTCACTATGCTTGGTTTGTGCTACTCTATTGTTGGGTAATTCTTCAAGGCTGAAAGATACTGAATGCTTGGTAAATGTTTGATGCATCATGTGCTTAGTTTGAAAATCAGATGCTCCCTTTTTTTTCCACTGTGGTATTAGAAAAAAAAATGTTCTGAAGGGAATTGCTTATATCTGAATCCTGTGTAGAGACCCATTTGAAGGCATTTATGAACTCACACAGAGACTGAAGTTACTGTCACTGTTGAACTGGGGGACTCACTGAGCAATGACAGCTGCCTGCATAGGTTTCCTCATAAGACACTTTGCAGAGGTTTAACTGAAGGAGGGAGTTGTGCATGTCAGTTAAAAGGCCATTATGTTTTCAAGGGTCTTGGAAACTCCCAGAGGGAATATGAAAGGCAAGTTGTACTCTACAGCATTCGCAATCAGTTACGGTACCGGAATAACCTAGGTGAGTAAAGAAGCAAGGAACTTCTGATTGCTGCCCTGTTCTTCTGTGTGGAACCTTGTCCTTTCCAGAAAAATGCAAGAACAAAACGGTTTCAAAGGTCCTCCCTTCCATGAAAATAAATACTTTTAAATAGTAAAACATCAAGAAAATCTTGACTTTTGAGTGAATTTGGCAAGTTTTCTAGCAAAGACCTCTTGAAGGTTACTGAGATGTTAGGTGAAACTGAATTCCTGCTGTAGTTCTGCTGCTGTTTTCCAAGAAATTAAGAGATGGTAAGAGAGGATTTGGCTTGTAAAGCCTGTCACTGGATGAGATGCAGTGACCCTGACTCATATGAGTGATTGGCTATGACTTGTTGGCTGTGACTTTTCAATTTAGTTCACACTGACTGCATCCATTTGTTTTCCTAAAGTAGATAATTGTTTCACTAATTAAAAGATAATTTTCTACAGCCTTTATGAGTTCTGTTTCAGTGAGCTGCTTCCTGGTAACCTGTTAGAAAAATTTTCTCTGTTTTGATGTCAATGGTTCTGAGACTACTTGTATCATATGTAGGAATATTTGGATGCTGAATGTCCTGCACCACTGCTTTATTTTGCTTGTAGTTTTCTGTCAGTTGCCATTATGCTGCTTTTAGTCCTTTTCCTGTAACACTTTTTTTAAAAAATTGAACATCATGGAACAGTGCAACTTTTTCCTCCTCTTGTAGTTAAGCATGTCAAGAAAGATGAACGTAAATATTATGAAGATCTGTTAAAATACAGTCGAGATCATCTCATGTTGTACCCTTACCATTTGTCTGACATCATGGTAAAAGGTCTGAGGGTAACACCATTTTCCTATTACACAGGCATAATGGAGGTGAGTGCAGAACTATGGTGAGAGTGTGTTCTTCTCTGTCTGGAGATGCTGATAATGCCCCTGTAATGCATACAAGGCAGTGTCAGGTAGTTTGTTTGGTTTTGTGTAGGGTCTTCTAATAAGTAAGGAAACAGTAAGGAAAGTTTCTAGAGAACTACTTGTACCTGCATTTTTTTCCCTTTTCCCCATGAGCTGTTCAAGAGCTGGACGTTGTCATGTAGAGCTGGGGGGGACTCACTCTAAGGCCAGACCTTCTCCTTTGATATTTGAGATTTGTGAGTCTTTACTTGAAACTGTAAGAGAAGTACCTCAATTTTTTTAGATTAATAAAACAAAGAGAATTACCAGCTTTAAAAACCAGCATATGTGAATGTTTTTAATTTTTTATTTTTTAAAGGGACACTTATACATATTAGAAGCCTTTTGGAAAGCCTGAAGCAGATCTGTTTTTATGAGAACAAAGGTGGTTCTGTTTTCTCTCAGCACTCTGGCGACCTTCCTTTATTTTTGTTGAATATTAGAAGTGTTTTTATTTTATTATGTGTATAATGTTTGCAGACATAATGGATTAGTTGTTTGTTTATTCTGTTATTAGTTAGCAATTCTGTGTGCTTGATTTTTTTTGTGATGAGATACAGGATTTTGTTTATTAATCTTTCAGTCACCTTTTCTCTTTGCAAAGCTTACATTCAACAGGTGTCTCACTTTTTATGTGTTTAAGTTATTGTGTAATGATTAATCAAATAATTGGCAAGTTTGATAAGGTAGCTAACTTTAATAGATCTGTTTAAATTTCATTTTGTTCTTAAATAAAAGGGACAGGCAGAATTTTGGTCATGCTTCTCTGCAATAATGACTTTCTTCTTGCAAATTTAAAGTTTTCTTTTCTTTTTAAGGATATAATGAACAGTGAAAAAAGCTATGATTCTTTACCCAACTTCACTGCTGCTGATTGTAAGTATTACCTAGTTGCATTATTGCTTTCAGTGAGTTGGAAATAAGGAGCTTCTGAAAATGGATTTGTGGGCGTCTGTTTGCTTGAACATGAGCATGTGAATGAAGGTGTAGAAGCATTTAAATAGAGATATTCAGGAGTGTGTGCCCTTCGAGAGCTCTGTCTGTATGGGCAGGACTGGAACTGGGCTGGTTTGAGTACAGGTAGGGGTGGTGCAAAATCTTGTGCAGCTTCTGTCCTTGCTTATCTTGCATTCCCCTGTGCTTGCACTTGGGACTGATGTGCATCAGCAAACTGAGCTGCTGGTCCTTCCCTAGTGCATTCTTGGGCACATGTTGGGCTGGGGATATCAGCAAGACACAGAGACTGTTCACACTCCTATGAATTGGCATCGATGTGGATTGAGGGACAATGTGCCAGAAAGGAGAGGGAAGAGAATCTGGTATTTTATGACACTCCTGGATGTGCCAGATGTTTTATCTATTACATTGTTCTGGGTATGGGATGGAGAGGTTAGGAAAGCAAAAACCTTGAACCTAGTGGAAGAGAACAGAGTAAGATCAACAGCCTATTGAAAAGTCTTATAGAGCAAAATGTAAACTGCTGGTACAGGGGGGTGTTAATCAAATCTGCCATTGAAGAGTTATCTATAGTTAAAGACTTGATTCCTCACCTTTGCTATATATGTATAAAGTTCTCTAAGGATAGTGTATAGTCAGGCAAGGAGTAGCCTGGAAACAGTTGGGTTTGTTTTTAAAAGGGTATTGCCAATTAACTACTAGTTTGCCTCCATGCAATGTTCACAGCGGGGAAACAGGTAAGAATTTCTTTCTCAGCACCACGTTGCTCGTTGGAAATCCAGCCTTAGCCAGAAGTACAAAGAGAGGAATAGCTTCCCTGGTTTTGTTTGATTTCTCTCCCCTCCCCAACAGTTTTGTTACCTTAGCACAGCTGCAGATTACTGACTGTAGTATAATTAACTTCTTTAATTACATTTTATCATAAAAGCTAGTGTCAAACTGGAAAGTTGGGAGTTAAAATTAATGAGTAGTTTTCTAATATCTGTTCATGGTTTCTTAATGATCGAAGGCTAGAGATCATAGAAATAAATCTTGATTCAGTTTAACTCAACTATATCTTAATCTTGTCTTCCATAGAGGTTTAACTGGCCTTTTGTGCTCTAGTTCTTAGATTTCTATCCAGTGTGTGGCATGGGCCTTGTTAGGGGGAAGAAAAACTGTAACTATTAATCTGAAGCTGTTTCATGTGAGTGTATTAAAAAAGCGGTTGGATTATTCCATGTTACTCTGTGACTTTAGTGATAGGAGATTTCTTCTTTCTTTTTTTTTTTCTTAACCTGTACACAGTGAATGAATGGGAATGGATTATGGAATGAATTTAGGTCCTATAACTATCCTCTTATTTTGGATAAGAGTAATTAAAACATTATTATGTAGTTAGTTCTGATTCTTTGAAGAATGTTTAATGTATCTTCAGCTTAAACCTGTCTTAAGAGAAATAAAACCTTACTCATTTTTCAGGTCTAAGGCTTCTCGGCATAGGAAGAAACCAGTATATTGATCTAATGAACCAATGTAGGTCTTCAAAAGTAAGTTTGTCTTTGATTCACACTCCCCTCACTGCCCCCCAATATTATTTAATAGGAAATGACAAATGCAATAATTTCGTGGCCCTGGTCAGTTTAATAATGTGGCTAATTGAATGTGACATAATGTATTGCTAATTATATTATGTTTCCTCACGTTAATAAAGAGCTTTTTGATTTAAAAGCAAAGTATACTAAAGGAAAAGATATTCAGTGCTCCTTTTTAATTTTTATTAATCTTATGCTTTTGGAGCTATACTTACTCTGTGGCATGAGATAACTAATGTCTCCTGGCCACTATAAATATGGAGTAAGGATACTGGTTCTGAAAGAAACATGGAATAAATCTGTGTGTGCAGCTGACATCAGAGTTTATTCAGGGTCAGTCTTCCGTCAAGGTGTAAATTTTTTCAGTATGTATGTTTTTCTCCAAGACAATGCTAGTGAATCTGCAGAGACATCCTTGGATGGGAACAGCACACGTGGAAAACATTGTGATGGCTGTTGATAGAAGCAGGGCCTTTAGTTTGCAACAGGGAACTTGTAAGTGCTCCTGCAGTCGCTTTGTGGTCCTTTGAGTGAAAGTGAGCTTACCAAAATGTGCAGCTGACAGTGATGGCTGTGAAATATAAGAGAAGCTATTTAGGTCTATAAATAACCAGTATACTCCAATTTTTCTTCCTGGGACTGACATGCACTGTACATTTTTAGCACTGTGCTTATTGAGAATGTTTGAGTACTTTTTCCTTGAAAGTAAATAAAAGATGTTCCTAAATTGTATTTTTGAAATCACTGAACTTCTTTAAAATACCCTATTTTTATACTTTGTTTGCTGTGTTGTATTACCTATTGACATTAGAAAATGTCATAGTTTAGATTTGGACTTGATCCTAATGTGATGGAATAGTGTGGATTTTAATTAGTGACACCTACAATGTGGATGAGATTATGGAAAGATTTAACAATATCAGATGTAAATAATTGGTTTTCTTTCCTATTTCCATGTGATTTGAGAGAGGAGGGAAACTTTACTAAATGACAGAGCTAATAGTATGTGCATGTCTTGTGTGTCTCCAGTCTGTCACTATAATGTACTTAAAAATGGATATACAGATCAGTTTCTCTAAAGGTAAATGGCTCTCTGTGCATGTGAAGTGCTCTTTATTACTATCTCAAATGGGCTGTACCACTGCAGAAATTTTTCAGAAGGAAAACTGCTCATGATCTGTTACCTGTGAAGCCTGTGGATATCGCTGTAGAGGCGTGGTGGGTGGTGCAGGCTGGCTACATCACTGAGGATGACATCAAGGTATTGCAGGATGGATTGCATCTCTAACTTGGGTTGAATACTCATAGTCCCTGAAAACAGGGACTTCGTTTTGTAGGGAACACACAAAGCTTATGTTGCAGATTTATATCAACTCTCTTATGGAAATAGAGTTTGGAAGTAAGGGAGATTGAGATGTTTTCTTGGACATACTCTGCCCTCATTACTTTCTGCACCATGTGCAATGCTGAGGTGGTTTTGCATTTACCAATCTGTGGTAACTAATGTGTGTGATCATATTATTTGTAGAGAGCAAGCAACAAAATATATTTTCTTAAATTTCATATTTGAGCCCTGACAGGTCAGCTTTGACTGAATCTTCACTGTAAATAGAATCAGAATGGCAGTGGATTTATTTGGCACGTATTTTCATTGTTTCTGTTCTCGTGTCTGCTTAGTTTTTCATTGTTTGCACATGGAAAACTTATGAGATGACTTAATATTTCATCCAAATTCTGTTTTCATTCTCACAATCTTCTTTTTACAGTCAGCTAGTCATTTGATCTGGATTTGTTTCCTTCTCCAGAAGTGTTTTGTTTAGATTAGAACATATTTGAAGCAGTGATGGAATCTCCTTTTTGGCTACTATTTGTAATATCTTAGGCAGTGGCTACTTATATTCTGACATTCCATGGTAATTAACCTGAAGCACTGGGCGTCTTTCTAGAATTAATCCGTTTGTGTGGCTGAACACTCAATTTGGAAATTTTAAAGAGCAAACCCGTCATACTGTGGACTTCACTTGCCAAATTCTTGTGCAATTAATTACTGTTCCCAGTGCATGAATAATTTTGTGTAGGACCAAGCTGAAAAATGTCAAGAATTTAACAGGAACTGCAGTGAATTCTTCGGTCCAAATATTTTGGTTAAAAGCCTGGGTTGCTTCCTGTGTTCTTATATAACTTCAGACTGATTTGAGGCTGAAGTGTTTGGGGTTTTTTTGAGGGTATTAAGAAAGTTGCATGGACTCATTTCTACAGAAGACTCATACTATTTCTTTTACGTAGATTTGTACAACATCAGAGAAGTCTGCAATTGATAAGATAATTGATTCAGGTCCTCAGCTCGCTGGTTCGTTAGACTTCAATGTAGTTCACAGTAAGTTCTTAATGAACATTCCTTTTCTGTTTTTAGATCTTGCTTAGTAATTTCTGAGAGTAATATCTGAAAACTAGGAATTAAAGGGAAGTATAGAAAGCTGAAGCAAAAGAAGAGTTGAAGGAGAATACTCAAGAGCTTATAGGGACTGAAGTCTAGATCTTGTAAGTGGTATAATGGTGGGCAGTAAGCAGCTGTTGCTCTGTTACTATTTGAGGCAACAAATTCTTTCATTGGAAACTGTCAGTAAGGATCGTGAAGGAGGGGATGTAGATGACGAGAGAAGGTAAAATTAAAAATGTCAGAATTGGTAATCCTGGATGCTTCAACTGCACACTTGCCTTTCAAAGGAAAATCTTTGTGATTTTTCTACTGCTTTAACATGTTGAAAATGCGGCTTAAATCTGAGAGGCTGTCCTGTTTCTCAGAAGTCTGCAACTGTTACTGGAAAATGGTATGCATAGCATATATCTTCCCATTTCAGTGTAACATATAAAAGCTATAAACAATCATATTAGGCAAGAGAGTAAAAATTCACTGACAAAATCCTACTTGAAAAGTCTGCCTGTAAGTGCCTGGCTTACGACAGGCACTCAAACCTGGGCTGTAGCTTTTTTTATGAATTGAGGTGGAGTTTTTCTGCCTGTTAGTGAGCGGAACAAAACAATCAAAAAAAAAGTGAGATAGGTGAAATTTATGCTCTGGAGTTATCTGAAAAAGTATAGAGCTTAAGAAAATTTGAATTCCAAAACTGGTTCGTGATCTTTATATATGCCCTGGTGTTGTTTGTGGAGAGGGTTACAGCTCAGGTTTAGTAGGTTTAGAAGGATCTAATGAATGAAAAGAGAATGTACAGACAATTAATATAAAGGGACTGCAAGAAGGATTGTATTTTATGCGGAAAGAGGACTGTTTAGTCCAAACTACAATGCCACCAATAACATTTCAGGTGTGTAAGTAAGGATGTATCAACTATGAGAGCTGAATCTGAAGGAGAGATGTCCTTAGTGTGTTGATGACTTGTAATGTCATCCTGATCTATTGAAACTGGTTTGTTGATACACATAATTGTGCACAGCTGACATGAATTCAGGTTATATTTAAGGTCTTTATTTAAGATCTGACTGAGATTAATAATGTAACTAGATACACTGTAGATGTATAGGCACATGCTGTAGGTGGGCTGAGCTCTGTGTGTGTGTGAAACATCTTGACAATTCTACTTCAGGTAACACTTCAGCTGAGGGTTGTTGACACTCCTTATCCCTATGGATGTGGTGTAGATGAATTGACCTTGGGTAATACCAACGGAACTATGGACTGTACATTTAGCTAATTTATACTGTATAATTTGGCTTTATGCTTTACCATTGTCATTTGGACAATGCTCTCAGGCACATGGTGTGATTCTTGGGCTGCAGGACCAGGAGCTGGATTTGATGATCCTGATGAATCGCTTCCAGCTAAGCATATTGTATGATTCTATGATAGCTGTTACAAAACTTAGACTCTAAAGGTAATCGTGCTGTAATTTCTTTCCCCTCCTTATAAAACTTCTCACTGGCTTATAATGTGGAACTTGGTTGAGGTGCTTAGTGCTCAAATCAGTTTCAAGTGGGGAAAATATAATATGGGTGTTTACTATATTATTGTCTGTGTTGTATGCACTGTCTGTCTTTATCTGCTGCAGCTTTGCTGGTGCCTTTTGCTGAAGTTCACCAGAGTTTACTTTTGCAGTTGTACAAGCAAGACTTTCTGTGAAGATGTGTGGCAAGGATATGTGAGGACCATGAGAACTGATGTCATTTAGTTTGTGTCCTTGCTACCAAATGTTTGAGTCCTGGCCTGAGTAGCCAAATGTAGCCAGAGCTGACCAAGCTAGTTCAGGATAAAACCCCCACTTCTTGACAGTGTAGTGATGATGGTGAAAGCTAAGTTAACATTCAGGCAGAGATCTGCTCATGTTTGTCAAATGCAGCTGCTTTGATCTGAGATCATTTTAGTGTGCTATCTGCAAAGTACTTGCAGAGCTTAGGCTGAGTGAGGAACTCTGGTTATGAACCTGTTTAGTATATTAGGTGTGGTCTATGGATCCATTCATTGCAAAGAAATATTCTACTGTGGAGGTTATTAGGAAAAATTCCTTTAAAATCTGAATCAGCTGAAGGGGGGAAGCATGTTTTACATCTTCAGTACTCTGGAAAATGCCTTTTTTCCCCTAAAATTGTGTAATTTTATTTATAAAGGTTTATATAACAAAGGATTTATTTACCTTGATGTGCCAATATCTGATGACAGCTGTATAGCAGGTAAGTAAATATTTCATGACTATTACACGTATGTTTTCTGATTTTCATTTCTCTTACCGTGTAGTTCTTGGAAGCTGCTTTTCTGTGTACATGAGTGTGCAGAAACAAAGCATTTGAGCTATGAAACCTTTTCCTGACTAAATGTTTTCAGCATTGTTTTTTGTTGTATATAGGATTTTTTCACCTTGAATTTTTTAAATTGTCTTGAACGCATAGTTGGGTGAGTGAGAGTCTCTTATGGGAGCCATGGCATGAATGAATAAGTACCCTTCGATAAGTTTGTAATGAAAAGCAAGAATAGCTTAGAGAATTATGGTTACCAAAAAGACCCAGACAGATGCAACATTTTCATAGATACCAGTTCCTTTCTTCATGGGTTTTGTCACCTCAATTAGTCATGGAGTGTGTGTGTAGGAGCTTAAACTACCACAACATTTGGCTGCCCTTTGAACAAACTCGTTATGCTGTGATAGGTCTCAGAGGTTTCTGAATTATTTATGATCTACAAAGACAGAAATTGTTTGGAACTTGGTCATGCAGAATTACCTGTCATTGCTGTAGCAGAAATCATTTAAGTGAAAGTCCTCTAACTACAAGAGACTTACTGCTTAGATAATCACTTTGGGAGTCTCAGTTCTGGAGTGTGTGGGTGGGGTGGTGGTTTTGTGTCCTTCTCTAAGCACAGGCATGATTTAATTTCCATCCACATTCCAAAGTAATTTTATGGGCTGGACACTGGAAATTATCTGTAGTTGGTGAGCTGGAGAGTGCAAGGCTATGATGCAAGGTAGAGTGGCTTTAGTTTTTATAAGGAAACATGTTGACAAGCATTACTTCTTTTAAGAGGGAGGAAAATTTTAAATACGGCACGTGCTGTCTTTTATTCTTTGTGCACGGGAAATCCTCAAAATTGCAGCTATCATGAAAATTAAAGAAGTGTAAACTTATTTTTCCATTTTAGTGCAGTTTCAGTTTAATAAAGTAAGTTACCAGACTGTAATTTTGGAAGTAATTCTTCTTTCAGTGCCACCACTTGAAGGTTTTGTGATGAACAGAGTGCAAGGTGATTACTTTGAAACACTCCTGTACAAGATATTTGTTTCAATAGATGAACACACTAATGTGGCAGAGGTAGGTAAAACTTAGCCTTGTGTCAGGGATGTAGAAATGCTTGCAAATGGGCCAAAGCACACTGCTGAAAGTACTTAAGGCAGAGATACGGACTGATATGAAGTGATTTTATTTAGAGGTATTGCCAAGCTTAAGATCCAACCTGTAGCTTTTATAGTACATAAGGCTTGAAGGAGTACCTTCAATTCAGTAAAACAATTCCATCAGCTGGAATGAATTTATGCAGAGGTGACTAAAGTTGACTTTTATACAAGCTGGAACTG
Organism: Pithys albifrons albifrons; assembly: GCF_047495875.1. Lineage (NCBI taxonomy): Eukaryota > Metazoa > Chordata > Aves > Passeriformes > Thamnophilidae > Pithys > Pithys albifrons. The sequence continues at coordinate 40,089,283 of NC_092461.1, read as the reverse complement.
GAACACCTTCTGTTTTGCTAGTGTGAAATAAAAAAATTCAAGTAATTTTTTCTTTGGCTGTGAAAGCATACAGGGTGTTGGCTTAATGCAGGAATGAACTTTTGCATAAGGATAGTTTTAGTATGAGAAATATGTTTTTATAAGATCTTCTCAAAAAGATGGTTAATAAACATCTGAAAAATACCAATTAAATATATCCAGGTTTTGTTTTCCTCTTTGCATGTCTTCTGATATACATAACTAACTTAGAAATGGTATAGACGATTAACCTAGCAATTACACAGTGGAGGATGGGCCTCATAGTGCTTTGGCATGCTTTTAAGTGGGACAATTAGGAGATTTTATACTCTTTTTTTCATCATTTCAATGCAGACAAAATTGCTCCTACCAGTACAGGCTGGGTTTAAAAATAAAGAAAACCAACAAAAATGTGCCAAATCCCACAAGTGGTGAATTATTCTGCATTTTAATACTGTATTGCTGACTTGTCTTTTTTTTTTTTAAGCTCGCAAACGTGTTAGAGATTGACTTGTCTTTAGTAAAGGTATGTATGTGTAATGCCTCTGTTGAACTCAATATGGAAAGTTCACTGACTTGCAACCTGGTTGCATATAACATTTCATTATCTGTGTGTGTTTCTTCAGAATGCTGTGTCCATGTATTGTCGGTTAGGCTTTGCTCATAAAAAGGGCCAAGTAATAAACCTGGATAGTCTTCATCCGTCGTGGAAGAACGTTCCTTCAGTAAACAGGCTGAAGTAAGTGTCTTCACTCTTTCACAAGGCTTATTTTTCTCACTGAAGGGAAAACTTAGAATGAAAATCTGATTGTAAAGCTATTGGTTGCTTTCTTTGACTTCAGCAATAGCAAATCTCACTTGGCTTTCTAATATATATAATGCCAAGAATTCTTGATCCTCTTGTTAGTCTCGGAATAAGGAATGGTAATTTAGCCTGTAAATTCATGTACTGCATTTGGTGTGCTTTTAGTTCAATATCTGCCAAGCCATTTCAAATGACTGCTTTGCCTCTTTTTTTCAATGCTTATTCAGACTGTGAGAACAAAGTGGATTAGTTTTTGTCCATCTGATTCTTATTCAATGATGGTTTGAGTTTTCAGATCTCTTTCAAAGTCTGGTATTTTCAAACTCCCAGTAAGCGTTTCTACAGAGCTAAAGCAGGACCCTGAGGGGTATCAAGCTTGCCTGGTTTAGGACGTAGAGGTATTGAAAGGCATGTATTGGGTATGCCTGTGCATGGGCTATTAGCACTGGAAGGCAGAGATACTTCTCTGGTGCTACAGTGACCGATAGATGTGGATTTTAATTCACATTAATAGGAGTACTTTGGATCCTCAAAAGATGCTGCTTTCATGGGACAGTGGGGAAAACAGAAGTCCTGTACAGGAAGCTGGGTCATCAGCCACAGATACAGATACCAACAGTCAAGATGATCCAGGTTAGCAATAACAGTAAATTTTAATACATTAGGATCAATTATTTTTATAATTCTGGAGTGGCATAGGCTGTAAAGGGGTGTGGAAACAAGTCAAATACAGATAATGTAGATCCTTCTTTCATGTGGAATGTTCTGTTGGGAGGTGGTGTCTACTTGGTTTAAAATTCTTAGGCTAAATAGCTGTTTTCTGAAGATAAAGACTAAACTGTATTGTGGATATAAATTGACAGAAAGATACCAACTTCTGAATTAAGTAAATCAGTAGTTTAGTAGTAATAAAGGAATTCTGTTTTACTTGGTATGGTGATAACTAACTTTTTTCTTTTTTGTTTTAATGAGATTTGACTTAAACATGATAGTATTATTTTTAAGTAAAACAAATATGATCATCTGCTTTCTTTTTGTTTTCTATTAGCTGAAACAGCCAGTGTGAGCAGCCTGAACCTGTCCAGTGGACACACAAAGCGCATTGCCTTCCTCTTTGATTCTACTCTCACTGCCTTTTTAATGATGGGAAATCTTTCACCAGTATGTCAAAATTGTTGAGTGTATTATGTGTTATTAAAAATAAATATCTGGAGCTTTAAATTACTTTGACATCAATATAATACAGCTGTAAATATTTTAAAAAAGCTTTTAAAACAACTTGTTTGTTAACAAGTGATTTTGCTTAATTAAAATTTTACTTGCCCACTCCATTCTCAAAGAATTAAGACAGTTTTGTTTTGTTGTTCCAGAACTTGAAAAGTCATGCAGTCACTATGTTTGAAGTTGGGAAACTGTCAGATGAGAGTCTTGACAGCTTCTTGGTGGAGCTGGAAAAGGTAATTTGTTACATGTTTGGCAAAATGGTGGCCAACTCCTTCCCATCCTGTATTTTCATTCTTTAAAACTGCTTATTTAGTGGTAAGAAAAAGCACCTTATTACACTGATATTCACTGCATTTATACCTCTAGTGACTTTCAAGGACAAACCATGCACATGTGTAAGTGTGGTGCGTCTGCTGAGCAAAGTGAATTCATGAATTACATTCGCTCCAGTCTGTGTATTCACACGTGCCTTGGGGCTTGTTCAGTGAATGTCACTTTCCTTTTAATAAGGTGTTAATGTTTCTGAAAGTCTGCACATCATTTTTGTAGGAAAATTTGACCCTTATGTGCTGGAATGTTTAGCCTATCCACTTTTTAAAGATACTTCTAGAAGGACTACTTTAGAATGATGTAGGAGAACTGCTGTTAATTGCTGTATCGTTTTATACCAGTCCAGTTGGCTGAACACTTAAACCTTCTTAAAGACTGAGTCATGGTTCTGATTTATGGTGTTTGTGTACTGTTTCACTGTTCCGCCTGCATGGCCAACACTGACCTTGCATTTAATAGTTGCTCTAGATCATTTTGCATAGAAGCTGCAGGGTTGCTATTCAATTACAAAGCTTTAAAATGCTTGTTTGTTCATCTTCCCTTGTGTGTAATTGATGCTTATGTAAACAGCCTGCCACCACGCATTTATTTTATTTGTTTTTTAGGTTCAAAGCACAGGGGAAGGGGAAGCACAGCGGTACTTCGATCACGCACTTACACTGAGAAACACAATACTGTTTTTGCGGCATAACAAAGACCTGGGGGCACAAGCTGTACAGCCTGATCAGCCAAATAATGGTACTGTGGACAGTTTTGGAAATCCTTCTAAGTTTGTTTACTTCTTTGCCATGGACTCAGCTTTCCCTCTGTGTTGCTGTTGTAGAAAGCATTCTGTATCGTACTTGTTTAAAAATATTTTGAATCCAAAGCATCACTTTTTCATCATCTTCATCCTTTGAACTTGTGTTACTGGGTTTGCCTTTTGAATGACAGATTTGATTGCCAAGGCTTGAAGTTAACATCCAGAGCATGATTGAAGTGTCATGATGGCAAGGCAAGCTGAACTTCAGAAAGAGATTGGTTTCAAATTATGTGATTCTGAAACCCACATAGGGTAGTCATTGTTTATTCACAGATACTCTCAAAGAAATGCCTGGAATTGCTAAATTTGTGTACAGATATATTAAAATTTGCGCCAGTTACTTAAAACTTCATTGTGGAAAATACTATATCTGGTTCAGCAGGGGAGACTGGAAAATCTGAAATCATTTTTTGTGTTGTGTGTTCCATTGTAAGTGATAATTTAAGAGTCTTGCATTTTGAACATAGGGTTCCCCTTGGACCTGTTACGATGCGAGAGTTTGCTCGGTTTGGATCCAGCTACCTGCAGCAGAGTGCTCAACAAAAACTATACTCTGCTGGTGTCCATGGCACCACTCACCAATGAAATTCGACCCATTAGCAGCTGCACACCCCAGGTGAAAAAATACTGGGGGATTTGCCCCGCCATCTTATAATGTATCTTCTTAATAGCTTTGTTTTGGATACATTCGTTAGATGTCCCTTTTAAAGTGAGAAAATTATTGGCATGTACATTATTGTTGTAATTAATCTAAAAAAAATGTTGAGGAAAAATGTGAATATTTAGTAAATGAAGTTTGTTTAATTTCTGAGCAGTTTATCTGTTCAAGTAGAGTCAAGGATGGATATTTTGCTCTTGAATTTAGATTCATAGAAAATACCTTACTATCACCTTTCTGTGAAGAGTCTTTTGTTACTTCACTAAATACCTTGAATGTCATCAGCAGAGAGTAATAACTTTTCTCCAGTGCTGAAAAACTGGATTTGTGTTTCTTCAAAACTATTGATTCTGAAATGATATTTGTGTGTGTGATGGTTGAATATTAAGTTGTTTCTAATTTCTGGAATAATCTCTCTTCAGCATATTGGACCTGCAATACCAGAAGTCAGTTCAGTTTGGTTCAAACTCTATATTTACCACATAACTGGACAAGGACCACCCTCTCTGTTGCTCTCTAAAGGAACACGCCTTCGAAAACTTCCAGATGTTTTTCAGGTAGTCTGTGCAGGAATTTATTCTCCCTCCCTTCTCCAAATGTTTCAAAGATACACTGTATGTTACTGAGGGATATCAGTTGAAGTCAGAGGCGCAGCTCATTGTGGATGATGGATGGTCCTTTTTTAGAAGCAAGTTTTATGCAGCGTCTTGGTTTGTTTTCTTTCGAGGTTCTGAAAAAGGACTTCTACTTATGTCTCTCCCTTTCTCAGAATGTGACTCCAGTATATTTGATGCCACCTCTTTCAATTTTAGTATAAAATGTGATACTGCAGTCTTTAACTTGTTTGTTAGTCCATCCCTAGAGTATGTTACAAAGATGTAGAAGAGCTATGTGAAAAAGACAGAGACCTAGTTTATATTGTGCTTATTGTAGTATCATGCAAGAAAGGACACTTCTACATATACTTTTGCCTGGTTTAGAAAATGGCTAACATAATCACATCCAGTTTGTCCAAATCTGTGATGAAGTCTTTGAAGTTCTAGCCTGTAATTCTCCCTGCAGATTAAATGACAGCATAATTTAATAAAGGTTGCAGTAGGTTGTAAAAAAGTCTTCCTAGCCCTGCAGCTTGTCTCTAACAGTGTCTGGAAGTAGGAAGAAGCAGCACAATGTTAAGACCTTCCCAATCTCCCACATGTTCTGGTCTGGAACTTCCTGAGCTGTATGAGATTCTGTGTATGCAGAGATTGAGACTTGAATTGTCTCTGCAGTGATCAGTTGATTTCCCAAATTCCTTCCAGTCTTGAGTCCACCTAACTTTTGAGCATCTGTACAGTGCTTTGACAAGGAGTCCCACAAAGCAGCACAGATGATTAACTTACTCCTGAAAGGCTTCATATGCTGCCTTGTCCCATTCTGTCTCTGCTAATAAGGACAAATGAGCCACAAAGGAGTACTGCTAGGTATTCTGTATACTAGACAAATGTAAGTGGAAGTGGCCATGGCAACTTTTAGACTTGCCTGAATCAAAAAAACATTGTATCTGTTGCCTTGGATTTGAAATGCTGTGGACATTTAGCAGTGTTTGGGTGTTGCTGTTCAAATGGATTTTGAAAATAGTTTTGTTCAAGTTCAGAATTGCAGAGAGGCCTCTGCAGTGTTCTTCTCATTATTCTGAGTAGATACTTGAAGGGCTAAATTTGTTAGAGTGGTACAGAGATCTTTCAGAGAGGGAGTGCGTTCTTTAGTGTGCTTATATTGGCAGTCATCTCTAGCAGTAGGATTTGTAGATGCACTTTCAATTCCTCAGACCTTTCATGTCTTCCCTTTACAGTTTGAAAAATTTTGTAAATACCTCTAAGATTTACTCTAAGATAACAGGATTAAGTGAATCAAGTCTTCTAGAGCAGAAGGCATTTTGTAAGGCCAGTAGTGATTCAAATCCTAGTGTCTCATTACTTGAAACTACCAGTAAATGTGGACTTTTATTAGTAAAAAGCATTTGGTGTGGTAGCCCTGGAAAACTCCAGTACTACATGAATCTCAGTGTGATAATAGGACAGGTTTTCTTGAACTAAATGATCTCACATTCTGCACTATCACAAACTTACTGGACTTTTTTTTCCTCTAGATTCATATATGACTGGTTCTCTCCTGTTGCTATTTTGTAGTGTCATTTTCTTAGGGAATGGTCAAGATGTTTCTGCAAATCTTAGAGTTGCAGTGGAATTCAATGTTGAATACTGATAAACTGGGCAGTTACTTAGTGGTGTTGTCTTCCTGTTCCCACCTCACCCTTGGATAGGTATTTGTTCTCTACTGTTAGTGGTAGTTTATCCATTTTATATTTTGCTTATATTTTGCTTTTAAATTTATATGGGATTACTTTACTCTCCTGTTTGCCAGGAGACTGCTGTGATGGCCACAGAGTTCTACAGGAATTGGTGACAGATATTTCCTGTTCAGAATAGCAACTTTTCTTTGGGGTTGGCAAACTTCTGTCTTTACCAGGAATATGAACATGAATGATCCTTGATACCAAGTATAACACTGCAGAGCTGTAGTTACCTTTGGTAACTTGTGAGTTGTAACAGTATGTGCCTGACTCTAGTATTTCAATTAATGTGCTTAGATATGTGCTGTATAAATACTCTTAATGGTCTCTTCCAGGGTTATGATCGCTTACTAGTGACGTCTTGGGGTCATGACCCAGGAGTAGTTCCTACTTCAAATGTGCTCACAATGTTGAATGATGCTTTAACACATTCTGCAGTTCTAATTCAGGTACAGAGTGCTCTGTATAAATGATGAAAACTTGCATAATTTTTTTGAGTAGAGCTTTTAACATGGTAGAAGAGATTAACAATGTAGGAGAGCTACACTTCTGTCAAGAGCTGAAAAATGTGTTTAACTTCTATAGCTAGTGCTGCTGTGATTCAGTTGTGGTTAAGACATGGGTTTTGAACTGAATGTACATTATGTATGTGTTACTGTATTGTGGGGAGGCATAATAGCCTTCTGCTAGTTGTAAGTGGGGAAGACAGAAAACTGGAATGGAAGTGAAGGGCCCACAAGCTTTTTAGAGAGCACTGAGATGAAGTAACTGGTAGTATGAACTGTTACACAAGAAATGCACTTTTTCAGAGTACTTGGTATTTAGATCTTACATAAAGTGAGAGTGTACTTAGTAAAGTATGAGCAAAATATGCTGTTTATCACAAACAGCAGCACAGCAGCAGCAGCAGTTCTATGTCGGAGAACTAAATTAGCTTCCTCTTCAGTTTCATTGGTTCAGCCAAACTCTCAGAAGTAATCATTCAAACAAATAGATGTTTAATACTGTAACAAACATAAAATTGCATGTTCTTGAAGGCCAACTTGTGAGTAGCCTGTGACAGCTTAAAAATGTTCTGTATGTAGGGATGGAAACACTGTTTTGCTCCAGAAGTGCTCAGCCTTTATGAAATACTTCTATAACCTGTAATTGGAGAGAAGAATTGCTCTCCTCACTCAAGTTTAACTCCATTGTGTTTATTCACATCCATTTTGAGGGGAAGGGTGGGGTGCATTAATCTATAAATATCTCCGTCTGTCTATTTGTTTCATCCGCTTGGCTGATATTCATAAAATGGAGCATAAGTAGGACTAAGTTAAGCTGATGGGTATTTTTTTCTGTTCCTAATTTAATTTCTTGATGTTCAGGGGCATGGCATGCACGGAATGGGAGAAACAATGCACATACCTTTCCCTTTTGATGAAGCTGAGCAACAGGGAGGTAACTCATTGTCTTTAATGGAATTTGTGCACCACATTACACATCTGTTGCATGTTATCTTGTTCAGTAAGGTTGCAATAATCCTTTTAATACGAATTTTGATAAACTTACAAGTCAGATGAGAAAATGGAAATGGTTGACAAGTCTGTTCTGAGCTTAGAGGTAGCTTCTCTTTTCTATCTTCTCTGACCCAATTAGGATGTGTTTTCTGGTCTCTGTTCTCTCCCAAGACAGATGTAAAGAAGTAACTCCCTCAGACACGTCCAAATCTTTGTGCCTACTTGATTATTAGCTGGCATATTTATTAAGTGCATAAATAAATCTTCATCTTCATATTATATTCAGCATGTCTTAACTGATCTTGAGTATTAGCACTAGCAACAATTATGGAGTTTTTTTTCCCCAGGAAGAGCTCTGCTTGCAAAATCTATTCCTTCAGAGTCTGCCTGCCTCAACTGATTTTGAAAGGCAGGAAATAGAATGTTCTCAGTACTCCTTGATGAGTAGGACAAAAGCTTTGTGTAGTTGCATCCATAACCTTCCCAAATGAGAGCTGTCATAAAAGTATGAATTTCCAGATACGAAATCTAAAATTATTTAAGCTACCACTTTGCTTTATTTCTAGTCCCAGATTTTTCTGACTTTCTAGTTTAGTTTCTGCGAGGTTCAAAATTAGTTCCTTTTATATTTGTGGTCTCTGACATGTCTGTTTTCTCATCTAGCATCAAGTTGGAAGAAATCCTGAAGTTAGAATCCCTTAAGTGCTGACATGAACAACTCAGTGTTAAAACTCCTTGTTAACCTCTAATGCTGTATTCAAATTCTTCAGAATATCAGATATGTGAAACATGATTCTTGCATTGATTTGCTCTAAAATACTCTGTCACTGAAAGAGCTGGACATCTGATTCCTGGTTGAACCTTGCCATCTCTGGTGTCTGACTGTGTCCATGTACAAGAGAGAGATTGTCTTCTGTTTGCATTTTTCTTTCTTCTCTGCTTTATTACTGTATTGTAATATACCAATTAGCACTTGGTGTTATTCCAGATCTAACACTGTGATCACTAAGATGGAGCATTACAAGAGAGAAAAATCCAAATAAAAAACTTAGCCTGGCTTAGATATGAACTACATGGTTATGGGGGAGGCTTCTTGTAACTTAAGCTGGGATATGTTTTGTTTCCTACTAGAGTTCTCCCGTGTGAATATGGGCATTCATACAGCTTTAAAAATACTGAGAAACAAAGTGGACTTGCAGCATTTTTGTGGCTATGTCACAATGTTGAATCCTTCAAGTCAACATGCTAACAGAAAGCTGAGCGATGCTTCTGATGGAAGAGGTTGGTTACCAATAATTTCTTCTTTGTCTGTGTCCCCTTATATTTGCTGAAGTGATTGTATGTGAAATTGAATAAAGGATTAAATTCTGTGATTTATAACTCTGCAGAATTCTATCCAACACAGACAGGAACCCATTTTCAGTGTAAAACTATTGGCACTAGACTTAATTCCTAATTCTTCTTTGAGACTAGCTCAGAAATACCAAATAAAAACTGAAAAATCACTGAACTGGAACAGTCAACATAAGAAAAGAATACTCTTTAAAGTACTAAAAATTAGTGCAATTTTTTATATGCCAGATCATAAGTGTTAAGGATCCGTAAATAACTCTTTAGTCCTAAAATGAGTCAGGCCCTTTTTTTCTCCCATTTCCATTCCTCCACTTTTATGGAGGTATAGACCTTGGGCAAAGGTAGTTAAACTTATATTCATGTACATGTTTATGTAAAAATTACTTTTCCTTTAGGAGAGGCTGAACTAACATCAGGATCTGATGTAAATGGGAGCACAGAGTCATTTGAGATGGTAATAGAAGAAACCTCAATGGATTCTGCAGTCAGGCAAAGCCTTGAAGGTAAAACATGACAAAGGAGTTGTACTAAACATTGTCAGTCTAGTTTGATTATTGTCAGGGACAAGTGCAATGCTAACTTCATCTTTAGATTCCTTTAAATACTTGAGCAGTTCAGTAAATGAGCTGTCTTAAAAAGTATGAACTGTCTAGGGGATCCTGATGTAGGATAGCTGACTCTGGGGTCAACATTCTTGCTTTCTTTGTCTTAAACTGGTTGTCTCATGTTTTTCTTGCTGTAGTACCTACAAATGAACTGGAATGGGTTCCCCTGGAATTATGCTTCGGCATTCCACTTTTCAGCTCTGAGTTGAATCAGAAAGTCTGCAGAAAAATTGCCACTCATGGATTATGTAGAAAAGAAAGGTGAGCTGTTATTTATCAGCTGCAGATTTAACAGGTGGTGTGTGTTATGTCTGAAGCTTCTGCAAAAAGAGATAGCTACAACTTAATGACTAAAGCAGGACTGTGATTCATATTAGAGTACCTAATTCTAGTGGGTAAGGTGGTTGTCTTTTGGCTGATAGATATGTAGAACTGGTCCTTAGTTGTGGTAAGTTTAAGTTTAGGCTTTTTTTATAGTTTCTATTAAAGAAAAATGAATTCTTTGTTGTAAACTGTCTATGAGCAGATGAGAAAAAAAGTAAATTTGGGTGCCTTCCGTCTCACTTTGCCTTCCTAGCCCAGTGCAGGCTTTTTTTCCCCTCCTCCTAAGTGTTCTGGAGTCGGGGAGTAAAGCTTACTGGTAATACTTTGATGTAAAATGCATTTAGCTCTTGTGGAAATTTTCAAGTATTGGTATCATATTTGATAACTTCAGTCATGACTGATGATTAAGCTATCTAATGCTTTTTTACTGCAGCTTTTTATTGCTTTCAGCAGTGGGATTTTTGGGTTTCTTTTTTTGTGTGTGGTTGTGTATTTTGTTGTTTTGTTTTTTTTTTCTAAGACGTGGTTCTTGAGACCAAAAATGAGGCTGCTTGGAAGTACAGCTTAGGGATTTTTTTATAGTAGTTTACCTGCTTTTTAGCAGAGTGTCACTAACCTACTTAAAAGTCATGTTGCCAGACTATCCTACATAAAAAATAGACATGATAAAGTCTAATGTATTAATATCTTATGTAAAATAGTATTTTTCAATTGCAATACTTTCACTTCATGCAGTGTAAATGATAGGGAAAATAGCATTTACCTGACTAGACTCAGGAGTAGATGAGTCGAACACCTCCTCAGTGATGACAGTATTACCAAGCCTTCAGTGTGAAAGTTTTTAACTTTGTCACATGATGTTAGGTACTACTGGAGTTATTTATGATCGAGCTACTATGGGGATATGCACGTTGAACATAACTTCTTTTCTTCTGTTTTTTACAGCCTTCAAAAACTCTTACATTCCAGTAGAAAGCTATCTCTTCAGGTCCTTAATTTTGTTCATTCATTCCAGGTAAGGAGCAATAATGCAGATGTTGATTCTTCTGTGTGGTCTGTCATCCCTGTCTGCCCACTTAGTTGCCTTTCTTGGGTGTATGGAAACATACATGGTTTGTTTTATTTCCCTTTTCTTTAAACGGCAACTGTATTAAGAGGACTATCAGCTTCAAATGCTGCTGGCAGCAAAACCCCCAAGTACTTCCCTGCCTCTTTTCCAGCCTAATTTAATACTTGTCTCAACTCATCAGTTTCATTGTTTTTTATGGAACTTAGCTAAATTCTCCTTCTCTCCTCCAGCTGTAACACACCCTGCTCTGCTGATTACTTGGTGGCTTGTTGGATATTTTCGAGATACACTGCAAAGCAGGGAGATGCTGATCAGATTTTATCTGCCTCTCAAGTCAATGTGTTTTCTTAGAAAAAAAAAATACATTAACCTGAATTTCATACTAGTTACTTTTCATATTTGTCCAAAAATCCTCTAGACTTTGGTGTTCAGTGAGTATAAATATGTAAACCCACTACTCTGAGAGGATTTTTTAGGAGTGTAGATAGAGAATAGGGGTTTGTAGCAAGCCAAGAGGAATGCCAGGTCTGCAGCCTGCTCTAATTCTGTATGCAGGTTTATCCAAGCAAGGCATGTCCATGTGTATGGAATCTGCTTGGCTGCTTTGTGTTATGATAGATACTTTCCTCTAAAACTCCTATCTTTTCAGTAAGGTAACAAATTTGCAGGTTATTTAACCCAGGTAGTGTTATGGATAGCATGGATGTTGTCTCTGAGATACACTTTTCTAGCTCATCATCATAGACAGATCATAATAAAAGATAAAAAATGTACCGAAGTGAGTTTTAATAAGAAAAATTAAGCTTCTGGGAAATCATACGCCTCAGAGCATGATCAAGTTATTGCCTCCAAATGCACATGCATCTTAGCACGGTGTGGGGTAAATAGCAGTACAGTAAATGTCCTGAAGATTTGAGAGCTTTCCATTCATTTTTATTAGGTCTTACATTTAAGCCTCAGGCTTCTGTGAAGGTTTCTTGGAAGCCAAATAATGCATGCACAGATGCAGCTGAGGCAAGTGTATGCTTATTTAATGTTGTTTATTCTGTCTTTACTTCCATAATTATTTAGTATTTATTGGATTAAAGTAACACACTTCAGAAGTTTGAAGTGTATTTGCAGATTAGATTAGCCTGTCATATTCTTCCTGTTAAGTCCTTCATTTGTTTGTAAGACACAGTTGTCTTTCTTTTGCGTTTAGGAAGGTATTTCAACATTGGATCAGCTCCATGATGCTGGTTCTTCAAGTTCACTTTTGCAGCCGATTTCTGCAGATATGGGTGTTCCTCTTCCTGCCAAGAATCTCATGTTCAAGGAAGGTGTATTATCTGAATGGAATGGGTGGGCCCCTTCCTCAGTTTTTTTCAGCCACACCTAAGGAACAGGTCAAACAGAGTTTCTTGTGCATTGATCACTAAATGCCTTTCTTCTATTATGGTTAATTTCTAGTGCCAACCACTAAGAAGTGTACTGCTGCTGCAGTATAACCTGTGTACAAGTAGTGTTACAAAAATGTGTTGTGTTGCAGTATTGGGGAAGTACTTAAACTGTCTAGAACTTGTTACTCATTACTGCATATCTTGCTGCAACAGAGAGCTTTTTAGCTGTCAGCACTATTTTTATCTTGAGACAATCTTTCTTTTATAACTAAACATGCCCTTTCTAGGCTTTCTGATGATTGTTAAATTTCTATGCTGTCACCACAAAGTTGCAATAGTAGTTTTCTATGTTCGTTACTCAAATGTAAATTCTGTTTAGTTTTGTACTGTATTACTGAAAATCTTTCTGTATAAAGGTAAGAGATTTGGCTCTTCCTCTGAAAGTGATACCAACTGATTAAAAAAAAGGATCATGGTGATATGGGGCATTAAGAATTATTGAATTCAGCTTAATGATGGGATCTTGACAAATCAGAACAATTAAAGAGGAGGCTGAGTTAGTGCAGACTTGAAGTCCTGCTGATGACCTAAGGCCACTTTGAAGATGAATGGTGACTTTCATCTCTGGCAGAATGTGATGGAGGTACGGAATTGTGGAAGGTCTGAACTGGTCACCTGTTTGCAGGGTTCTTATTGATAATGGATTCATCCTACTCTTTGTATGAAACCAGGAATGTCTGAGATTTGATCATGCTGGGAGTTAGTCCCCTTCTGTAATTTGCAGCTGGTGATGATTTCTGTTTGAGGATAAACTACTGTTATCATAAGTTGAGTTTAAGGTAGCTAACTAGTTCTGTCCTGTTGATTAATGTTTGAAAGAACAGAGCTCTTGATTTTTCATGTCAGTCATTAGCAAAGAAAGATAACAGCTGAGAATGTGTAGGCAGAGACTTCTCTGAATCTGTGATCCTTGAACCATTAGCTATTGATTATGGCAAAATTAACAATAAGATGTTTCATCTAAAATCATGTTCTGGCTCTGTTTGTAGAGGATGATTTCATGTAGCATGATTTTACTTTGTTTATATTAGGTATTAACAACTTGTTGCCAACTTAAAATTAAGTCTATACTGTTTAGCACATGAGGAGAACAAGAGATGTAGTATGTTAAGACTGTTGTCAACTCCCTTCTTTACTAGAGCTGCCTTGTTTTAAGCAGTCATAATTAAAATGGGACTCAACCATCTAACCATCCTTAGCCTGCAATACATAATGGACCAAGGATCTGTGGCACAGATGATGCTGGACAGCTGCAAGGAGAAAAATGGCAACATTTGGGTTTGTATCCTGTTCTGCATGGCTGTAAGAAAAAACAGGACAGAAGCTTGAAAAGGACAAATGCACCACAACAGGATAATGCAGTGACTTCAGTTACAACTGTGAAAATTCCATTCTGTTTCATTTGCTTTGTGTACATTCCTAGTGTAAGCGTAGGACTTGTGCTGTGAAAAACTGGAAGTATTTCAGTTTGCTCACTGCTGCTTTCGTACATCTCTTTTGTTCTGGAATTTTGCCAGCAACAGCTGAACTTCCTATTCTGCATTTATTACAGTTACATTATCCATATAAAGTTGATCATTTATACTACAGTAACTTTTGTACTGGACATGCATATTCTCCATAGTGATTTTTAAGTTGCCTCATTTCCTTCAAATTAAATTAGAGAGGAATAGGATGTCAGTCTGTTAAAAATGGCAGAGGAAACATTTGCTGTAAGAACTGTTACAGGGAGATTAAGCCAATACCTACCACGGCAGAGGAATTAAGCGGTGGGGGATGGCTTAGACTTTCAGGACTATAGATGTTACTTAAAGTGCTGCAGTAGGTGAGCTAGTTTGCTGTACTGTATTGAATTTTGCCATGCACTGTCTATACTAGTATGTAAAGTGATGATAGTACAAGTTGTATGGAAGTTTGACCATAGATGGAAACTTATTGTTCTCACTGCATATTCTTCAGTGTTGCTAAGAGAAGGATGCCCCTTGTTATTAGGTTGTCTAAAGTAAAGTTTCTAAGTAAAAGTAGAGTTATTTAATACCCATAAATCTTCTGGTGAGAATGCCAGATACGTTGCAGTTTTGTAGAATTCAAGCCACTCTAATTTAGGGGTTTCAACACTAGTTTAGGAACTCAAATATTCAAGTCTGCATATCTGAAGTTTACTGAATAGATTGCAACCAAAGAAGTCCACTGAAATACCTGAAACTCTACTACAGCACCAGTGCTTGGGATGGTCAAGAGGTTTCAAACTATGTGACTTTTGTTTTAAATATGGTGTAAAAACCCAAAAGATCTCAAAGGTCTTCATACCAAAAGAATTTATTTTATATTGTATTGCAAATAAAGACAAATTAAATCAATTTCTTTTCTTCAGGTTGTTTTATTGACTGTGGGGAAAATCACTTGCATTATACATTGTAAACCCATTTTAAGTTTCTGTTTCAGGAAGATTTTTAATTTGCAGAAGAGAGCTTGGCTTTGTACTCTGGCACAACCCAAGTAGTGTTGAAGCCAGATGGTTATATATACCTGAAGATGTTCAGGAGCCAGCTAGGAAGTGTATTATGTTTGTTTTCAGTTTTTTTGATCATGACTTATTATTGCACAGTTCTTGTTTCTTTTTCTTCATTGTTTTCAAATTTTCCCTTACTTTCTTGTTCAGTGTTTCAAATGTTTTGTATTTTGAAAGTTTTAAAGTACAACTGTAACCAAATACAGTTGTGCTCTTCTAGTGTGACATTGTTAATATTATAAATTGAATTGTACAAAGTCTGTGTTCAGTTAAATTATTGACACATGTAACGAATGTTTACAAATAAACTGTGGTGTAGGTCTAACCATGTGCAGAATCCTTCTCATGCAGTAGTTTTATTCTTGGGCATGGGACTAAAATGTCACTCTGTCACCGTAGTGTTCAAGCCCATCAAATGTCATCAAAGCAACTTTCCCTGGTATTTCTGCAGAGGTGCAGTTTCATCACTGGAAGTCCTTTATTCTAGTGTAGTCTTTTCCATTCCATGTACTTAACCTCTGAGGAGAAGGGAAAGTACCAGAGGATGGATACCTGCTTCCTTCAGGCACAATCTAAATGTGTAGTGAGGGTACTGGATATTTGAAGGCACTTGCACATGTGGTGTCTGATGTGTTTGCTTTGGCTAAAGACATTTTTGACTGGGAACTTGGAAGAAAGGAGACCAAATTGTTTATGTGAAGTAATCCAGTGTGAGGATTCATTTTAGCAGTATAACTACAGTGAGTCTGATGAAACTAAAGAAATACAAACCAAGATGGTGAAAGAAATGTAATAACCTCCTCCTTGTGTTTAAATCGTCCTTTATTCCATCCTGGATTTTCTTGAGAATGTGTATGTAACTACTGTTTTATCTTTTTTTCCCTTTCCCCTTGATCCCAAGTCCATTTGTTGCACTTGAAAACTCCCAGTGCATGTCTCTAGCTTTGTCATCGTGATAGAGATCAAGGCTCCTTCTGAACCACAGATGAAATGTATCTGCTTTTATTGTTCAGCACTTACGGATAATGTTAGTTCCCCCCCCCAGTCCTCTGGAACAAAACCAAGCTTCTTAATGCTTCTTGGGAAGGAGCTGCTTGGTACAAGATGCCTTTTGGAAATAGATCATCTGGAATGTGGCCGGCTGTAGGAATTGGGCTGGGCATGAAACCTGCAGTACTTCTGGAGCTGCAGTGATGTTCACAGCTGGGGTTCCATCCTGCACACACAGTGCTAAGTGATGTGGCATGATGTGCTCAGCTGTGCAAACTTCAGTCTCTGCCCTCATGTCTTGGTTTGAGATAAGCAACTGCCAACCCCCCCCAAGCAGAGAGAGAAAAGCCTCCCTCCTAACACCAGGGAAAGGGAGGAAAAGAGAGAGGAAAGGAAAAAACCACTTCAAACCAAGTTTATACTAAAACTACATATATTTTTCACAGAAAGAGACAATTAGAAGAGAGTACAAATATACACTCACACAAGTCTGCAACAACAACTTCCCCACCTCAACTTCATAACGAACACACAGATTCTACTGTCTTAACTACACATTACTTAAGAAAAGACTTATTCCCCAGGGAGACAAATTCAAGCAGAAAGGAGAGACCCCGAACAACAAATTTTACTTTCCTGAGATACCCTGTGAGCCAGTGGTGGGCCTGGTCCTCTCCATCCCCCCTGGGACAGCATCGTGCGTCCTCCCAAGAGGAGGGCTGAGAAGCCACTGCCTTAACCACTGCCACACTGGTTCCTACTTCCCTGGAGATGATGTCATAATGTGGTATGGAATACAAAATTACTGGCTAGAAGAAGTCAGCTGTTAGCTCAGCCCAGCTCAAGTCAGCTGACAGCTTCGGCCTAGTCCAGACTTCAGAGCCCAAGTTTAGGCCCACCTAGGTGAACCCATAACACCTCAGCAGCATAGGCTGTGGGGCCGCAGGGAACTCCACATGTTCTGATCCTTTTGTCCTTGGTTTTGCAGAGCTGCATGGAAATGAATCCAAAGTATCACTGTGTGAGTAGGGTGATGGAGGCATTAGTTTACAGCAGCTTTATTATATTAAATATATTAAACTGGGGAGGAAATAGTAGTTTAGAATAAGTGTTGGGAGAAAGGGGAAGCGTCCGTTCAACCTGTTATGTCCTAGAGTTCACTCTTAGCAGAATGGAGAAATAGAAACACACCTCTTTATTATAAGTCTTCAGGGACCATTCCTACTCCCCCACCCTGCCTCCCCCTACGTGAAAAAAAAGGGAAGAAGCTAGACACAGAATTGAGAAATGCCGAGGGTCTGAGCAGACTGAGAAGAAGTAGAAATGGAATTGGAAAGTACTCTCATGACTTATTTTTTCGTCTGTCTGAGCTTCAGAGAATCAGCATGAATTGGCCTGGATTGTATGCTCAATGGTTGTATGAAAAAATGTGTTGAAAAAGTGCATGAGGTATTGTTCCAATCATTTGTAAATTAAATCCGATCAAGTTGGTGTAATACTCTGAAGCCCTATGTTTCATTGTAGGGCACAGGGAGTGATGTAGTAGGACTAAACCAATGGAGGGTTCTAGACAGACAAATAAATGTCTTGCCTGTAGGTGTCAGCACTTCTCTTGCTACTGTCCTGACTTCCAGCAACACTCAACATCAGGAAAAAATAGTGGATTCGGTTTTTTGCTTTTGTTAAGTGGCTGTTCTTTGCTAGTGAGCACTATTGAAGTAACATAGTTTTGTATAATTAACAGGCAGAACTCTCCTTACTGGATAAAGAGGCTTCAGAAAATACACTTGGTTAAACTTTTACTTACAGAATATCATATAGCTGCTTATGAAACTAAATAATAAGACTAAGCCTTTGGCAAATATTGATAAGAATAACATTCATCAGGTGTAAGGAGCTTGCTGATTCCATGCGCATTGCCATATGTGACAGCATGTCTCAGGTTAAGTGTTAGTTCCAGGTTGGCAGAGTTCTGGCTTTTGAAGCAGAGTAATGGCCCTTGGGATGGGTCATAGGACTTTATTACTTTCTACGTGCAGCTGGGTCATGTTTGTTTGTCTGCTGTTAACCACCAACTTTCCTGGAGCTCTGGAGTCCAGATGTGGAAAGGTGACTCAGCTCTGAGTAAATGTGTGTGACTGGAGTGTCTGAGCAACCTGGAGAACCTGAGTCTGACACACCTTAGAAGCAGGAGAAGGAATGTGGTTTAGCCCAGTGCTGTTTACATAAGATTTATTTTATAATTGTGGTTGGAAGGGTGGCAGAGTGAATTGAAATGTCTTTTTAAAGCATAGCAAGAAAATTGACATGGAACATCTTCTCTCCTGGACTTGGTACTCTTGTCACCTGCCTGGCAAGTTTGATGGTAGCCATTTGATTCAGAAATACATTTGAGATTTATATGTGGAAGACTGCTGGAGTACAGTTTTGCAGCATTCTTTGCACCTCTTGCTCGGCATTGATCCTGGCTGGCAATTTGTCTAGGCTGTCTCTGTGTTTCTGCTCTGAACCAGGTATGCCAGTACTCTGACATGCTGGGCTCTTCTTTTCTGTAACCAGTGTAATTCATATAAATAGCTGCATATATTATGGAACAAAACTGTAGCCAGAAATTAGAAAAAAAATCAGCATCCCATGTAAGGGAATATTTTATAGTCCTGGCTCTGAGTTGGGTAGAACAGCTGCTTTGCTTATCAAGGGAAAAATCTAGCTACTGCTTTCTTATGATGTAGAACTGTAACTTTTTTCCTAAACTGATTTTTAACTCCCTGACAGTGGGATTGATGTGGTGCCGGTACTGGAAAAGCACCATTTGCTGCCTGACAGGGCTTTAATAGATTGCAAACAGCAAGTAGGGCTTCTCCAGTCCTACAGAGAGCAGCCTTGCATTTAAAAAATGAGACTAATCTATTGCAGAGAAGTGCTGTTGTGTCTGATTCTCCTAGGTTAAGAGTGAAGAGCAGCTACCCAGAAGGTCTTGATTTTTAGAAAAATACATTTGTATTTTGAAACAGACCCTCTCCCCTCCTGGCTCTCTTCATGCCTGAATCTCCAGAGACTGGATGAGCTTGGTGCAAAGGTCTTCAGTTTCTGACTGCAGCTCCTGGCTTGGCTTCTTGCTTTTCCTTCTTTGACTCATAGTCAGGTAATATTTTGTGGGAGAAGGGAGGAAGAGAGAGGAAGAAATTATTCCTAGTGTGAGAATCTTATTAGACTTCAACCAAGAATTTTTAATGTTTCTAATAGATTTCCATTTGCTTGAGTAGAGAACAGTTTAGGTGGATTTCTTAAAATATTTAGATGATAAGCGTAGTTTGATTAAACACTATGTGGTCTGCCGCTGAAATGTTGCCAGGATGAGAAAAATATCTCCTTCTGAGATCAATTAGTCTGTGCTACAATCAATTAGCGGCACTGGTGAGATGATACAAGGAAGGGAGCCTGACACTGGGATACCTCTGGACTCTTAGTAGGGCTGCGGGGAAGAAAGAGTAATAATAGATGGTACCACACAACTGAGGGGACTCACAGGAATTTTATTGCCATTGCTGCTGCATTGCCATGCCAGGACTGCTGGACCAGCACTGCTTTTGCAGATCTTTCCACTCAATTTCCTCTGCCTCTCCTGTTAACGCCATGATTTGCTCTGTGTTGGTATTCCAGCACATAGCAACTCACTGGGAAGAGTTCTTCCTCCATGACAGAGCTGTGTTGTGTATGTCAGCCAAGGCTCATGCCTGTACCTCACTGCACACCTCCTCTTCCCACTCACAGAGCCTTCCTTTACTATGCTGGACAAGAAGAGATTGGGAGAAATGTGTCCCAAACTACTCCTGAGCATGTTGTGGTCCTGTCAACTCATATGGCCTCAGAAAGGTCTGGGCAGGGACCTGTGTTTGGGAGGGACAGCTGGGCCACTGGACAGCCATGGCCACTGGTGTGTTTAATAACCAGCAGAGAGGACTCTGGTAGAGCTGTACTGGCTCTAAGAGAAGAAACAGTGTCTCCTGAAGGTATGCATGAGAACAGAGGCTTTCAGAGTTGCAAAGCTTATATAGCCATTACATTTGGAAAGATTGCTCTGTGCACAAGAAAAAAGACTGATGTCAGAAGTCTTGCAAAGTTTTAGAAGGAGAGTTATATGTGTGGAAAAATGCAGCAAGTTTTTTGTTGTTTGTTTTTTTTTTTTAACACTGTGGAGTCCTTTTAATTGTAATGTCATATTTGCATCTCTGAAATAAATCTTTCCAATCATAATTGCTATAAAGTTTAATTTTTCTGGAGCAGGGAATTGGTGTCTCAGAAGAGCTGGGTAATTATTCTTGAAAGAGGAGACATCATTCTAGAATAGGGTTATTTTTAATCTGGGATTAGGTGCCCCCATGGGGCATTACACTGGCATATCTGAGCTGCCTGGTAACTCTGCTGGAGCACTGTTTGTCCCTTCTTCTGTCCTCATATTGTCTTACAGTTTTTATCTGCTTAAAGTTTTCTTTGTCATACATTATGGTCCCTAATTTAATAGCAAACTTCAAACTGCCAATCCAACTTTACTTACACATGAAGGGAAGAATGAGAGAAAATTTTGAAGTACTTCAAGGAAGTCATCTGTCAAATAAGAGATTTTTAATCACCATTTATGTCTAGTAAAGACTGTAGCTAACCTCTGGAATCAGGCTTAGCTTGGGGAAAAAAAGATGTTGCAGAACTGGGCTCCTACCTCCAAACTAGTTTTGATTTTGCAGATGAGCATTTTGAAACATTGACATAGGGATGAACCAGCCTTCTCTGCCTCCTGTCCCCAATTTCTCAGCAAATTTCTGCCCCAGGGAGCTCTGTGGAGGTTGGACACCCTGCAGTTTGCTCACTGTGCAAAGCTGCTCTGCAGGGACCCATCTCTGTCCAGAGACTGGTCCAGCCCAGATGATTTCAACCTGATTTAAGGGATCATTAGGAAGGCAGCTCCAGCTTCTGGGCTTACCTGGTTGTGAGTCAAAGCAATGGAGTGGCTGAAATGAAAACCACTCAGGGTTGGGTTGTGGTGGCTTTGTGGGTAATGTGGCCACAGGTGGCTGCTGGGGTTGAGGTGTGCACGGGCTGAGTGTGTTTGTGTTCCTGTTCCTTCAGATTTTATAGTCTTTTCTCTTAAAAAATGTTTAGAAGAGGAGGGAAGAAAATGGCATATGACACAAAATGTCCCTGTGTATCACTTCCCACTTGGGAATACTTTGTGGAGAATTTTGGCTTTTTATAGCAGCTCCAGTGAGCCAGTTTGCTGTCTTCACTTCTCAAACACCTGACATGTGCATACAGCAGGGAGATGGAAAGGTTTCCTCTTGGGTTTTGTCAAATTCCTAGCAGAGTTTGTAAATCCCCATTCTGAGCATGATTCATAAAAATTTAAGATGTCCACTGTCAGAATATATATCTATTCTCTCTGCCATGATCCTGTAAGCAGATACCTAATAGTCACCTGGCTTCAAAAGCCAATCCCAGGAAAGTGCTTTCTGGAATTATTTGGTGCTGTAGAGCAATTCCAGCCTTGGGACATTTTATCCCTACAGAATGGTCAAAATTTGCTTTTGGGGGAATGCTGTGCAATTCTTTCCTGCCCTGATGTGCATGATTGGCATGGGGGGGTGTGGGTGTGGGTGTCAATTAGATTCATTTGCTGGCTTATTGCTTTGCAGAAAAATGGAAGTGTCCCCAGAGTGGATTTACTTTTTCATGCAGTGGGTAGGGAGAAGCTGTAGTGCTGCCTTTGGAAATACACTGCTTTGGAGCAATTGTGGGAAACAATCAGAGCAAACTTCCTTGCGGTGGGTCAACTTGAAAGGGCTGTGGAAATTGATGCCAGTAATTTTCAGGAGGAAAGATGCTATCACCAAATGCAGAATGAATTTCTTTGTCTTGGTCTTTCTAAAGAAGCTCTGCTAAGGTAGACAGGGGCATATGCAATGTGGATGTAAAGAGGAAGGGTAGCAGAGATCTGATGTGATCTTGGATAGCTTTTGTGAGCGTGGAGCTTCTGCCTTATTCCCCTGAGACCTTGCAGGGATTTGTTTTATCTCACTCAAGAGGCTGAGATGCATTAGGAACAGGCCATACCCTTCCCTTGGAGGGGCGCTTTGGTATGTTGTCAGGGTGTCAAACGTGACTCTCCGGTGAGAGGTAGAGCTGAGCACTTTGCCATAGTCTGGGACCACAGGGTGCAGAGTGAGAGGCAGTGGTATCCTTCACAGCACCTCTTTGCTCCCCACTACATTCACAGGTGAGGAACAGGTTAAACTGGTCACAGAAACTTGACTCCTGACATTAGCACTGCTGCCAGCTGGACAACCTTTGCAAGTGATTTCTCTGCTTCTTTTTTTGTCAGTGAGATGCAAATGCAGGGTCACTGGCCTTGCTGAAGGGCTGTGAGGACTGATTGCCGTCACCCCTGCAGAGCAGCAGAGAGAGCCTGGCTGAGTTAGTTGGGTGCTTGCTCTCTTGAGGACTCTGCAGCATGGCCAGCGCTTGCTGGGTCCATAAGCCAGCTGTGCTGAGCTCCCTTCTACCAGGGTTAAGCTGCAGGAAAGCCACTGGCTTAAATTTGGCTTATCTTAGGTCTTTGCTGGGGAAATCACAGGTTCAGTTTCCTTCCATCAGAGGACTTCAGCAAGGCAGCAGGTGGGAAGGCTGGGCTGGAGGGCTTAGCAGCATGTCTGAGCACCCTGACCTGTTTAATGCCAGTCTAATATGCTTAACACAGAGCTCATCAGGGCTAGCTGAGGTAAGGGACAGCCAGCAGGTGACTGCAGTGATCGTTCATCCTGTTGTTCAGCTGCTCTTGCTTTGCCTGACCCATAACCCATCCCAGCACTGTGGACATAACAAACATGGCCCTTTGCAGGTGCTTTATCATTTTGCCACCCCTGAGCTGTGTTGCATTGTAATGTAGCCTTGCACATCCCGGTTTTGATTGTGAAAGGAAGTGCAGAAACCTGGGTGGTCGAGTTACAGTTCATTGCCCTCATTTTTCTGCATCTCTATCATGTTAACTGTGAGCTGCAGTGGGGAGAAAGAAGAACCAGGGAATGTTTGGCTTTGGATATTTAGAAACTGGAGGAGTTTGGTGATGCTGAAGGGGACAGGCTTAGTGTCAGTCCCTGGGATGTCCCGAGTCCCACATATGCAGACCAGGAAGCATGTTCCTGAATTTCACAGCGGTGCCTGTACCTGTCTGTGTCCAACCCCAATCTAGATGCTGATGTTTCTGTAGGTAATGAATACAGCCACCAAGATCCCAGTAGGCTTTTTATCTCCATCTCCAAACAAATCTAAATTCCCATTTAATGGTAAAGCCATCATGCTAATTACAGCTGTGGGTAAGGTTATCCCCATCTGCCAACAGCTCATCCACATTGCTGAGGCACAGGTCACACTCAGGAAAAATTAATTTCTGCTGCTGATCTGTATTTAAACACAGTAGCAGTTCTAGGCTTTATTATTGTAACAGCATAGACACCCTCTGTTAACTCATACTGTGTTGCTGTGTCTGTCATGTGTATACTTGAGGCTTCAGGGCTCAGTGATTTCTCAGGTGATGTGGGGAGTGGACTCAGGGCAGAGACTGCAGTTTTGAGGGAAGGAAAGAATGCTTAACCCAAATGAAAATGGATGAAGGTCTTCTAAGGTTTGGGACACCTTATTAGTATTTAGAAACAGAGCTCTTAGCTCTGAAAGTTAAGAACCATGCTGTGTATCAAGTAATTTTGCTGCAGGCTTATCTTTGCTCTAAATGGGACAGAAGACAATGACTGTGACTGCATTGTGCCATTTTATTTTTAAATAAAAATAGGTAGGCTAGCAGTGACTTTGCTACAAGCAATACAGATATCTTTTGACTAATAATTTTTTAAAAATACACTTCACCCCTGGAAGTGGCATTTTAAGGGGTAAAGGTCAGAGTCAGAAAGTCTTGCAGCTGACACAGCATTGCTGCTCTAGAATTGAGAGAGACCTCTTCCCCTTGACTTCCCCCTTCCCAGGGTTACTGCCAGAGCTCTTGCCAGGGCTCAAGTCAGCAGAAGGTCAAATATGGGTGAATGGAGGGAGATGCCTCAGGAAGAGTCTCAGCTTAGTTCTGCCTCTGTACTGGGCTGTGTCTAAAAAGCATCAAACCTCAAAGGAAGGAAGGAATTTACTGTAGATTTGCAAACTTGACTGAACTTACAATTTTAATTGCCCAGAAAGCTACTGGGAGGTTGTTCTGCATCCTGCATGGCATGGAGAGCCTTGTCTTTGATATGGAGAGCTTCTATGCAACATTGCCTGCTGCTGCTGAAATCTAGGGGTCTAATGGATAGTTCTGTGAAGTTGGTAGGGAAGATGTGCATGTATCTATGTAATATGTGTAGATAGTACCACAAAGGTGTTCTTTTCTTCTATACCTTCTTTCCCTGCTCTGTAATATGTCTCCCCATCAAGTGCCTCCGGAGGAAATGCTCTCAGGTGAGTGTCTTTGTGTGAAATACAGGAAAGCATCCTACCTTATCACCCTGTCAGAGACCCTCACGGGGATTCACATCATCTGTTTCTGTCAGATGCTTTTAAGAGATAGATCTTAAGTATAAAAATGCATAGCAAAAAGTCATCTTTGTCACACCACTTGGTAAGTTGACTAAAACTCCTACACTGAAATGCTGAAGAGCAGAGAAGAAACCAGAGATGTTAGTGAATTGATTGGAGATAATTAAAATCTAAATCTGGTAACCCTGTGAAAACAGCACAGCATTCTGTGTTAGGTGCTGCTTCAATTCAGGACAGATGATCAAGACATGATTCTCATAAAGTGACTAAAATTGGCCAAAGTGGTCATTGTTCCACATGCTATTGGAGAACCAGCATTTACATGTCCAGCCAGCATGAGTCTTCCCAATCTAAAAAGAGTCATAAAAAAGCCCTTTTGCTGAGGGATTTTGGCCTTTGATTGTAGAATCAGTAGTTTATGCTCAGATTATTGGCCAGAAGTAGGTTTTCTAAAACACAAAGTTGAGAATTGAGGACAATTGCCCAGCTTCAGAAGGAAAGCCTGGGATTCTTATCTGTGGCATCAGTTATGCAGCAAGAAAACTTTCTGAAACTTTCAGCAATAACAAAAGTAGCATAAACATCAAAGACAATAAAACATCATTTCACAGTCCAGATCTTTCTTCTCTTAATTTCAAAGAACAAATATTCTTTTAAGGAGATGGAGAACTGATTCTTGAAGATAACCTTGTCTCCCCCAGAACTTTAAATACTTTGCACAGTCAATAAAAATTATAACAGTTTGTGATAGTTCAGCAGCAAAACACACAAGTGGGCATTTTACCAAGTGTGACTGTAACAGAACATGGGATTGTGCTTGGAAGAAGCCAGTGAAAAATGGTAAATATGTCTGTGTGACATTTCTAAAATGACAGGGCATTGAGCTTTTGAGTGGATTTGGCTGAAAGCACTCAGGAAGGCAGCAAGAAGGTTCCCCAAACTGAGCTGAGGTTCTGCAGTCTGAAGAGCCTGTGAATACTTAAGGTATGAAGCAGATCTGCAACACTCCTGTGAATATGGGACTGAAGATGCTGCATTCATGAACAATATTTTGCCATTATAGTCTGAAAGTTTGCTATAGTGTCTGCAGACTTCAGCTGAGCTTCATGGCATTTTGCTGTCGTATTAAATATTTGCTTTTTTGTTGTAAATACTTAACTTCCCAGTGTGATTTTGTGAACCAGCTGCCCTGAACTCAACTTGATATTTTCATCAGAACATCCTGATGGTGGGAATAAAGCTCCAAACCAAATATATGAACTATAGCATTAATATAACAAATTATATCTTTAAAACCTATTAGGCTGTTTCAGACAGGGACTTAGTATGGCTTGTATATTTATTTTATGCACAGGAGCATCAGCTGGTATTATCTCTGTTAGCAGGTATAGATGGAGTTTCACTTTTGAGAAAGTAATGCAGAAAGGATTGGAGGGTTCAGTATCTGTCTGCTAAAAGAGTTTTATTTAAGTGACTGTCTTTCCCATAGTGTTTAATCCCTGCCTGACACCTGCTGCCCGCAAAGCTTTGGCTCTGATGCTTGTGGTGTAGTTCTCTACAAAGTATTCAAGACCTGAACAGGGTGCAGGGATTTCTGTAAATGGATTTTAGTTATCTACTCTAAAGAGGTTGAAAAGTCACTGAATTAGACTCTGGAAGAGCTGTTCTTAGTTTTACAGATCACTTGAGCATGACACTCACTTTTTCCAAAAAGGCAACTACCTGAGTTGAAAATTTAAAGGATAACACAGTTTTTGTATCTTGAACAAATAAAAAAACCCCCCATACAATATTTTTAAGTTAGACACAAAACATTTCAATCTTTAAAAGTTTATTGAGTTGTGATTGCAAATCATGTTGGCAGCTTTCTTATGTGTTTGAAGGAGACAGCAAGTGCTGAAAATGGAGAAACATGTTTGGGAATCTGAGTTGCAGTCGATGGTCTGTTGGCAACAGTGATACTATTATGTCTGCTGCCACTGAGTGCTTAGGTGAGAAAGGCCATTTCCAGCATGGAGGTTTTCTGCATGTATTTAGCTACCTATATGTTCTGTCTTGAGCAATTATTTGGTAATGAAAAGCCATTGTGACTGCTCTGTTAAGCCCTGGCAGAGGTGGCAGCCAGCAGGTTTTCCAGCTGCAGTAGGGCTGTTCTTTCCCTTGCCCAGTACAGGCAGGTACTAAGGCTACTGCTCTGTAAGAAACAGTGTCCTGTGTTTGGTATTCCTCCGTGTGTGTGTGTGTGTGTGTGTGTGTGTGTGTGTGTGTGTGCCATGTGCTGTTTCCAGTCTCCTGCATTGAGTTCAGTCAGTTCCACCCTCACATACCACAAACAGTGTGTGATCTGCAGTGAGCCTGAGCCACTGCCTGCCTTGGGCAAAGCTGAGGAGAAGCCAACTTCTCTGGTGGGTTTTGGAGCAAAACACACAAATATTTTATTGGCCAAGATGTGTATGGCCTCTTACTGATATTGTGTTCAATGCCCTTTGATTCTTTCAGAGTCATCTGATGAGAAAGAAGCAGTGTGTGGGGCAGCATCATGTATGTGATTATCTAGTCTGTGTTTTAATTGTGCTTCCTCTCTTCATAATTTCCTGCTTTAAGAATTATGGCTGAAAAAGTTTTATAGGAGAAATATAGTCAGCAGTTTGTGCCTAGGAGTATCAGATGTTTCATTTCAGGGTACTGTAAGCCCTTCTTGAGAAGCAAGAATCACTTGAAGGTCTTCCTTTTTTATATTTTATTTAATCTGAAATAGGTACAATTTCAATTTTGCTGCCTAAAATGCTGAAGACTGGCATAGTTTTTACATGTGCCTGGCCAGCTATGGAGGAAGAGATCCAGCAGGTATGCCCTGCATATCTTCTGCTGTGCCATGTATGTCTCGCAGGTGTGCTCCATGGGCCTGGCTTTGGCAGCTCTTCCTTGGCATGAACACAGACAGTAGGAAAAAAATTATTTGTTTATGTTCTGCTACTCAAATTTATCTAGAGATTTCACCCTCACTGGATTAAAAAACTTGCAAACCAGTCTGCAATCCTGTGCAAAAAGCTTCATGCCTGTACCAAGTTCCAGTTTGTTTTATCACTCGCTTCAAAGAATACAGATAAGCAGTATTTTCTAGAGAAATAGAGCTGATATTTGTCTGCATGAGGAATAAACCAACATTAAACAGAAAATTGATGAGGTAATTTTATCTAAGAAAGGAAGAAAATGCTTACACTAATAACAAAGTACTTATTTACAGGGGGATGTTACAGTTTATGATCACCACTGAAGTGTCACCCCATTTTCTTCCTGATGCAAACAAGACAGTTAAAGCTGGAGATTGGAGCTGAGTCACTTTATTGAAACGACACATTTTTTATAAATAGTTTTCCTGTTGAAAAAATGCAAATGGAATGGCTGAACCATTTTGTGATTTAATCTAAATGTATTCCAATGTGAGATATTCAATCCCAAACTGAACAAGGCCACCAGAACTGAACTGTTCCTACCCTTTCAGTCAGTGTCATAACATGTGAGGCAGCTGTTAGTCTGCTGTGTGTTCCCCCTTGGATGGGCAGCACACCATCAGCCCATGGGAGCTGGCATGGGGAGGCAATGTGATAAAGTGAGGTTGTAACTACCTAAGTCAAAAGGTTTGTCTATTGGAGAGATGTAAAGGACAAAAAAAGGTTTTAACTATATGTAATCCCTCCATATTCTTGGCTTGCTGAGCAGCAGTGCTGTGTCTGTGTGGCTGATACCTGGAACAAGAATACTTCAGAATAAGAAGTAATAAATGAAATGGATGAAAACAGGATAGAAGTGAAGAGGCATCCTAATTACAGTTGTTTCTACCAGCCTCCTAGGACTGACTCATTCAGCTTCACCACTGCATCAATGTTATGTATGGCATTGTTGTGGTCACATAATTCCTTTTGGTTTAGAGGAAAAGAGCAGAGATCTGTATCATTACAGTGAAGTGAAAAAGAATTGATTTCCTAATTGTGCATTATGCAAGATTGTTGAAATATGCCAAACCCATTATGGTAACCACAATAGCAAGTTCACCAGGAGCAACCCAGTTAATGTGATCTGTAACAGTAAAAGAGACAAAGTGTCTTGGTTTTCAGTGCACCAGATCAGTTCCAAAAATACCATGCAAGTTCCTGTGTCTGGTAGTTTCAAATAAAGCTGTGTTTGGGTAACACAGTTTGAAATGGCTCTTTGGCAGATAGTATTTCTAAATAGACACACAAAATGCACAATGGGCTGCCTTTCTGGCAAATATTTGGTTAAATGGATGTAGTTGGGAATGTGCCCTGCTTTGCTGTTGATGACACTAAAGATTTGTCCTTTTAAGTTAGAGGATAAAAACGTTAGATGCTTTGAAATCACAGAATTGTAGAAGGGTTTGGGTTGAAAGGGAACTTAAAAGATCATCCAGTTCCAAGCCCCTGCCATGGGCAGGGACACTACCAAGACAGGGAGGGAATGCAGTCATTGCAGTATAATGGGACAGATAATATAAATACAAGGTTGGCTTCAGCTGCTCTGACCTCTATCTATACAGATCTTTGCAGTCCTGAGTTATTCAGGCACCTGCTGTCAAGATTTAAGGGTGAATTTATCTCATAAATCTGCTGGTGCTTTTAAAACCACAAGAGACCAGGTAACAGAGACTGAAGTAATTCTGGAAAAAGAGAGGTGGGCAGGTAATGGCTCAAGCCATGGATTTGCTTTATGGGAACAGCCTGCAGTTAAATAAATCTGGAGAACTGTGCTGGTGAAGGGGGACTAAAATTGTGCTTGTTCCAAGAGGGACTAAAGTGCAGTGGGAAAGCTCCAGCAACCTGGAAACTGCTTGGGAGTAGCTGACCTGAAAATAAAATAGGAAAAACAGACACCAACCCTCAAAGTCTTCCAGAGTGCATTTGCTCTGCATTCAACACCTTACTGCCTGTGCATGTGTGCTGCTGACACAGTCCCTTCCTGGACTGCCCCAGGGCTGGGTGATCCTGTGCCATGGCAGCCTGGCACCTGAGGGATGGGTTTGGCAGAGATACGAAATATGTTTATTTTCTATTTTCGTCTATTTGGAGAACAGGTTTGTCTGCTGGCTCTGAGACCCAGCCCGGACTCAGCCCAGCCGAGGGCAGTGAACCCGTGGATGCTGCAGTTACAGGCTGTATGTGTGCTGGCTCAGGGAGCCCCTCTCTGTCACCCCACTAATATATGATTGTTTATATAATGCAGAACAACAAGTTCAGCAGAGACCAAGACTCATGCTTCCTGTCACTTTTCATTTTCTCCTGAATTCTTAGTATCATGGTTAACCAATCTAGGCAGGATGTAGAAGACTCACCTTCCCATTGGGATTCTATCAAACCTGTCTTTTCCCACATTTTTATGGAAATTTTTAAGGAAATACCTTAACAGGTGTTGAGTATCAAGACCTTATCATGGAAAGCTTCAATTGCTGTACAAGCACTTCAGGAGAAATGCTTTATGTTTAATGTTTACTGTGAGGACAGGGAGGCACTGAAACAGGTTGCCCAGAGAAGCTGTGGATGCCCAATCCCTGGAAGTGTTCAAGGCCAGGTTGGATGGGGCTTTGAGCAACCTGCTCTAGTGGAAGGTGTCACTGTGCATGGCAGGGGGATTGGAACTAGATGATATCTACATTTCCTTTTAACCCAAACTATTCTATGACTGGTAACTGGCTTTATCCAGTGGATATTTGATAAGTGGATATTTGGCTCCTGAATCTATCTATCTATCTATCTATCTATCTATCTATCTATCTATCTATCTATCTATCTATCTATCTATCTATCTACCTATCCATCCATCCATCCATCCATCCATCCATCCATCCATCCATCCATCCATCCATCCACCTACATAATCTATGATTTTTATCTAGATATGGGATTATTTGCAGCATGTGATCAGACCTATGTGTGTTCCTGACGCTGCAGCTGAGTTTCAGTAGCTGTGATGGAAATGGATCTCTGAGAACTGGGATGGGGCTTCTGCTGCTGCAGCTTTTGAGGGGAAAGGGAGAGAGCAGGTGGGCTCTGGGCTCTGCTTGCAAAGGGTCCTTTGCCCAGAAAATGAGCAATTAAATGACAAAGGATTTTGGTTATCCTTTGCAAAAAAGCATCAAGCTTTCTTCCCTCCAGTTCTGTTCTGTGTTTGGGTGAAAACATAATGACAGTTATATGAGCTTTTTTCAATTTTCATAAAGCATGTTAACTGTGGAGAAGGCAGAGGAGTTAAAATAAAGTCTAGCATTTTCCCTGCAGACTTTCTTGCAGAGAATCCTACAGATACCGAAGTCTGCAAATCTATGATTTCTAAATGCAGTTGCTCATTTTTGCACACATGAACTCCTGGGAATGGCTGTTTTGAGAGAAATCTCACAGATCCTGAATTTTCCTTGCTTCCATCTACAGTCACTTTTACCCAAAACAGCCCCATCTGAAGTTAATTTTCTCAAATTTTCTCCATTTTTCAGAAAATGAGGAATTTTTTTGTGTAAATGTGGCAATATTTTTAAATGCATTGTTTTTTCATGAAGGATCAGCTAATTACTTTAACAGAAACCGTACTGAGAAGAGAAGAAGCAGACTTTTGGGTGCAGCTATAAATTTTTTAGGCATTCATGTTTCCTGCGTATAAGTGCTTTGGTACATTACCCCTGGATATGAAACACTCTATGAGAACAATCCAGATCTGTGTTTTGCAGAGGTTTTGCAAAAAGCAAAGCCCATATGTGCTCAAATGCTGCTCTAAGTAAGTTATATCACAGGTGACTGACAGCTGCTTTTCCAGTGTCTTGGTTTGAGCTAGCAAACTGCCAATCCCCCCACAAGTACAGAGAGAAAAACCTAAATTTAGGCCCACCTAGGTGAACCCATAACATCCAGTTTTAAGGTTTTCACAGTGCTGCTTGGATATGTTTTGCACTAATTCAATTTTATTACAGCTCAGATTTCTATTATCTTTTAATTACATTAATATCTAAATTCAAAATGAAAAGTATGGCTATCAACCTGAACAGTACCTTTCACAAAGCTGATCTAAATGTCTTGGAAAAAAGATTCTAATTAATGTTTATTGAGATAAATAAAAACACCTCTCTTTTTTTTCTCTGCTTTTTCTTATTTATACTCCTAGATGCCTATTTTCTCCAGTTTTCAAGTCCCTACTGCAGCAGACTTTTGCTGTTTAAAATAAAGCAATCTCTCTGCAGGCCAAAAATGGTTTTTCCAATTCAGAAAGAAAAGTATTTGGCTTTTGTGCCTCTCTAACCCGTGCTGGTGCAGTGAGGAAGTGGGCTGTTCCTGTGTTGATCCTGGCTGTGTTGCTGTGTTCAATAACTGAACACCTCTGCTGTGACTTATGGCAGTTCAGAATAGCAAATATTACCCCAACTTCATTTCCTGCAGAGTAACTGCCATGAAGAAAATGCAGCTTTTTGTGTACCTTCCTTATTTAACAAGGAATATAATTTTTGCAGCACGTTTTTGATGTGAAAAGACAGTTAATGGAGACATATTTCCTCCCATTTGAAAATCAAACTCTCCTAATAAACAGGGAGTCAAATCACAGGGAGCTTAGGGAGGTGCCTCATCTCTCATATGCTCTTTTCTTTGCTGGGTAATGAGTGATTTGAGGCAGCAGCTACATTTTCCTGTCAGTCCAGACAGAGTGAGGTGGACTGTAGGCTTTAACATCTCATAGAATGATATGAAATGGGTATATAAGTGGTTTGTATAAGTAGAATCATCTACTTTTCTTTTACCTTTGCCTTTCATGGTTACTGTATTTTACTAGAGTTTGAGGCACTGGCTGTAATGAAGATGCCAAACTCACACTATGAAACAAGTTCATCCTGCAACCAGACTGCCTATTTAGTGTTTGGAGAGGGATGGAATAGTGTCATATTCAATCTTCTTTTAACCCTTTGTTTGGGTTTAAAACTCTCAATTAAACTCCTGGAACCAAAATTTCTTGTCCATTCTTTGAATTTTTGGTAAAGAAAAAGATGCTGCCACAAAGAGAGCTCAGAGCCACTTTTCAGCCAGCTCTGTGCAGGTGATTCAAGATCACTGTCATCAAATGAAACCAAAATTACTCAGAGTCTGAATGAATAGGATTTTAGTTATTACAATTATCCCTATTAAGATTCAATGTCTCTTGGCAAAGGCTTTGAGTAATGCAAAGCAAAGGGGCAGTCTTTGTCTCACCTTGGTCCCACCGTTCATGGATTACAGCCTGTGACTGTCCCTTGCTGGCTTCAGTGAGGCCCTGCCTTGGGGACACAATGATGCTTGTGGCATTTCCATTTGACTCTGCTTTCTTCTGCAGCTCAGTGTGGAGCTGTAGGCTGCCTCATGCATTCTCTAAAGTGGGAGTTGAGTGCTCTGGAATCATTCTGAATGACCTTATCCACCTCCTGTTTTCTTACTAAATAGAATTCTTTCTTCCAGTTTGTCATTTTGAAAATCAGGGTCTACTCATAGGGCCTATAGGCAGGAAGTATTCCTCTGTATAGGTCTGAATAAGTCCTAAGATAATGGCACGCAAATTTTGAGTGATCACTCTTGCTAAAATGGAGACACTCTCAAGCAGTTGCTGAGTCCATTTAGGGAGCTGTAAAATACTTGTGTGTGGCCAACAGCAGCAGCATCTTTCTGAGGAAAAGATTTGTGTGACCAGGGATAGAGGCACGAAGTGCAGATAGGAAGGCAGAAGGGACACACCAGGGGAAAAGCTGGTGAGATCCGCAAAGATGAGTCTGCTTGGCAATGTTTGCCAGACTTGCCATCTCCTCTGTGCCCAATAAAAGCCAGAAAAACCATCATCCTGGCTTTGCATATTCCATTCTTGGCACCTGAAATGATGACACATGAATCAATACATATTTGTCAAAAGCACAAGGAAAATTCTCATGGCAATGGCATTGAAATAACAAGATACTTCCTCAAATTTAGCTGCTTGTTCAATATTGATTTACCTGGTCCAACACCCCAGTGTATGGGATGTTGACACTCCAGCCTACTTGGCAGAACTCCATGTTATAGCCCAGTTTCACATTTGTACCTGGCCTACCATTTGATACATGCTGTAGAAACTGCATCATATAATGATTTCAAGGGGTTGAAAATTCAAAGGAAGCCACAAACTGAAAAAAAGCCTTTGCAAGGGGGAAACTTGAGTGTCATTGGCAGAACTGTGGATGGGAGTTGGCATTACACAGAGTCACAGAATGGTTTGGGTTGGAAGTGACCTTAAAAACAATCTACACCCAACCACTCTCCCACAGGCAGGAACATCTTCCACTAGACCAGGTTGCTCAAAGCCCCATCTCCTTTCCCTTCTCATACTTTGCCTAAAAGAGTTGCAATAATGGTGTCAAATTCTCTGATCTCTCAGGACTGCTTTGCATGATGTGTGGGAACATTAAAAACTGCAAACCACCTGGAGTGGAGTGCCCCAGCAGGTAAGACTGGGAGTTATTCTTTGATTTCTCAGCCTGTAGATAGTTGTGGTGGACACTTTTACTTTGCAGCCAAATCATATTAGAAGTGGAGTATTTCAGAAAAGAACATATTGTTCTAACAGCTCAGGCTATTAAAGAAAAAAAGAACAAACATCACGAAAAATGCAAAAGGAGACTACAATACTTTGCAAGACCTCTAACGGTAAAATAATTAAAAAATCAAGATAAATCTGGTAATGGAAATACTTGTGAAAAATTTGTAGCATTGGTCCTCTCTATCTAATGATCTTATGCCCTGCCCACTAAGGAAAAAACCCTTTCAACTTGCTGCTTTGAAATGAGAAAATACGACATGTTCATCAGTTTCTATAACTGATTTAAGTTAATACTGACTGAGTAGTTTCCAGGAGGGGATGAGAGCTGAACACCATCTGGAATGTCTAAATCAGGCCTGCATTATCAGATGTTCAGAAGTGTCAGGGTGGTTATTTGTGAAAGCGTTTGCCACGCTCAAAAGTTAACATAATAATTTGGAAAGCTTTTTTGTTTACATATTCAGACCTGAATCAGCTCAACCCAAATGTGCCAATTCAGAGGCAGTACTGGTGTTTCCTGGCCCAGGTGAGCTGTTCACAGGAGGAGCCTTTGCCTCCTTATTAAATCAAATGAGGGGGAAAGTGACACCTCGTATTGGTAAGGGGGAAACTGCTGCCTATTGCTGTTGTGATCTCCTGTTTAAGACCTGCATGCAGCTTTGAAGTGGAGCCTTATGAAGATATCACCATTCTGGTCTCACTCTGGTTTGAGACATCACAGAAGAAAATTAAATAAGGATATAATATAAAAACTGCTTTACAAATTATCCCACCAGTATTATGAAGGCAAAGCAATGCAGATAAAATACAGAGAGCAATTCCAAACCATTAGCAGCAGATGTGCTTAGAAACCCCATGTCTATTATGGAAATTTGTAGGCAGATGTCCATAAATTGATTAAAATGCATACTCCATGCAATGCTCACAAAATTGAGGCTGGAACAGTAATATGGGACCTGTGCAAGACACTGACAATAATTGTGGTCCATAACTTCACACACAGAGAAAAACATATACGGCTGGGAAACTCAGAATTAATACCAATCTAACTTTACAAGGATAAGTGAATGTTTCACAAGTACCTATAGAGGGAGTTAAATCTGTTTAACACAGAAATTGGGGAAAAGAAGAAAAATCATTGGATATAATCAAGGCCTCAGTCTGAATCACACCCAAGTGAAAAGCATTTCAAAGGGTTAGCTGTCTTTGCCTTTTAAAGCCTATGCTATGAAATAAGGTCTAAACAAATGAAGATGCATGTGATATTATAAATAGGGTAACTACCTGGCCTTGCAAAATAGTAGAAGGTGTAAAAATAATTCAATAGACAATGTTAGCTTTATAGGTTCAGGGTCAACAGGGGACAGTAATAAGACAAATTTTGGAAAGGAGAATGAAAGATTACTGTGGGTAATGCTGTGTGAGGTTTTAAAGCACAGAACAGTCCCTCATCCATATGACCTGCTGAGGCTTGGAAGCTTGCCTAGAGGTGAGATTTATATTATGGACACTGCTGAGAAAATTCTGTTTCTGTTGAAGTAAAAAAAAACCAAAATAGGCATCTGCTGACATATGAGCAGGAAAATGTCACCCACAGGATTCCAGATTCAATTTAAATGAATAAGTTTGTTGTGAATCAAATAAATCAACTGAGCCTATCTGTATGGGATACCAAGAAGTGCAGTTTTGTAAAAATTCTCTTTCCTTTTTCTAATGCAACAAATCTGAGGATGAAAGCAAACCAACTTTATCATATTTTTAATTACAGTTGTGCAGACACAACTGTTTGAATGTTTTATACACAATTGTGTCACTGAGGGAAACCAAAGGATCTATATCTGAGCTGCATTGGAAGCTGTAAGAATATAAATGGGGAGAAGAATTTTATTTGATTCACATGGGAGAAATCTGGCTGTGTAAATTACAGTCTCTTCATACTATATATAAAAGTGAGAAATGGATGCATATGAAGCAGAGATGTCTGTTTTTATGTTACCTTCAAACCACTGAGAAGTGCTCATTTAAGTGTAGTGGGGTATCCAGGTACAGACTTTTGTAAGCTGCTTTTAATTTTGTTAGGTAAAACAAGGTGAAGAACATTGCTGAAGCATTGCCTGTGGAGCAGATGGATAAGGTTTCAATGATCACAGCCCTGCTGGCCTCCTCTGAACAGGTATATTAGGAAGCGTTCTGGAGTGGTGAATCAAGAACAGCTGATACCTGATGGATGTCTGTCACCAAGAGAGATGATTCTCCCACCTTAAGATAGGTCAGTAGGCTAAATGTGAAGAAAACTACAACAATCCTGTAAAGTAATTATTAGTGGCAGATACAATACCCACTGAGCTACCTGCTCTCAAGAAAAATGCCTGAAATAATTATGAAGGAAAGAGCTCAACATTGTGAATTGCAAACTCTCCTGAATGTGGGAGATAGACTGATTGAGGGTTACTCAAATATCTTTCAAAAAAATTGAGTTTACATATTTTGTTTTCTTTTGATCAGTTTTCAAAACTGAGCTCTGCAGCATTACCTACTGAAAACTGGTGGGTCACTCAAAACACAGGCATCTTGTGCCTTTAGAGATGCCATGGAGCTTAGCCACCCACAAGGGTTGGTAAGTATAACACAGGATCCATAGCACACCCAGACGTTTCTGGAGCAATGAAGAAATACCAAGCAGGATGTTCTGAACCTTCCCAGATGGCACTGATTGCCCTTGCAGAGCAGAACTGCCCCTTTTGCATCCTTATTTTTGAACCTGGATCTTCTCCTGTCTCCAGTTTCTTTCTTGATGAGCGTTCACCTAGACATACCTAGAGCTTCCTCAGAAAGCTGCCAGAACTACTTGTCAGGATAAACATATTGCTGGATGAAGGAATGAAGAAACCACTCACCTGATACCTTCATAGGCCACACAAGGGAACCTGTGAATCTAGAACAAGTACTTAATGTTGGGGTTTCACCAGCATCAGAGCCAATTTGATGGCTCCATTTCTCTCCTGTCCTTCCTCCTGCTGCCAACTGCATGATGGCTCTCCCTCCTTCCCTCCTGGCTCCAGACTTCCTGGTTCCTCCTGGAAGACAGTTCCAAATTGTTCACTCCTTTATAGAGGATTAGTCAGTTAAACTGTCTCAGAGGAGTGTTTCTATATTTGGGATAGTATAAGCATCAGGAAGATGTCTGAGAGCAGAAGAGGGGACTTCTAAAGGGGAGTGATGGTCCCATCCCTTCCCAGCATCATGGAGCTGTTAAATTAATTCAGGTTGCCATGTGAAAAGATAAATGTCTAAACCACATGGGATGAATGTGTCCCTGGGAGCTTCCCTTAGCACCTAGAGCATCTCTGCTGAGTAGCCAAGTGCTAAAACAGCTATAAACCCTGGAAAAAAACCAGTTAATAAAGTACTAACAAATGTTGATGTCCTTTACTGTTTCCCTCTGTCATAAACAATTTTTAACTAAGATAGAGAGCAGATTCTGTTTGGAAAGACCCGAATTAACCTTCATGATATAAAACATTCCTCTTACCTCAATATTGCTCCTCAAAATCACTTTTTGGCAACATTTGAACACAAATTGCCAAGCTCCTACACTGAGTACCAAAATGACTGCATAGCCAATGGATTGCTCATCAAGCCAGGCCTGTTCTTTTTTTTGCTAATTGTATTAATTATAGCAGTTTCTCTATCCTTGTGTGTGAATTGTATTTTTAATACATGAAATAGATTTACTTTTGCAGAGCTGTGGAACACAGTGTAGCATGTATATGTTTTTTATATGAGAGATTAAATGATCAGCTAGTTAACACCCTCTGTACTTGGTCAGCAAATTGATGTTCTTAGTTTAATTAGGTTAAGAAAGATATTGCCTAAATTATGCCTATGCTTTGTCCCAAAGTTTACATTCATATTACTTCACAGAC
This sequence comes from Pithys albifrons albifrons, assembly GCF_047495875.1. NCBI lineage: Eukaryota > Metazoa > Chordata > Aves > Passeriformes > Thamnophilidae > Pithys > Pithys albifrons. The sequence goes on along the minus strand of NC_092461.1, from coordinate 40,051,232 downwards.
TAATGGAAATTATGTATTGATTGTATTGCTGTGAGACTGTAAAACATCATTTGATATATGACTAATTTTAAAATGTTTTACTATGCCTGCAAGAGAACCAGGGAAATAAGGAACTAGAATGATTCCCATATTGCAGCTGCATAAGCTGTAGTTCAGAAAGGATGTATGACTTGTGTGGTCACAGTATCATCATCTCTACAGGAAGCAGATTTTATCCTCCACCCATGCTGTAAATCCTATTACACCTGCACAGGCCATGCCCAGGATCAGAATTTAGTACCATAGGACAGGATCATGGGAGAACTGAGCTTGGAAGGGCCCTTGAGTGGTCTCTAGTTCAACCTCTGCTCAGAAGAGGGTGAGCCAGCAGAGTAGATTGCTCAGAGCTTGGTCCATCCTGGTTTTGAAAACCTGCAAGGACAGAGACCTCACAGCTTCACTGAGCAGCTTGTTCTAATGCTGGACTGTCCTCATCATGAAAACATTTTTGTATACCCAGGGCATACAGGGAGCAATACCTCTGAACCCTGGAAGGAACTAAACCCACAAGGATTTTTCTTGTGCCTATCCACTCCACTAGCCTCGAATATCTTCACCAAACTCCTTTTGATTTCATTGGGATATTTGTACACTGGAGAGAAAATTCTGGACTCGAATCCAGAGAGAGAGTCTATGGATGTGGAGAAGGAGCAGAAATTGTATTAGTGCAGCAAATATCTGAACCACATAAAGCCTTGTGAAAGGAAATATACTCCATACCCCAATATACCCCAGCATACCTAATTCTGACTTTGTTGCACTCCAGAATGTCAGGCTATTTTGTCTCTGGAGCTGTTTTATGAGCCAAAATACTGTCTGAGTCAGAAGCTGGTTCCACCTGACTGCAGCAGTGGCGAGAATCCACTCGTGGCAGGAGGAAGAAAAAATGTCTCTGTAAAGGAGTACTATGAGCCAAAACCACAGACTTTTTCTAGGGTTCACTGGGCAGCTAACTGCACTTGTACACCCAAGTGCTTTGAGAAAGAAACCTTATCTACAATAATCGTCATGAATATAATCAAGTGTTCAAACAGCCTCACCCTCCTGTGGCGGATCTCTCGGTGGGTGGGTTAGTCATAAACACAGGCAGAATCCCTATGGCAGTCAAGAGTGGTGTGTCTGATGGGTGCTGAATGAGTTGCTGAAGGCCAGCTTGGCACAAGATAGCAGGAGGATATAGGAGATGGAGGAAAAAAAGCCAAGGTAATGTTTTTTCTTACTTTTCTAGAGCACAGGGAGCTTGTCAGAAAAACCACACAACAGTGAAAATGTAAGACATTCTGCAATGAGAAAAAAATGAGATTTAGGAAAATTTAAAGACTTAGAATTTTAACATTATGGTGCTTGCATGAGAGTTTTGCTTAAGTCAGCAAGTTTTGTATTATTATCTTCTTTCTTTGAAAGTCTTTAAGGAAAGATCATTAATTCTATTGAACAGCAAATGGGAGGAGATTAATGTCTCTGGCAAGCATATTTTCTGGTGTCTTTAGGTCTTTCTTTTTCTGTCCACTGTTTTCTAGAAATTTTTTCTTCAGGATTACCCTGATTCACACTTGGTGTGCATTGAACCAGCAGTGCAAGAACAGAGATCTCTTAGCATGCCCCAGTACAGGACTTTGGGGCTTGAATGTACAAGAGGGGTTTCTGTGGCCGCATCAGTTGGCCTAACAAAACTGGTATGTCTCCCTCTAATTTTGTGATTCTGTCCTGAAGAAGTACTTAGAAGCAGCATTGCAATATTTCATATGTAGATACATGTTTGTGTCAGTTACCCCAGAGGGAACATCTTTGGATTTCAATAGGATGCATCTAAGGGAAACTTTGACACTTGAATCTTTTAATGCTCAGATGCAGCAGCTGGAAGTAGTCTTACTTTCTTGAAGTTGATCCAATTCATGAGCTGAGGCTTAGCTCTAATTTGTGAAGTGCTTGTTTTTCATGAGGAAAGGTTACTGGCCTTTTGCTGTAAGAGAACAGAGTATTTGGATGATTGCGTCTTTGAACATATACGTATAAATTGGTCTGTTCAGCTGGAGAAGAGGAGACTGAGGGGAGACCTCATTGCAGTTACCACTGTTTCATGAGGGGAATAGAAGGGACAGGCACTGATCTCTTCTTCGTGGTGACCAATGACAAAACCGGAAAGAATGGCCTGAAGTTGTGTCAGGGGAGGTTTAGGTTGGGTATTAGAGAAAGGTTCTTCCCCCAGAGGGTGGTTGGGCACTGGAACAGGTTCCTCACGGAAGTGGTCACAGCACCAAGCCTGATAGAGTTCAAGAAGCATTTGGATGTGTGTGACTCTTGGGGATGGTTCTGTGTAGGGCCAGGAGTTGGACTCGATGATCCTTATAGGAACCAGCTCAGCATATTCTGTGATTCTGTGATATCCATGTTTTTTCATATGTTTCTTAATTTTGGTTAACAGCAAGATTACTTAAATAGGATGTCCTGCTTATAATGTATTTTCTTGTTTCTACCTTCTTTTGCAGTAGAGCTGTATGTGGTTCTTGAAAAGAAATTGTGCCTTGGCTGTAGTAGACCATTCTTAGAGCTTTTTATTGGATCTTATTCTGTCTGTACAGACTCAGGGAAATGGAATTGAGACCAAAGTTTGGCCAAAGTGCATAAAGAATTTGCCTTAAAATTTGCCATAAAATTGTTTATGTAAATAGCAAATAAATAGTAGTGGTTAAATAAATTTAATGTAGTGAGAAATTTTAATTTGTGCCTTGCCCTAAAATTCTAGGACAACTGCACAAGTTCTTTTATGTGTGTATGAGAAAAATAAAGCCATGTTTGGTTTTCATGGTTTGCTTCCCTCATTGAAACAATCTAAGAAAATGTAGCTGAAACTAATCTAGCTTTAGCTTTGATAAGATATACATCAACTTTTTCTGTTTCTTCTGCTGAAATGGATTTGTTCTGCTGGGAGATATACGTGGTTTTGGAGTCCAAGTCATTTAATGTTCTGTTGTCTGATCCTGCAGAGAACAGAAATCTCCACCAGATGTCTGGGGTGTTGGTTTAGTGTCTGCATCAGAGAGTTCCCAGGTTCAGGGTTCTTAACATTGACTTTCAAAAGTTTATTAGTTTTGGAAAATGGTAATAGTTTGTTTTCGTGGATTAGATACATCTCATTTTAGTTGATGTAGTTGATTTTTAAGTAACTCTAGCTTTAACAATACAAAGTGTTGTAAACAAACAGTGATGAAACACTTGGGCATTTGAATTGTTCACAGGAACATGTGAAATAGGACAGTGACATTAATCCAATCTAAAAAATATTAATACCAATTTCTTCTGGGTCCTTTCCTAAGTTTGCTCTTTCTCACATCAACAGATTTTTACTTTGAGGATGCTCAAGTATTTCATTCAGTCCATGGTCTTATTTTCTTATGTGCTGCTATTGTAACTTCAGAAGTGAATCTGGTTTCTATGGGTAGTAAGGAAAGTTGAAGATGTCCCTGCTTATTGAAGGGGGTTGGACTAGACAACCTTTGAAGGTCCCTTCCAATTCAAACTATTCTATGATTCTATCACTCTCTGCCCCCCACAGTCTCAGTGCTTTGAGTCTGCTGACAAGCAGCTGTGTTATGTGCAATGCTGGAAGGCAAGGCAGGCGTCCCAGCTTTGGGCAGTGGCAGGCACAGGGAGTTTGTCAGAAAAACCACACAACTGCAAGAAAGGAGCTGGGCCTCCCCTCAGCAAGTTCTGGGCAGCTGCAAGAAATGTCTGGCTGTGCTTACTCTGCTTTGGAGAAGGGTTTGGACTTCTCTGTAAGGACTCAGGGAATTGAAATCCCACCTTTTCAGTCCTGCGATTCTGATTATCACCTGTACCACTACTGAGAGAAGAGCAAGGGGAGAATTCTTTCATGAGCTACTGGGGGATGTTGTGCCGTCATCAATTTGTTAGTGAATATTGCTTTCCATTTTCTGGTAATTCATTATACAGTAGGGGCTTTTCGGGACACGTTACCTCGTCCTCTGGTGACAATCCAAAGTCTTTGCCTTCTGGCCAACCCATGATCAATTCCATGGGTCGGGTGGTCAGGCACTGGAACAGGCTTCCCAGGGAAGTGGGCACAGCACTAAGCCTGACAGAGCTTGAAAAACATTTGGGCAATACTCTTGGGCACATGGTGTGACTATTAGGGGTGGTCCTTTGCAGGGCTAGGAGTTGGACTCGATGATCCTTGTGGGTCCCTTCCAACTCAGAACATTTTGTGATTCTGTGAATTGCTGGAACTTTAGGAATGGTTTTTCAGGCAAGATGCTGGCCCCTAAGGAGGAAGAGGTAGTCTCTCTGTATTGCCAGAATTGCCTGGCTGACTCATCCACCCTTTGCCCCTCTCCAGCTTTCCAACTCAAGTTGGCACACAGAGGTGGTGCACTCCTTATAAACTTCTGCCACATGGGTCATGTACACTTGACTTCATCTGAATCCTTGGATAACTGCTCCTTGTTCAGGGCATCATGAATCACCCACCATAGTGCCTGGGGCACTGTGCCAGCTACTAGGAAGAAAATTAACTCTCCCAGCCAAAACAAGGACAACTAGCCTTTGTAGGACCATTAACTTCTCTGTTCCCTGATTTTGCCATCTTTAAAATGAGTCTATGTTTATCCTTGCAAAGATCTTTAAAATACTCAGAAGAAAGATTTTCTAGTTACCATCTCATAGATATTTCTGCTGCATTACTCAGGAATACTTTTAAGATAAAAGTAAGCACATTCCGAAAAAGGTTTATCATAGAAGAAAGACAATAGGAGACTGGTGAGATTGTTCTCATTAATTCGAGGTATTATATAGGATCCAGGCTATTTTATGTCCTTGAGTAAAGTATTCCTCCTGAAAACAAATCACATAACACCAGGTAAGCCTTTGCAGCTAAATGCTCTCAGGAAAAGCCTGTCTGTCTCCACTGGTCTGGTGAGAGGATCCTGTGTGCTAATATGCAGTGGGACCAGACCCTTCCTCCCTCCATCCCAGCAACAGTGAACACAGTTCAAATTTGGAGCTATAGTCCTATTCACTACAGCTCAGCAGCTCTGTTAGGGAATGCAGCACAAGGAAAAGCAAATAATTTGAGCTAGGGATAAAAGGTTTTTGAAATAGTGGATATGGAAAATTACTTCGGTCCTGTATTACTTTCATCTTTGAGTCATCTGAACATCCTCAGCAAGTTTGCAGAACATTGGATTCACTTGAGAGAAGAGATGCCATCCAGACGGACAGGCTTGAGGAATGAGTCCATTTTCACAAAGTGTAAGGTCCTGTACAGTACAGGGATTGGGGCAATCACCAATATCAATATTGTGGAATGAATGGATTAAGAGCAACCCCGAGGAGAAAGACTTAGGAATCCTGGTGCATGAAAAACTGTACATCACCTAGCAGTGTGCACTTGCAGTACAGAAAGCCAGTTGTGTCCTGAGTTGCATCAGAAGAAACATGGCCAGCAGGTGATTCTTTTCCTCTCCTGTGCCCTTATGAGACCCCACCTGGAGTCCCCTGCCATCACTGCATTCAGCTCTGGGGACCCCAGCACAAGAAAGACACTGACCTGTTTGAGCAGGTCCACAGGAGAGCCACAAAGATGATCAGAGGGCTAAGACCATCTCTCCTGTGAAGAAAAGCTGAGGGAGTTGAGGTTGTTCAGCCTGGAGAAGAGTTGAGGGAAATGTTGTCACAGCCACTCCATACAGAGAGGGCATTCACAGAATTACAGAGAAAGACTTTTTACCAGGGCCTGAAGTGACAGAAGAAGGGGCAGTGGTTTTAAACTGAAAGAGGGTAGATTTAGATTGGACATAAGGAAGAATTTTTTTATGATGAGGGTGGTGGGACACTGGAATAAGTTGTCCAGAGAAGTGTGGATGCCCCAGCCTGGGAAAAGTTCAAGACCAGGTTGGATAGGGCTTGGAGCAACCTGGTCTAGTGAAAGATGTCCCTAACTGGGGTGCAGGGGGTTGGGCTGAACAATTTTCAAAGGTCCCTTCCAATCCAAACTAATTTGTGATTCTGGGATTCTATGAATAGAAGATTAATTATTTCTCTGTTTATATAAAAATGGGCATATTAGTCATTCCTACAACAATCTTTCTTCATCTAAAAATCAGAATCTTCTTTCATTTGATTTTCTTCTTTATTGAATAGACCCAGCAAAATATGAATGAAATTTGATGCAGACCTGATTTTTCACAAGAGGACCAATTTTCATGTAGACAGGCTTCTTGCCAGACTTCCGGGACAGCTATTTTTGACCAGACTTTTTCATCTCTGATACTAACAAGGCTTATGACACTTGATGCAGCTTGGCTGCTTCCAAACACCTTGAGAAATACTGCAATAATCAAAAGTACTTGGTTCAACCAAATGTGCTTATTGTTGACAAAGTGTGAATCATACCCCAGAACAGCAAACTCCTTTGAGCTGCAGCTTGTCAAGGGAGGTTTCTCTCAGGAACATTGATGAGACACAAATATTGAGACATAAAGATGTTTACTGTAGACATTAGTAGTGCTCTACACATTTTAAACACTCTTTATTTGAGCAACTTCCCTTCAACACCTGTAAAATGAAGGAGCAAAATTGATGAATGATGTTATGTTGATGGCTATGATAAAAGGTGAGAGAGAAGATATTTTTCCAGAACTTTCAGGCCCTCTCCTCCAAAAGATACATCTTGCTTTGAATTAAAGAGTGATTTTGTGGAAAGTCTGTGATGGTCATACATTTTGTTTTTACAAGTTTGGATTTTCTGGTAGCAAATAGAAACTAAATTTCTGCAGCACCAGAGAAGACCCATTTCCATTTGAGTAAAAAGGCATTTGGCAGCACTAATGTGAAGCACATTGTTCTGATTTCAGTTGGGAATTGCACTGTGCATCACTTGTTTTGTATATTATTATCATTATCATTATTATCATTATTATTTTCTTTCCTCCTCCCACCCTCTTTATTTTCTGTCTTATGGAACCTTCTTTTACTCAACCCAAGAGTTTTACCTTTTCTCTATTCTTTTCCCCACCCCACTGTGGGGGAGTGAGGGACTGCCTGTTTAGCTCCTTCCAGGTTAAACCAGGACGCACAGGTACCTCTGGGTGGCCATTGCTACCTCCCTGATCAGCACCTCCAGTGGGTCACCTGGTGCTGAGTGCCAGCAGCCCTATGTCCTGTTTGTAGCCCTTGGAGGCTCCTTGAGATTTGGCTGGAGCAATTACCCTCATGCTCTACAAGTAATTGTTCAAGGTGTTATTATTTTTGCCTCTCTATCATGACTAGTTTAAAACTGGAGAAGAAGGGATTTTGTGTGACCTGGCAGGGTTCAGGCTATCCAACATGAAAAACAAATCACTGAGCAATGGTTGCTGTCTGAACTTGGACACAATTACTGCACCAGCTATTTCATAAAATGCTCAGTTTAAACTTGGTATCTATAGAAAGGTTGAGGGCAGCATGAGTTCTTCTGGCTTTCAGAAGATATGTCTGTTAGGAAGATAATCCTCTAAAATCGTACTGAAGATTAATTTGAAAGTTTTGCAGAACATAAGGCTATTCTGGAATATATGACTGGTAAGCTCTGGTGTTTCATAGCCCTACTGAATCAGAAATAAATTAGTCCTTTGCACTTCAAGATAAGCAGGATATTCATCCTGTATCAAGAAATGTCAGCAACACAAACTACTAGCCTCTTCATCTGGGAGCATTTTTTACTTTGGGCAACGACTGTCTTTTAACTTATTTGGACTGGCGTTGAAGAAGGCACAATAAGAGCAAATTTATAATGGAAGGATAGATTTAAAAAGGAAAGGGATCTTAAGATGGTGGTGTGGGATCACAGGGATGTGAGAAGTGAAAAAGTGTTGCCAGGACATAGGCAATGCAAAACTCACTACTTATTCTCATATATAAGCAGTTGTAAACAGAGAACTATATTATGTACTCAGGAATTGGCAGTAGCTTTTGGTAAAACTCTGGGAGGAAAATGGACATCCCTTATTCTCCACATTTGTCCATCAGGGCCCTTGCAGGTGCCTAACAGGTTTCTTGCTACTGGACCTCTGTACTCATTCTGGTAAAGTGAGCTACAACCTTTCTGATGCTGAAATAAAAAAGCAGTTCCATGCCAGGTGTAGTGACTTCTGAGTTGCTTTGTGCTCATACATTTTTGTTTATGAAAACCAACCTGCTCATCTTCCTGAGCCGCATAGAACTTCATGTCTATCTGGTAGAGAATCTCACTTTGAGTGTGATAAACTCAGATGATGAGCACTTCCCACAGCAAATAGTCTGGCTTTGTTCCTGTGCCAGAAAGGATTTATTTGGGATTAATACTTCCCTGCTAAACAGTCAATGGTTGTGTTCCAATGCAAACAATGTCCTGATAAAACAGAAGCACTTTGCAAATGTCATTGTTTAATTGGCATTCACAGTATATTTTATGTCATCACCGGAGGGTGATGAACCTGGAGGTGGGCTGTAGTTTTCAGTCATGAGCCTTGATAGCTGCAGTGAACTGAAGGCAGAGCCTTGATTCCCAGTCAGAGCAAGTGAGAGCTCATGGCACTGCCTTTGGGACTGACAGGGTTTGGTACAAAATACGACAGCCCTAATTATATTTCATATCCATGGCCCAGGCAGCCTTTGATGACTGGGAGTGCAAGGGAGGGAGAGGAATTAAACCACCATGACTTACTTAATTCACACCTTCACAAGAGACTAACCTCTGAGCTGGGATTGACAACCACAACCAAACCATACACAATATCATGCACCAAGTCTACGCAGAGGGGATTTATGATTCCTCTCCTTTTCTAGCTCTGCAGTAATTCGCTGACAGATCTTTCCAATGGTCTTTGCAGAGTCAAAGACTGAGTATATTGGGAGTACTGTAAAATAACAAGACCCCTGGGGAGAATCAGGTTGCACAGCTGAGCTGCAAAACATGGGCTGGCATGCTGAGACCTGGCATGGACTGTGAAGGGTTGAACCAGAGCCTGTGGGAAATGGCTTGGCAAGGGATACCAGTCAGCCTGACTTCACAGGACAAAGCTTGTTCAGGAGCAGTTCCTGCCTGGGACAGAGACCCAGGCTTGTTTTAACACCCAAAGGGCACTAAGTGAGGAGTCACCACCAGTTATAGGCAGATTACAGACCCCTCCTGGCTGACCTGGCAATGAGGCAGCTATCTGCCTTGTCAGACGAGCAGGTTTCTTTTGCAGACCAGCACAGACTCAAGTTTGTCACCGATGCTTTATTACTTCTGCAGATACAATAGGTTTTTATGACACTGCAAAGGTAGAACCAAAGGCATTAGCAAGAGCCTGAGTCAGTTCTTGCTGCCTCAGCCACATTGCAGCACGAGCTGTACAAGCAGGGAGGTGAAGGGGGCAGCAAGGGCACAGAGATCTGCCAGCAGCTGCTTGGCTACCTTGAGCAAAGTTGAGATTACAATTCAGGGCTCTTAAATACCACCCCTCTGCACTTCAGTATGTCTTATCTTCCTAAAATAAAAATGTCTAGTACAGCAAGTGCTAAAATATTGAGTTGGAGATGGTATCACAACTCCGAGGTCCCCCTGGGTAGGGCACTGAATGTAATACTTCACTTCCACAAATCATTTATTATATTTTTCAAATTTTAAGTATTTTCCTTTACATCAAAGAATCAAAGCTTGACTTAAGAAGAAAGACACTCACACCCAACAGCTTTGCCCCACACCAGCCAGGTCTTCCAGTGGTTAATGTGTTCTGGTTCTCTATCCCTGTCTGAGCACCCTGCAACCTGCTCCCCAAAGCTGTAGGAAGCATCAGGAAGATGATCCTGCTGTGGTCCTGTACAGTCACTTCCATCTGGGCTTCTCTTGGCCTGTGATCAGCTTTGAGGCATCACTGAACAAAAGTCAAACCCTGTTCTTTATACTTGGCTCTGTCAAACCTCATTACGTATTTTCAGCTGGATCATTAGCTAGATGCTTCTGCTTAGTGTTTGACACATGGATTCTTCCCTTAAAAATTACAATAATCTCATTTTTAGGGCCACCCAGCCACTGAGAGAACACACCAATTTATACCTGCTGAGGAGATGGTCTATTTAAGCTTCTCAGTTTTTCTAACCAAGTATCACTTTCTCTCAAATAAGGCTATTCCAACACTTTGAGGACAACCTGATGATCTATGCAGATGATTTATGCTCCATGTTCTCTGACTTGCCACAAAATGAATGAACGCCTGTTTATAGAACTGTTGGGATTGGAAGAGCCCTTTAAAGGTCATCTAGTCCTAATCCCTGCCATAGAAAGGGACATCTTCAACCAGATCAGGTTGCTCAGAACTTTGTCCAGCCTGACCTTGAATGTTTCCAAGAATGGGGCATCTACCACCTGACTGAGTGGGACAAAAGTCACAGAGCCCCTTAGGGTTTCAAAAGTGATTGAGAACAATATTCTGCACTCATTAAAGGAATCAAACGCAAAACATGTGAATCACTGAGTGCCTAGGGTACTTGGGAGCAGCCATTTTGTCTAAGCCTTAGATGCACCAGCACGTCTCTATAAACACTGTGGTTTTGATCAGACCACTTCTCAAACAACCCTTAAGTCTCCAGATGCTCTTCCCATGGGACAGGTAAATGTTTTAAACCCATTAACCAAAGAGACCACTCAAAGCTACATAACTTTATGGACGTGCAAGGAATGAAGCTGGAAATAGACTTTGTATCTTGATTTTCTTCTTATCCCTTCCCTTCCCCTGGAGGCCAGGCTTAGCCCAGGTCTGGTCTACTTTTTATGACAGTAAACATATTGACTATTGAAAACCTCCCCTTATGTAAGCTTTCTCTGTCTTGACACTCCTAGGTATCCTATAACTTGGTGCTGGGCACAGCCCCCACCTTGATTTATCAGGCAGCTCAGAGAAACACCCTCTCTGTAAATACAAGGGAGTTTCTGTTCAGCCTCAGATTCATAAAATGAACACTCCAGCACTTTCTGTCCACCTGTTCCTGTGGCACAGAGGAATCCATCAGGCAGAGGGACTACTGCCCTGTGCTGCCTTGCACAGCAGAAAAAAAGGCACTGGCACTGTGGCCAGTGGCTTGATGCTCACAGCTGGTCAGGGGTGTTTCTGCTGGATGGCAACGGGAGATGCAAAGCTGACCTTTGAGCATGGCAAGAAAAAATTATTTTAACAACTATGGACTTACTGAGGGAGGGAAGGAAAGAGTCAAAGCTCAGGAAATTGTCACCCTTCAGGCAGTGATTTGTGATGTGTTTTGTGATCTGTGATGGACAGATGGTGAAGGCAGGTGTAGCGAGTAAACAAGTCAAAAATATGTTTCTCCATTGTTTTCTGCCTCTCAATACATTCTGCTAACATTGCCATGTCAGCTTTAGTGGAAAAGCTTTCTCAAGGAAATACTTCCTGCCAGAAAATCCTGCTTTTGTGATCAGTTTCCCACATCTGGACCTGACTACGTGCCAAAAAACATGTGTAGAGATTAAGAAAGCATTATAAAAACCTGAAGATGAATTCAGAAGTTGGAGGAACAAGAGACAAGGAGAAACTAGGAAGCCTCGCCTAGTCTTCTTCGGATCTCTCCTCTCAGCTCGTCTTACCTTTCTTCCAACACCACCAGCTGTCATCTGCCTCGAAGGAAAGACTGCTTGTCAGCCTGGAGAGAGGGCATTGGCCTAAGAACGAGACTGCCTGGCAGCCTGAATAGTCTGTGACTGTCTGTGGAGGTATATCCTTTCTCTGAATTTTTCTCTTACAGGCTAAAATAAAGCACCCTCTTTTGCAGCTACTCCAGAAGCCAGCCAGTCCGGTCGTGAGGGGAAATAACTGCATTTTTGCATTTCAAAGACTCACCATCCTCTTGCAGCCAAGAGATAACATCGTGGCAGAAACAGAGAGAGCATCTGCATCTCCCCCCCCTTCCTCTCAGTTACATCGATGAGGCACTCAAGTAGTTTTTCATGGTGGTATCTTTTCTCTGCTTCTATAAATAATCTTAAGCATTTTTCCTAACTTTTCTTATTTTTCCTCTTTTCCTTTCGCATCTCTCTCGCAATCAATTAATAAAAATCAGTTTTTGGTATTTACAGATAACTTGTTTGAGTTTAAATTTTGCCCAAGAGAATGATTCGAACTTGTAGTTCAATCTGCATAAAAAATTAAGCAGATCTGAACGTCACAGCAGGGTACCCATGGGGCTCTTTGCTGTTGCTTTCCTGTGTTAACACCACAGCTGGAACCAGCTCCCTTTATTTTATACCAGTTTTAATGGGACACTGTTAATCACCTGCTGAAGAAAGCTTCACTTTTGGCTACCACCACCCTGAAGCCTGTTATTCCAATCCTGGCCAATGTTCTCTCACCCAGAATTTTCTGTGTGCCACAGCAATAGCCAGAATTATTCTGCTGATATTTTTCACTGCCTTTGATAAGATGGCAGGTAGGGGGCAGGACCCCACTGTGTTTGGGCCAGGGTATGTGCACAGACAGTTTCTATTCTGAAGAGCTTTTAGTTTCACTAGCAAAGGGTGAAGGGAATGGAATTATCAGTACAGTGTTAATATAGATAGGAAACATCACACAGTCTGATTTGGTAATTCAGTACCTATCTTGATATGGCAGCCATGACTTTTCTAGTGAGTAATAAGAAATGCAAAAGGGAGTTCCTGGAAGAAGACTCTCCATTGTACCAGTTACTCTGCAAACATGGCTTAATTTCAGTGTATATAGACACATACAAGGAGTCTGCTTCTGCCCTACTTGTCGCACAGCAGGTCTGGAAACATACACTTCGGGAAACATGAGCAGAAGTTGCAATTGGAACATAGTCCTTCCCATCAAGAAGAGTAGGAGATACCACCCTCACAGGTTTTCCTTGCTGTTACAGTACTTAATTACAGACTTCCTGCCAGCCTTACCATTCTGGAGACACATGGACTGAGAAGCAGTGTACATGTTTACATTTGCTTAAAAAAGCACTGTGTGGCAGCTCAAGGCAGGCATCCCATATGGCCTGGAGGCTGATTTACACCTGTATACACATTGAAATTTAACTGTTAAATTTCCTAAGTCTGAAAACATATCCTATAGAGAATGAAGCAGCCAAGACACACATACTTTCTCCTTTTTCCCAACAGTGTTTTCTCTTTTAATCCAGACTTGGTTTTGTTACTATTTCAAAATAAGAAAGAAAAGCAGAGCAGAAAAAGAAGAGAAAAAAGAAATAAAAGGAGAAAAAGAAAGGTAAAATAAAGAGTGAAAGGGAACAAAAGAGAAAGAGAAAAAAAGTGAGAAAGCAAGAAGGCAAGCAAGTGAAATAAAGAAGGAAGGAAAGAGAGTGAAAGAAAGAGAGAATGAGAGAGACAGAGAAAAAAGAGAAAGAGAGAAAGAAAGAGAGAGAAAGAAAGAGAGAAAGAAAGAAATAGAGAAAGAAAGAGAGAAAGAAAGAGAGAGAGAAAGAGAGAGAGAAAGAGAGAGAGAAAGTCTCAGGTCAAGGCAGCTGTTGAAAGGTCACCTCAGCTTTTGGTACTCAAGTACTAATTGAGTCCTCAAGGTAGAGCCACTGTTTTCAGCTGAGCAAAGGGGATGCTTATTGGATTATTTCAGGCTGTATGGGAAGATTAGTTCAGTTAGAAGAGAAGCTGTTTGGGACCTGGATGGTGGAGGTGGCTTGCAGCCTGGCAGTGAGTCTCTCTGCAGAGGCAAGAAGAGTTTGGTTGCCTGCCCAAATGCTGGTGAGCAGAGCTGATATCCATGGGCATGTATGTGAGTTCCCAGGATTGTCTTTCCCTGACAGCTTTTTCCTGCATAGCTTCTAGTTCAGCTTACTTGTTCAAAATTTTTAGGGCAGGGTAGTGGAACCATTCTGTACAGGTCATGGATCATTTCTCAATTCAGCCCTGCTGAAGAGACTCTTTCCCCCCCCCCCCCCCCCCCCATGTTTACAGACTGTGAGCAACCCCTCCCCTGAGAGGGCTCTCTGGCCGCTCACCGTGTTAAGGATTTCATCTAGTGACAGAGTGCTTTAAAACCTGACTTTGGTGAATGTGCTTTGAAGTGGCAGCATTTTGTGACATGTCCCAAAGGACCACACTGTTCTGCCGTTGGCTAAGTCTGCCTGGACTAGGTGTGCTATTATGTGCTATTACCCACGCTGCTATTCCTTTTCTTAGTGTAGCTCACGCTTTTTTATTAAAAAATTATTAAGCCTTTTAAGGGAATTAGATTGCTACAGCAACAGTAACTGCCTGGGGCATAGGCACATCACTCAAAAGTAAGGCATGAAATGCTGGTGATTTCTGTTATTATTATTTTTCATGGTGGCTTGTTTGTGAAAGAAAGAGAAGGAAGATGAGACAAAGTAAGAATAGAAATTGAAGAAGAACACCATCAGTAAAAGTCAGCATCAGAACTGGGGTTAACTGCAAAATTCAGAAGGATGAATGACAAAAAAAGCATTAATTTTCTGCTCCAATGGAGAAAAGGGATTTTTTCAAATGCTTTTTAAAGATACAGGATTGTATGAGGTATCTGATATAATTAGCATTTCTCCTATGAGCAGAGCTTTGCTCAATCACTCCAGTCAAATGAGTATGATTGATGCTGGTAAAGGACTGGACAGCTTCTGGATGGCTAGGCTGGAATCTTCTTGAAGAGAAGCAGAGCAAATAAGCCTGACTTGCAGAGGCAGCTGTCTTCCTAAATTCACCAAAGAAGCAAAAGGATGTAGAATTTTGAACCTGTTTGATCACTTGGGTTAAGCTGCATAATGTGGTTTCATTTCTCTGCATTTTTCACTCCAATAAAACAACTAATGCCTCACGTGCCATGGGTACTTTATCACTGCAAGGAACTTAATTATGTATTTTGGGAATAATGAATGCCTCTGCTGGGGGTCTGCTGCGGTTCAAATATTTAATTACAAAGGTGTCTTTAATGACATGTTCCAACTCATGATAATATACTGTCCTCTCTAAAGGTCAGTACCCATCAGACAAGGTTAAGAACAGTGTGAAAATGGACTTTGGGAAGTGCAGAATAAAAGAGGTCTTGTGCCTCTCTAATTTGTTCTGAGCAAGGACAGGAGTATGTCCAAGAGGAAATGTCAAGGAAGTACCTGTATATACAAGAGGAGGCAAGAGTTGTGAATAATGTGATGGTTTATTAACTAAAAATAACACATATTAAGCCTTTTAACTGGGGAGGTGTGAGGAATAGTAGGGGAAACCACAATCCAGAGCCCTGTACTTTGGGCTGCAATAGAGAGAAGTCAGGCAAGCTATAGGTTGAAAAAGAGAGAGAATAGAAAAAAAGAAATTATGTTCTTGTTAAAAATAAGTGGATGCAAATACAGGAAAACTTTAAATAGACCTGTTTTTCCATAGAGTGGTTGCTAGGGTTGTAAGAAATCTAAACTTTCTCAAGGTGTCTTGATGGGTGTGAAACTTTAGGTGGCCTTTTATCAAGGGCAGCACATGGGTCACTGACTGGCTCCCACAGTTCTCTGCAGAGCAAGAGAAGTTAATGTTTGCACAGAGGTAAGTCTTTGTTCTTGTTCAGTGTTTATCACATTGACTAGCCAGCCACCACATTTGCTACCAGCAAGAAGCAAACTTAAATGCGGTCTTAAATGCGGGTAGGATAAGAGGAAACAGCCTTGAGTGTTGCCAGGGGAGGTTAAGATTGGATATGACAAAAAGTGGCTGAGTCATCAACCCTGGAGGTATTTAAAAGACATGTAGATGTGGCACTCAGGGACACAGTTGAGCAGTGGACTTGGCAGTGCTGGGTTAACAGTTGGACTTTGATGATCTTAGAGGTATTTTCCCACCTAAATGATTACATAAACTTGGAGAACCTGTTCACAATGTGAAAGGTAGCAACTGAAAAAATCCCAGCAGGATGGAGCCCTCAACAGTGGCACCTGAGGCCCACAGGTATGTCTAATTCCCCAGGGAATTCTTCCAAGGTTTGAATTAAATTCGGATAATTATATTTAAAGACTTTTTCTTGAAGGAAAAGAAAATTAACAAATCCTTTAATGCTTGCTTCAACTGCTCCTGAGAGGTGTGATTATTAGTTCTGTTTTTTATCTAGTCTATGATGCCTTGTGCAGTCTTTAGTAATTTCTAACTGCACAAAGTCATGGAAGGTCCTTCCAAGCTCAGCAGGTAATGGCTCAAGGTCCCTGTAGAGGGAGAAAAGAACTGTAAAAGGTGCAGGAACAAGAGAAATGACCCCCCTACCTGTAAGAACTGCATTCTTTATTTTGGTAGTAGTAGACGACATATATTAGTATTTAGTAGAGCTGTTACCCAGATCTGGGGTATTGAGATAGGAGTAGTTCTTGAATATGACCACTAATCTGCACCTGTTCAGGATGTGGCTTCTTTGCTGTCATGACTCATGATGTATAAGGATGCTAAATGTGTCATTAAGAAATCATTAATTTTATGCAGAAAGGACAGGATTTGAAAGAACCAAGGCTGTATGTGCTGGGGTAAATGGCCAGTGTTTGCAGAACTCTCATGCTGTGGTGCTGCTGTTTCTGGAACCTTCTCAGACTTTGGAGTTTTAGATAATTTGTGGCAGAACTGTTCACAGTTCAAAAGTTCAAATTACAGGCTCTTCATAGTGTGTATTATTACAGCTGGTATTTCTTCTTCTGCATATAGTAGCATCTAAGGAAATAATCTTTTTTAATTAAAATGCTGAAAAACATGGAATCAACTGGGCCACACCATAAAGTCTCCTTTAACCCAGTTTCTGCCTCCCAAGAGGGTCCAAAGGTGGATACTTGTGAATAGTGTCTGTGAAAAGGGTATGAGCAAGGCATCAGGCCCTCACCAGTTTTACACATTAGAGAGGTTACAAGCTGGATGGATATCAGGCCCTCTGTCCACAAACCCCATAAATATACCTGAAATTTCTTTGAATTCTTTAACTCAACTTTCCTTGCAACACTCCTATGATTTATGTGTCTCACTGAAGAACACTTAATTTGTTCACACCCTCATTTGTTTTAAACTTGGTGACTGTCAATGTCATTAGAGCACTGTGGTTTTGTGGTCTGGGGACTGAAACTGAGAAACTCTTTCTTTATCCATCTTTCCATGTCACTCATTATTTTATAGCTCACTTCCAAACACTGCTTCAACTATGGTTAAACAATACAGTAAATCCAGATATCTGTCAAGAACATGATGATCACATGAGGCTGTGCTAACTGAGGATGAAATCACCTCCCTGTTCAAGTGTGTTCCAAGAAAGGATTAGTTTTTTCACTATCAGGCTTTATGCTAGATTAGGTATAATTTTGGCAAAAGCTTGTGCTATGTCCTTTGATCATTAAGACAGAAATGTGATGATGAACCCATAGCCATGACTGCCAGGTGATCCAGCCATGAATGGATTTGGTATTTCTGACCAGAAAACAACCAGAACATGAGAAGTACCCTATGAGGTCAAATCCCATCTCCATCTGGAACTGTGCTTTTCTCCAGAAGTGGCAAAAGGAAGTCATATTCAGTGAGAACACAGGAGTCTGGGTGCT
This sequence comes from Pithys albifrons albifrons, assembly GCF_047495875.1. Classification (NCBI taxonomy): domain Eukaryota; kingdom Metazoa; phylum Chordata; class Aves; order Passeriformes; family Thamnophilidae; genus Pithys; species Pithys albifrons. The sequence goes on along the minus strand of NC_092461.1, from coordinate 40,033,622 downwards.
TTCTCTGGTCCATTCTCCCCAGCACCCAGAAGAACATTTTTCTCATAAGTGTTAATAATTACATCTCTGTCTGGTCCTTTTAGTATTTTCAGTCTTGTTTCGTCAAGTTTATCCTCATTCTAGCCCTATGGGGTTTGCTGTGTAACAAACAGCTCTGCTTTCACCTCATTTGCCCATTTAAATTTATAATTTTTGATCCTATTCCCACTTAGTCATCCCTTCTCCAAGGAGTCCCAGCTATTTCAGTCTGTCATAAGCTGGCTTCTCCCATGCATTTTCTGTGCCTCCTCTAGCCCTGTTGTCTTATTTGAGATGTGGAGACCAAAGCTGCATCCAGGATGTGAGATGTTGATCTGGTTTATTCTGTGATCCTGTCTGATGAACTTGTGTGGGTTCGCCAGTGCTTTAGAGGCAAAATGGCACTCACTGCTTTCTTCTTCACACCGTTCTTGACCACACCAAGCACTGTGCTGACTTTTTCAACTGATGCTGCACACTGAGCTGCTTGACTTCAGAGACCATCACTGATGACTCTAGGCCTATCTTCTTGTGTTTGGTTGCCAGTTCAGTGCTTCTCATGCATCCTTGATTATTTTTACCTCACTGGAGCGCCTTAAAATACAGGCTATTGTCTCTTTTTCAGGCTCAATAGACTCTGCCAGGACCCTCCTCTGATCACACGTAGCAGTGTTTTCTCCACATTGCTGAGTTTTGAGTTCCTTTTGAGAGGGGCAAACAGAGTGACAAGCTGTAGCCAAAATGCAGTAATTTAGTGGCATGATGATCCCTGTCATATTTTCAACTAATTTCTTATACTTTCTAATGGCTGATTTCAGGTTTTGACTGCTAAAGTGTAGGAAACAAGTTTTACAGAGAATTATCCTCATGACAGCATTATTTCTTTTCTGAGTAGCTCATTTAGAGTCTATTCTTGAATGTACAGCTAGTGTGTGTCTAATATTGACAACTGTATTGTCATCTTGCAATTTTGTTTTCTTATTAATGACATATTAATAGTTGAGACATGCCCCATGGATGTAAAAAACCCCAGGCTTCAGAACTGATACCTGTGTGTGTGTGCTACAGCTGTTTTTTAAATAACAGCTTGTCATACAGGATTCTGTATTCACCTTCCAGAGGAGCTGAAGCTTTTCCATTGCAAACCTTGGACCTGTCAAAACAGCAGAACTAGGGGGAAATCAGGAAAAATGGAAACAAGGCAGCTTGTAAGAGCTCCAAGCTGTGAAAGAACCACAGCAGAAATAATGGATTTTGGGATAAAGGGAGGCTCATTACTGAAATAGAATGAAGGATCTGACAATATACTGTACAAAGCAACCCTGCGCTGGGAAACAGCACAATGAATAAACAAGCAATATTTTCCCTTAATTTCTGTAATCCTGAGAAAAGAAAGGCATGAAATGAGTACATCATTAACCACTCATTAAGACTTTTTTTGCTTTCCATAGAAAATAGAAGCTATAGAAGCTATTTTATTCAGCCCTCTTTGATAATTAAATGTAGTGTAATAAATTTCTTCCCTGGGACTTCATTTATTAACACAAATTACATACTAGCTTAATAAAAAATAGTTCTGAATTGACCAGCTCTGCTCATGTGATTGTTTTGGATTGATTAAGCTTTTCATTTTGAAACCCTATCTTTGTATGGTAATTATGTTTTACTCTTTGAAAAGAGGGGTTTAAATTATGAGATAATTTACTTTTCCTTTCAATTTCCTTGACTAGTACATACTGTGGAAGTGATAAAATGAGCCAAGATTAGTTCTTATGGGGTTTTTGTTTTTGTTTTTTTTTTCATTTGAAAAGATAAAACATTTTTATAACTAGAGAATTAGGTTCTTTTGGTGTGTGTTAATTTGATGGAAATTAGAACAATTATGTGTAGATAATTATTCACCTAGTGCAATACTGTTTGATCTACTGCAAAACTGTTTGGAAAATGAATTTATGTTGAAAAAAAACATCCACCAAGCCATCTTACAAAATGCAAATTACAGACACACCTGTCAAATTTTATGTTCTTGAGTGAGAACACTGAAGGCTTTTCCTTCTTTCTTCAGTTTGTAACACTTCCTCAGCCAAGGCAGTCTCTGTATCCATAGCTTTACAATCCTGAGGCACTGGAGCTGGCTCAGATCTGAGCTGCACAAACCTTTGATCATCCCTGAACTACACAATTTTGATAATTCCAAAAAGTTTGCTGAGAGTGCTGCTTCCAGGAAGGAAGTGAATTGAGGGGGAAAATCATGGCAGCTACTCCATTAAGGATTTTCTGCTGCCAGGAACACATTGACAGCTCACTCACCATGTCCACACAAGAGCTGGATGGTCCCAGGGGACATGCTGGATAAAACAGGTTTTGTGTCTGTGTCTGTGCTCCATGCTTCCAAATTTCATTCTCTGGTTTCATTCCTCTCTTCCCACCAGGGGAGCACCTCACACACTAACAGTAGGGAAGGGCATCCCAAGGCTCAAAGGTATGAAAATGGACCTTGACAAGTATCTTGGTTGAATGCAGGTTAAGCCCAAGACTGGGTTTTACTTGAACAAGGGCTAGCAAGCTGCACTGAGAGGGGGCTCTACAGAATGGGACAGAAGGTCCCTCCTTGAGCTACACATGCCTGTGTTTAGATGGCTCCAACTTACTCTTCTGGTTTTATAACTGATGGAGAATTGTTTTCTGCCATCCTGCAATAAGTGTCTAGAGTGAGCTAAATAAGTGGCACCCCAGAAGTGCCTGTTTGTCTCTGGATGATGTGTGAGCATTCCCACAGCAAGAAGCCAGTCTCCTCATATGTCAGTTCTCCAAGTACATATACTTCTGAAAGGATTTTAGTAGAGGAAGAAACAATGTGGAGAAACTCCAGGGAAATTCAGTATTAGTAAGGTCACTTCTACTCTCATACTGACAACTCTGAAGTGCTTTTTTTGTCAACTTTCCTTTAAATTAGACTGCAAATTGCAATTATTGGTTATCTGAGAGAACGTTATGCTGTGCAAGAAGGAATTATGAAGCCTCTGTGACCGTGGGACAGCTTAAATGGAAAAGAGCACAAAAGGATTTTTAAAAAGCTGGAAGTTGCCATGGATGAACATTGATGAGAGGAGAACGCAATTTCTGAGTCTTTTTTGCAAAGAGTATGAGAATTAATTCAGAGACCCAGTGGACCTGTGACACTGGTAATGGGAAATGAACCCTTGCATTTATAGAGTTCTGGTGCAAATTCAGTATGATCTGGGTACAGTCAAATGCTGTGTTATGGTTGGTGTCCTACTATTATTTACTACTTATATCAAGGAAACCTCAGTGAATCGCAGTCATAAAGTAAGGTCTACATTGTTACTGTCCATAAGCAGAAGAGAAAAACTTGTCCTATCTCCAGATTTTTTTTACAATCCCCATGTGAAAGAAGTTGGGAGACTCAAGTCCTCTTTGAACTAAGCAATGCTGTTTAGCTGAGATGGCTGATTTTTAATTGCTTCTGATCAAGGTACTTACAATGGGAAACCTGTTGGTAGCCTGCAGAAATTTTTCATCTGCCTCTCTTTGGACATTAAATGGTTTTATTGTATGTTAAGTTAACTTGATGGATCCAGAAAGGAAGAAAATCCTTATCTGTATTTGTGCATCATGTAGCATATGAGGGCTAAATATTCACTGAAGTTTGTCAGTGCTACCATAACATTAACAACCTTCAACCTCACCACAGGTCCATGACAGGTGAGTGATTTCTTCTACACCCCAAGTCTCTCCTGATTTCCCAGGCTCTGGCGGTGCCATGTTAGTGCCTCACTGATGCCCAGGACATCCTGTGGGGAACATGGCAAATGCTTCCTCACATCTTTGGGGTTTACCTAGAGGTGACACAGAGTTTTATGCCTGGCTTAGGGATACAGATGGACAGAAATAACTTTGGGGACATTATCAAATCTAGTGAAACTGCATGGAAGGCTGAGACTTTCTCTTTTAAAATTTATGCCATCTTGGGAAAAGGGTAGAGTAATTTTCAAGATTTTAGCAGTTGGTTGAATTTATGTTGAAGATGTAGTGAAGAGAAACATTTTGTGGAAGCTTGAGGAAAGATTATTTTTATCCTTCCTTTCAAGAGAACCATCTACCACAAAAAGAGTACCCACAGAACATTTCAAAGAACCTAAATGGTTTTATTAAGTAGTATGGCTGTTAGCCATGTGCACCATATAAGCATGTGTACCCTGACAGTGGATGAAAAGCAGTTTGCATATCAAAGTGATGGAGCGCCTCTGTTGTGAAGGACTGCGACATTCAGTTCCCTGAAAACCTCATTTATGTGGTTTCTCTCTGTCAAATCCCAGGCATATGAATGCATCCTGGCAAATAAACCCACACTCTTCTTTCCCATAGCTGAGCCTTGCAAGTGACTTGTGCTTGCTGCCTCTCTGGTACTGTTGAGGGACACTTCTCTTCATGGTTACAGCTGCCCTTGGCCATGGTAACTGCTTAGGCCAGGGGTGCATGACAGATCGGGTGCTTTCATATGCCCCTCTGTGCCCAAACTTCTGGCAGACAAAAAACTTGAGACTGAAATCCAAGTTACTTCAAAGATAGATTGGAACCATGTAGTTATGGTGAACTTGGCTGTTTCTGTCACCCTGTGGCACCTTCTGCAGTTCTGTCTTTAAGCAGTTTCAGTGTTATGTAAACTTAAGAATCACATCAGGCTTTCTTAATGGCCATTCCCTCCAGTCACCCTCTGACTCTTGCTTTGCTTGAGCCATTTTTTGTCGGGGTACTACATTTCCACGCATACTGGGAGTTGTGCATTTTCTGCTATTGTACCCTGCATTGCTGACATTCCTCTTGGGCCTGGCCAGTAAACTTAATTTGCTTGCTCTGAATACCATTTTTAAAGGTTATCAGCTTTCCTTTCCAGATGGTGTTATCTTTTCCTCCATAGCTAAATGCAGCTCGAGTTTGCAGGTGATTTCAGCTATTTGAGCACTGGTTGCTATCAGGTTTACTCAGCTCACAGGTGCCTGCTTGTTTTGGCTCATTGGACTGTGTGCTCACCCAGGTAAGTTTTTACACCTTCAGGAATTTTGGCAAACTACTGATTTCTACTCTGATGAGAGTAGAAAAAAACGTGCTGAATGTTTGTCACTGCATGTTTGTGGCCAACAGGGAACCTGGAAAATGCTGCCATTATACTAAATCCTTTGTGTTTGACTCACCCCCCGGTTTGTTTGCCAATAAAATCAATAGCACAAAATTCTCAAGCAGCACAGGTGGTTTCTCTCGCTGAAATATGCAGTGTATTTATTTCCTCGGAAGAACTGCAGTATGAAATCATGACCACAGAGAACTCCTCTTGAACCAATGGAACCAATAATTGGGAAAATAGTACAGAGCAATGTACTAATAAAAATGAAGTCCTAGGTAGATTGAAATCCACCACTGCTCACAAGTTTGTGTGGGATTTAGTGAATGTTTCAGCTCTCAAAATGAGGTGCAAAGAAGCATATTTTCAAAATACAAAGCCATGTAATTTTAACATTTCAGAATTAAAGTTTTCAGATATGTTGAAATGCTTTTCTTGACATTTCAAATTGAAAACCAAATTGCCTGCAAAATGAGACATGTATTTCACTACTATATAATAAAAAATCTGAAGTATGTTGGTTTCAGCAAGCAGATAAAATATGCAACAATAGGATTTATATTTTCATCTTCAAATATAGATAGGTAAATAATTTGCAATGACTTTGGATTTCTGAGTATGTCAGATTGATCTAGTTAATTCAAAATTTTAATTCCACAGGCTTTTATTTAATGAAAAGAATCTTTCAAGGTCAGTCTAGTTCTATTGATTTTTTTATCCAATTTTAATTTTTAATTTTGGTTGAGAGATTCAAAGCCAAGGGTCTATTACTACCCACTTCTACTCCAAACACAGTCCAGTTTACCATTAAAGAAGAACTTTTGTATGGGTTTCCTGTGTTATGTTTCCTATGGCTATTTTACCAGGACTTGATTGGCAGCAAGAAAAGACATATGCAGACTCTAAGGGTCATTGTTAAACACTGATTCAAGTCTTCAAAAACATTCAAAGACCCAGAAAGATTGAACTGCATGCTCCAGTGCTCAGAGATTTAATTTCCACTCCCCAAATCCCTCTTGAATGATGAATCACGTGCCTTAAAAACACACACTTTGAAAAAGGATGAGAAGATAAGAAATCTATGAAGATAAACAAAAAGCAACCAGTCCTTTTCCAGAGTGTAAGGATAACTGTGCTATATTGCCCACTTTAACCTCTCATGGAGTCAGTTGCAGGACAACTGACATCTTCCCCTCTCTTCTCCAAAATCTTCTGTTGAAAGAGGCTCTCTGGGCAAATTTTATTGCAGAAAATGATGTTTCTTGTCCATGTTGCTAAGAATGTATGCTGTGTTCAGCTGGGTTCAGGGGCAAAGGGAAGAAATCCCATCTTCTTCCCACAGCTTTCCTTCTCTGGAGTGTATCAGCTCCTTGCTTGGCTCTAGGGTATGGCAGAGCAGAAGTTGGAGCAGTAGATCAGGTGAGAATTGGATACTGTTGAAATTCTTAGTCTTGTAGTCATACTTTGTTCTGTGCTTGTGAAGTGTCAGAACAGCATCAGTGTCCTGTTGCAGGACCAGTGCTCCTGCACCCTGATTTGAGACAAACAAGGAGTTTTGTGGGATGAGGCTGGCTGGCAACCAAGAAGGAGGGACTGGTGGATCTTTGTTGAGAGGAAAATACTGTATGACATTTGTAAAGATATTTCGTTTCACCTCTTGTTAAAAACCAACTCCACAAAACACAACCGCTCCTTCTCCCTACTCTCTCTATTCATTGAAGAGCTACAGGACCAATAGAAGAGTAGAATAGGAAAAAGACAACCAGCACAGACCTCTGAACAGGCAGCCTGGCCCTGTGCTGATGCTGGGAGAGGTACTTTGGGTGCTTAGCTTGGCAGCTGTGCCATCTCCTGTCTCAGGGCCATGGGTGTTTTGCCACCAGTTTCCCAAGAAGCAAGACTACACTCTGGACCCCTGCTGAGTGCCTTGCCATGGTTTACCTCTGATGGCAACCAGCTGGGGCCATGCTTCACTGCCTGCATCTCACTCCATGAACGCATTGCATTCCTGGACAACTATGGTAGGCTTCTGGCAGGGAGTTGTGGCTAAAACTGAGTTGAAGACAAGGAATAAGGAAGACCTAATAAGGTCACTTTATCCAGGCATGATCTGATAAAGTTCAATTTTTAACTGGATTGATTTGTTTTAAGGTGCTTTAATTCCCTAATCCAGTATAGGAAGAAGGCAGATAAGCCCCATGCAGTGGTAGCTGGTGTTGATGCCAGGCAAAAGCATTTCTCTAACACAGCTTGAGGAGAAAACCTTGTCCAGGCTTGTTCATGGCTTTGCTGTTGGAAGGGAGTGAGAACCTAAGTAAATAAAAGGCAAAGCTGTTATGGTGTATGTGCCACCGACCCTGTGGGTGTTGTCACCAAGGAATTAATACAAATGCATTTATGTTTATCTTAATTCAGTGGAGAACTGCTTTTGGTCTGGATTCTGTAATTTGTCTTTTATCTCTGGTCTTGTCGCAGGCTTAAGAACTACATGTGTGGGAAGTCTTTGATTTCCTTTCTTTGCATCTTGCAAAGATGCTTTGGCTGTTCTCTCATTATTTTTGCCTGTACATGGGAAAATTTTAAAAATAAACAAAATCAGTTGAAGCTTAAAATCAGAGTTTTCTCTTGTTTGCTTCCAATAAAAGGAAATTCAGAATATAATTATCTTGCTTGGAAATCAAAACTTCTTAACAGCTCCTTGAATTAAATTAGAGTTGGGCACAGAAAAGGCCTTGAAGATACTGCACTGAACAATTTTTTTTACTTTTTCAGAAAGGGGCTGTTTGCTGGAATGAAGTTGAAGAAGAAAAAAAAAGGCGAGAAAGGATTGACTATTGCAAACAAAGATGCACTGGGTAAGGCCTCATAAATCAATATTGCAACTGGGAAGAACAGTTGAAAGATTATATTAGATCTAATGTCATGTGAACTCATTTGCATTGTGTCTCAAGGCTTAGTATTGATAAAACAGGCAGTAAAACTCTTTAACACTTCCAAATAAACAGAGAGTTAATTCTTTTTGCATTAACTGTTTCATTAATGCTACATTCAGATTCCGTGAGTTCAGATTGCTCTGTCTGGTAAACTAAAAATGTTTGCTTGATTTTATGATAGAGAGATGGCAGATTTTTGAAAATATTTTTTTCTATTCTAGATATAGGTAATTCATTACAGGAGTGTAATTCCTCCAGAAGTTCTGCTTCTTTTAGAAACAACCTGTGTAGGCCCTGATGGCTGGATGAGCTCACTCAGTAAAGCTGGGAACTTTACTTTGCAGCAATTCTCCTCTTAAATGCAAATCAGTTATTTTTTTTATTGTTTTTTTATTTTTTATTTTGATGTGGGTACCTCCATAAGACACAGATTCTCCTAGTTCTTGTCTTTAACACACCATTGGTTTCCCAAGTAAGGATACATTCCCCTGCACATTCTATCATTTTCATTTCTCTCCTGTCACCACAGTCCTCCAATTTACCAAAACCTGTAGTTCAGCAACAACAAAGTCTTAACCTTCTGTAGTTTTATTTTTGTAGTCTCATGCCTGAAATTTCATGAAATTTTTAAAACCTGGACTACTCTGAGTTTAGAGCAGCCCTTGAATTACAGTGTTGCAATAAACCAGCCACATGTGTCTTGACTTATGTCCAGACAGAAACAGGAATACACATTTTGTGGCAAGGTAAAGGACACTGTTTTAAAAGGGTTATCCTTTGGTCCTTAAAGCAAGGGGTTTGCAGAGGAAACTGAAGACCATTTTCTTACTAACTACAAGTAATTTAGCCCCAGAGCAAACAATTCAGGCTACGGCAAGCCCATAATCAAACAGGGTACTCTAGAGTAAATAGGATATGGAGGGCAGTTATGGGAACTTGGTGCTACAGGTGCAAAATTATGGACTTTCCCTCAAGATCTGAAGACCAGGCTATGCCTACACAGATCCAGAGACAATGTCACCTTCCCTGTGTTCTAGGAACAAGAACCAGAGGGCAGCAGGGGAGCATAGATGTTGCATGAGATTGCTGAGGGAGGAACCTTTATGGAGCTGCCTCATGCCTGGCTGCCATGCAACAGAAGCAAAAGTTGTGCTGTACCTGGTTGTTTGCACAGGAGGGGAGCTGCTCCTGTAATCAATGCTGCTCAATACAAACCACTACTGCATCTCTAATTGGGACATCCAAAAATTTAAAATACTCAGTTCATGCTGATAATTTCACTGCTCTGCTCCAAGTGATTTTTTGCTAGTAGAAATCAGATGCGTGTTATACTTTCTTGGTTTATTTCTTCATCAGGTGACCATCATGAAAGTGCAATTCTTCTTCATGACACTCTCAGAGGAAGAGAAGAGGCAGAGGAAGACCTAATGAACAGTGATGCCCTGTCCAATGTTTTTGAATCCTTAAACTCAAACAGCAAAAGGTACTCTTTCAAGTATCTTATCTAACATTCCCCCAAACACCTTTTCCATCCTTCCTGGGAATGGTGTTGCCCTAGGACAATGCATCTGATGACAGATAATCCATTTACTGACAGCAGTCATCCCTTTACTCCTGCTTTCCCATGTGGCAGAGTCGGATGTACTTGTCAGCAAAATACTGTCAACTCAGTGATGTCACCAGGTGCTATCCAGTGCAAGGAGGGATTGCAAGGGATCCTGAGGGTGCCTCAGCTGTGCTAATGAGTTCTGCTGAAGAAAATGAGCCAAAGGGAATGGCAATCTATAGCAAAGATCTTGTGTAATTGTTTTTTTTTTTCATACAATGGAGGAATAGAGTCAGGTTTGATGGGATCATCAAGTGAAATCATTCCACCTGCATTGTGGATGCCAAACATTTCCCTATTATCAAGTATATGAGAGCAGAGGTGGTCTCTATTGCTGAAATCAAGCCTGACAGTTTACAACAAAGATACCTGCTATGAACAACACTAGCCTAATGTCAGGAAGTCTTTCCAATGTGTGTCCAAGTGCCACTTGCCTAGAGATGCCTAATGACCTGTTTTGTCATTTAAATAGGGCAAAGCTGGTAACCAGAATTCATGGAGAGGAGCTGAAACCCCAGAACTATCAGGTGAGCAGGGGGTGAGTGCCCTTATGTTCCTGTGAATTCCTCAGGCAGGCTGGACCTGAGCCCAGGACTGTGCATGGTATCCTTGTGTCCCACAGATTGCCGTCACCATCATCGAGGCCAGGCAGCTGGTGGGTGAGAACATTGATCCTGTGGTGATAATTGAGATAGGTGATGAGAAGAAGCAAACAACAGTGAAGGAAGGCACAAATGCCCCTTTCTACAATGAGGTAGGTGCTTTCCCTTAAGGAAAACACTTTCTTCAGTGGTTCTGGGTGGACTCTACCATTTAGTACTTCCAAAGGGAATGAATTAAGTTTGTAGCACATGCATGTCTGAGCTAGGAGGTCTGTCCAGAGGGCCAAGCACCAGCAAAAGCTCTGTTGGATTTAGTTTTGTTTCATCTTTGACTTCTTAAGCTCTGTCCATCCTGTTCCTCGCCCTCTCCAACTCATTCTGCCCTAATCCCACTGCTGCCACAGTTTGTCAAATGATATGTTTGGGAACTTTGTCTACAGTGCTGCCCATCCTGCCCTCTCACTCTGCTTCTTACTGTTTCACTGTTTCAGCCTTTCCTTGACCTATGCTTGCCCTTGTAGCAGACAAGGCCAAAACAACCCCCAGAACAAACAGGTCCTTTGGGTTTCCTTGTGTCTCCTGTCCCTTTGACAATATCCTCTCACAGGCACTTGTGAAGCTCAGTGTTGTGCAGCTATGTCAGGAGGAGAGTAGAAAACAAGTCAGGGGCCATGGAAGGCATGAGCCAGGGGCAAGGAAAGGGTTTTGCTGTATGCACCACTTCCTCCCCAGCAAACCCAGTGTCTCACTGGGACTCTATGCTGTAACCCAAAATCCTGAACCATGCAGCTGACTGTGCTAGCTGCCAGCACAAAGATGATTCTGATCTGCTGTCACCTTTTCCCACAGTACTTTGTGTTTGATTTCGCTGGACCGCAAGTGTTGCTATTCGACAAAATAATCAACATCTCTGTAAGTACCTGGAAAAGCTTAGCACAGTAAGTAAAGGTCATTATTGTTTGTTTTACTTCAGCTCTAAATGATTCTTAATGTAATTAAAAAGAGAAATAATTTTAGGAACGAAGCGTGCTCTACCATCAGCAGGTAGTATGGGAAAGAGAATGGATAGTGGAGAAGAAAAGGAGAAGAGGCAGCTGGCAGTGATTTGAAGGACATAACCCAAAATAAGTTTTAGTCTGTGTTTTCAGGGACACATTACTGGCTTGGCAATAGGGAGGGTAGAATGAGGAAATTCAGCTTAGCTCACTTTTGTCAGCACGGTCTTCATCTGCCTAGTTTTCAAGCTGCCCCTTGATTCAAATGACTGAGTTGAAATGTCTGGCTTATGTCAGTTCCTGAGATAAAATTGTTTCTAACTAAACTGAACTAATCCAGGTACTTTATTCACAGCAGTGGCTCTTGGGCTGTCTGGGAGTGTCTGTGACTGGTTGCTATTAGCATGGGAGTGGGCTCCAAATGTTCAGTGCTGCTTCCACTGCTCACTGCAAGTAAAATCCCAGCGAAGGTACAGAGGGACCTTATTGCTCTCTACAGTTACCTGAAAGGAAGTTCTAGACAGGTGAGGATAGGTCTTTTTTCCCAAGTAAGTGATAGGACAAGAAGAAACAGACAAGAGGAAATGGCCTCAGATGTTTCCAGGGGAGGATATTTGAAATATTTTTTCACTGAAAGGGTGGTCAGGCATTGGAACAGGCTGCCCAGGGAAAGGGTTGAGACACCATCCCTGCAGGTATTCAAAAGATCTGTAGATGTGACACCTGGTGATATGGTTTAGTGGTGAACCTGACAGTGCTGGGTTAACAACTGGACTTGATGATCTTAGAGGTCTTTTCCAACCTTAATGATTCTATGATTCTGTGACATCTCAGAACAGTTCTGATGGAAGACAAATATGCACTTGGACTTGGGGCATTAGATAATGATGTTGGAAGTGTGGAAGTCCAAGCCTATGGAGCAACGCTAATTATCTGGTCTGTGACTCATTGCCACATATAACAAAGCTTCTAAGGAACTGAAGATTTCATAAGATTCTGGACAGTGCTCTTCATGAACTGTTTTTTTTTTTTTTGCCAAAAGTCCACCCACTTTATCAGAGATTTTTCCGGCATATAAACAGTGAGTTGTTGCTTGAGGAAAGGTTCTTTTTCTCTAAAATGCTTTATCCATTTCAAAAATGTACACCAGGAAAGGGTCTATGCAGTTGTGTTTGACAGAGACAAGCAGCGGTCAGGAGCTATAGGACACATCATCTACTTGCTTTTCTGAGCTGATTATAGAGTGACTTTTCCCAGATACAGAATAAAAAGTGTTCATTTATACATGGCCAGATGGACAACTAGGTTTTTAATGCTGGTAGTAAATTGACAGTCTGAATCCTAAGGTTCAGTTGAAAAGCCCTTTATCATATGCACAGCTCATGTATGTGAAGTTCATACCTACATAAGGTATCTGCAGGTCTGATCTCCTCTTATCTCTGAGGACAGAATTTACTATAGGCTGACAATGGCCCATATTTTGGGTGGGAGTAGATATCTCCTTGCTGCTGTGTATGGCCCCTATATATGTTTCTGATGCGGTTCATATCAGCACAGTGCCAAGACATTAACACTTGTGTGCTGCTGCTGCTGCTGCTGTTGGAGGATGAACAGTTATTTTTCTCCAAGATAAGGCCAGTCTTTGCAATCTTACATTCTTTTGATAAAGATTCCATATACCCAGTGGTGGAGGGGAGAATGACACCTTTATGAATCTGTTGGAAGTATAGGAAAATGCGTCACCTTTATCTGCTGTCTATCTGCATAGTTTCATTAGGGTCACCAAAATTATTTTACAGATGATGAAGGTGTAACACTAAGAAATTAAAGGTCTTCTGGAAAAAAGATCACTTTAAAAAAAACCTCCACAAGCAACAACAAACTAACCCAGTGTGGTGCTCGTGTATGGTACTGAAAACAGAAATTCATTACGTTGCAACATAGTTTTGAAGAATGCAATCTATCAGGGAAATAGAAACAAAGAGATGAAATTTCTGTGCTGGGAGTAAAGGGAACCCTGAGGGATGGAAAGTTTCACAGCACTTGCTTAGCATGAATCCCACTTAAGGAGAAACAAACACTGGCAGTCTCCATTACCAGCAATCATTCATGCACTGAATTTGCTTAATCTGTAAAAAATAATTTACCTCATAGGGAAGTTCAAGGAAAAAAAAATAGTGTCTTTGTCCATCAGTTCATTAGTTAGTCTAGCTGTATTCAAACCCTGCATTTGAGGGGAAAAGGAGACTTCATGAGCATCTGCTAATTAATAGAAGTTTTCTTCATGATTATCTTCCAGTGCATTTCAGCAAACTTGTAGTAATATCAAAGTAAAACTCAGGAGCCCCTTTCATGCTAAACCTGTATCTCCAGTACTGAAATAGTCCTCAGTTTAACACTGTTCATGCTTGTCCTCCTTCAGAAAATCTGAAGAAAATCCTTCAGTCATCTGTAGAGTCAAACAAGTGTGGAAAGACACAGAACCTTAATTAGATACAGTGTGGATATGATGCTCCCTCTCAGAGAAGAAAAGGGGTGTTTGCTATAACCTTCATGCTCACCTGCTTTGTAGCATTAGAAAAAAACATACCAGGAAAGATGAAGAGCCTTTGATAGAAGCAGTGAGAAATTTCCTCAGCAGTTAAAAGGAACACGTACTGCTGGGAGTGGAAATCCCCTTCATTTCAGTGGGAACAGGGGCATTTACCCAAGGGCACCACATTTCACACAGCAAACCTCAAGGACAGAGAAGTGAGATTTACACATTTAATGTTTAATCCTCTCTGAATATACTTCATGGAGAGGAAATGAGCAAACAGCAAGGAGACAACCTTGGACTCACTGCACATCTTCCTGTTGTTTTTGAGTATTAACGGGGCTTTCTTTGGTTGTTTTTTTTTTTGTGTGTTGGTTTTTCTGTTTGGTTTTTGCTTTGTTTTCCTATAGAAAGGCTACAGCCTTCTTTCCCCTTTAATCTGTCATACCTGGATCAGTTTATTTGGGCAGACTACTATTCCCATGTACTTCCTCCAAAGCTGTAATATTGCCTGGCTTCATGATGAAAGTCAGCAATTTTCATGGCTTCTTCCCCACCCCTGTGCATTGAGTCCAGACTCATAGGAGGAGGGTTCAGTGCTATGAAGGGACTTGACAGCACCAGGGACTGAAGAAAAGCAGTACCAGTGCATGGAGCATTGTCTTCTAACTGGCTCCTTTCCCATGTGAATGTTGCTTAATTTTTAAGCTTTAGTAGTAGAGTAAAATAAAACTACTCCTTTATTCACTCTTGATTTTCAGTCCTAGAAGCTGCTTCTGTGTTGAAGTGAGGAAATACCAAGAGCAACTGAGTGTGTTCCCTAAATCATAGGGGCACAGTGGCCCCAGGCCCTTAACTGGGATGGCATTATATTTCAACTAGAAACCTCCTAACTTTCCTGGTGAACCTTGATGAAGGTGTCAGTGATATTTACTTTGAAAAGTACGTCTTCTGCTCTTGAAAGGCACCCCCCAAAAAAGTCACATTGCTAATCCAGTGCAAAATCACAGAAGGCTTGTATCCCTATATAGGATGTATAGGTCCAAAGAGAGGTTATGATGTCGTCCAGATTCCTGAAGTGCTGTCAGAGGCTTGGTTGTTTACTTCCAACATAATTGATTTAGTTTCTGTGGATTTGAATGTACTTTGTCTCTCTTTGCAATTTGGTAAAGGTGTTCCAGAAAATTCAGCCTGCTTTCAGAGGCTTTTCCACAGCCAAGAAATAGGTTTCAACCTTTTAAGCTATTCTGAAACCAAGTGAGATACATTTTTGAGAAATACAGTTCTAGCCTCTGCCTTATCTGTAAAGGGAGTCATATAGGAGTATTTAAAAAAACAGACAAGAAAATAAATAGATCTGGGAATCATGGTAACTGAAAATTATTAATTAAATTTGAATTAAATTAAATTAAATTCATTCCTTGGCAGGAAGAATAAGGAGACAGACTCACTGGGGCCTGCTTGCTATCTCATTTACATCTATATCACTTCTCTGATTTCATTGGTATTGTGGGAGGTAAATCAGAAGTGAGTCTCTTGGTTTATGTGTGCATTGAAATGTTGCAAAGAAACACTTCAAAACTTTCTCCTCTGAGTGTACTCAGTTCTTATGGCAATTCAGCTATTGCACAGAAAATGATAGGATTTCTGCAGCCTAGGGTGAAGCCACTTATGCCCCGTGTGTTTATACTCATTATGATTTATTTGAAACTGCCAGCATAAGCAATATAACTGCATCTGCTCTGAAGACATACCCATCTAATTCCTCCTTTATATAATCCTGTGATCTGGGATGAACCTGTGTGATTCCACTCAGATGCAACTATATTGTTTCCTAAATTGGCACAATATTGGGTAGGGAACATATTTCAAATTCTTTCTGTATCTGCTGTGGGTATGTGCCTCCTGTTTTGGGTGGTGCTGGATGCTGCTGCTTATTACCTTAGAACCAAATGTGATCTTTGGATTGCTCTTTCTTATGCTGACTGGGAAGAGAGAGACATTCTTGAACCAGCCTTTTTCTAACAGGTTATGCACAACAAACTGATTGGAAGTGTGCTGATAGGCTCTTTCAAAGTAGATCTGGGGACAGTGTACAGTCAGCCAGGTAAGTAGTGCATTTTCTGCCCTTTTTGTCTGTTACATGAGATGTGAGGCAGGAAAGGAGAGGAATGGGAGATGAGATGTGCTGTTTTTCTTCTTAGATGCCTGAGGTTTATGCCGAGAGATAGACTCAAAAGTTTTTGGAAGGGTTGTACTCCTATTTGGATAGCTAAGAAAAGATCACCTGCCACCTCTTTGGTGGCATTCACAAAACATGTACCTTGCTCTCTTCCATAATTATCCAAGGACCTGGTCTCTTCTTGGTCTTTGGAAAAAAACATATTTAAGCCAGCTTCTGTAGGTGTCACACAGTTATAGAAAAGGTTAGAGTCATTCAGGGGACCCTCTCTTCAGGGCTCCTGCAAGACTCACTAGAGAGTAATGGCCTGTCTGAAGCGAGCAGTTGATGTCTGTATTCAGATTGTGTTAGTCCCTGAATTCTGTCCTGTATCTTCTGCTCACACTTGAACAGAAGAGTGGTATCTGAGGATTGATCTTGAGCTCATATCCCTGGTACACTGTGGTCTCTTCTTCTCATTCCTTTACACACCCAAGTTTATGTCCAAGGACTTAATGCAAGATATTAGGACCTTTTTTGGGGGGTTGTTGAAGAAGGGGTTCATTAAGGGCTGTTGTGAGTGAATTGTCTTGTGCATTTATTTCTCCCTTGAAAAATGGAGCTGAATCTGCATCTGGCTACCTCTTCTTCTGATGGCTGTCCACCCTCTTCCTCCATTTCTTAGCTGTCTGCCAGTGTTACATCTGGGCACAGCTCCCAGAAAGGGTTTTGCTGCTGCAGAGTTCTGAGATGCTCAGACAGTTATCATCAGAGTTGGCCTTTCCTCATTAAGCCTCAGCCTTGATTCACCTGCTGAAATCTCACCCAACCTTCCACTGGTGTTCAGTTCCTGATCTTAGTAACCATTGATGAAAATGAGCTCATTCTTGATGAAAATGAGCTCATTCTTGATTAACCTTTTTTGCCTTTTTTGTCACATATTTTGGACCCTCTAGTATGGTAAAAAAACATACTTCAGCATTATCCTCCTGAAAGCAAAAGCATTGTTTGATGTGCCCTTTCTGGGAGTGGAGAGGAAAATATTTGCTTTTTTTTGCATCCTCTATCTGAGTGTTTAAGTTTTTCCTTCTTACAGGTCATCAGTTTTGTGACAAGTGGGCACTTCTCACAGACCCTGCTGACATTAGGACAGGAGCCAAGGGATACCTGAAGTGTGACATCAGTGTGACTGGGAAAGGTGATGCAATACAAGCTACGCAGAAAACAGCTGATACTGAGGAGCAGATTGAAAAGTACTGCAATAGTTTGTTTTGGATTTTTTTAAACTGCTTTCTTCTTTACTGGGTGCCTCAATAAGTTCTCTGTCTTCCTTTCCATCCTTTCCTTGTTAACTCAGCATTAATAGCAGGATACCATCGTACACTTGGCAGTTCTGATGTGCTCAGATATGTTTTTAAAATCCTCTCAACTAAATTGAAAGGCATGTTAGGGTCACTTCTCTGCAGCTCATAGACTTGGTCAAGTCCTGTGGCTAAGTTCCAAATCATCCCTGACAGAAGGTTCATTGATCTGAAACCAATAAAAGATTTCTTAAACCAGTGAACTAAGAAGAACAATTATGAGGAAAAGCTATTCTTCCACCACTATTAGATATGTATGCATGGATATTTTCCATTTGCTTTGATAAACTCAAGTGCCTTTTCATTCTCCTTCTAAAATACAGAAGTTCAGTGTGGTAAACATGCCACCAGCATACTTCAGATTTTACTGGTGCACTATTTCTGGTCAGTGCTGGACCAAGTCTATGGAGGGTCACCAAGATGATGGAGGGCTGAAGCCTGTGGTCTACAGGCACACGCAGTGGGTGTTGGTTTCTTGAGCCTTAAGAAGAACAGTCTAAGAGGTATCCTGCATGAAAAGGACTCTTTTCAGATGAATACAGTAGAATAATAAGAAGCTTAGGATGCAAAACCAAGGGAATTTCAGAACAGATTTTTTTACCATGAAGATGGTCAAATGTAACAGGGGTCCAGACAGAGGGGGAAATCTCTGTCCTTGAAGATATTCAGAATTTATTGAACAAGGTCCTGGGCAACCTGATCGAAAAGGACTTGATTCCATATGACTTAGTCCAGTTTGCTGAGTGATGTTGTATTATAATTTTCTCAAGGTAACCAGATTTATTTTTGGTTTAGATCCAGAAGAAAATTCATACACCTTTTTGCATCTTCTCAGGATAAATGCTAGCTTCAGGTGACAATACTGTTGGAAAAAAATATCACTTCATTGCCTGAGTTTTAGATTTTAAGAAAATAGCTTCTTTTTTTCTTTCAGGAACCTCTTGATCCCCAAAGGCTTTCCATCTGAAAGACCATGGGCCAGATTTTATGTGAGAATTTACAAGGCAGAAGGACTTCCAAAGATGAACTCTAGCATCATGGCCAATGTCACCAAAGCATTCATAGGCGACAGTAAGGACCTTGTGGATCCCTATGTGGTGGTCATGTTTGCAGGTCAAATGGTAATTGGGATCCTCTTGATCACAAAAGTAGGCCTTCTTTCCTATTAGCTGTGCTACAGACAGGTGATTATACTGATGTCCTTTAACTTACGGTCACATAAATTAAGTAAAATACAATTTCTGTCATCAGAAAATTTCCAGTTCTTAAATTATGCAGGAATAAAGTGATAGAGACACTTAATGTCAGCAGATCTAATATCAACCTTACAGCAGTAGGTTAGAAGCAGTCAGGGAGGGGAAAGAGGATTCTGTAGCACTGTGACTAAAACATCAGGTTACAAGACAGTGATTTACCCAGCATGGTATTAGGTTAGTGCTATGTTCTGGTCTCCCTAGAGTGAAATAAGAAAGCAGGGCTGAAATCAGTAAGAATGGTTCAGTCTGGATTCTAGAGCTATGTATTGATTTCTGAATTACTCTACTGAAATTCAGGACCCTCGCAGCTTTCTTTGTGTAGAGTAAGCATTGTAGCAGACTCTCTCAGTGTCTGGATTTGTTGCTCCCTCCAACATCAAACATGGTGTGACAGATAACTGCTGAGAGGGGATTCTGACTTTGGTGGAAAAGGAGTATAGAGGAGGTCTCAAGGCCTGGTTCCTCTGGGGTACAACCATGTCAAGGAATCTTGATTATTGGTGTAAGGAAGGAAGGAATCAAACTAGAAATTATTTTAAGCCAGCAATGCTTCCTGTGTGCAAGGAAACCCTAGAGACAGCTCCAGTTAGTCCTTTCCAGATGTTTCAGACATGAAAACAAGGCCCTTGGAGCTGATTTCATGTTTTGTTATGAATCCAAATTGCAAAGTGTTACTTCTCCAACTAGTGTGGATTAAAGCATTCAAATGCATGCAGCACTTTCAGAGGACTGAACAAGACATAAGAATGGGTTGCTGATGTGAGTTTGCACACCGGTGGATAGAATATGGTTTCAGAGGTGTAGTGTTGGTGGGTTTCCTGACTCAGTTCTCCCCAATAAATGTGAAAGCAGAACTTCTGCCACAGCCAGTGACTGCACACATTGTGATACAGCCCTGACATCTCCTTCAGGTTCAGAAGAATAGCTCTGAAGCCTACACCTCCAGCATACAGGCATATGCTCAGAATGTGAGCCAGAGTAATCATATTTTTTGCTAGATAAATTGCCTCATTTAAGGTAATCCCACTGGTACATGCAGCCTGGCAGCTGTAATGAATTTAATCTTTTATGAGACAAACTGCGCTGCATCACCACTACCCAGATATTTCAAAAGCCATTTGAAGATGTGCAATTTGCAGCAGAAATACCAAAGTCTGGCTTTAAAGATATATTTTGTGCAAAGGTGCCCTGAAGAGTTAGATTTTATTCCAGGCTCTGCTGTGTGCAGGTGAGAATTCTTTAGCCATAATGTGGTCTTTTATTAGATATGGAAGGTAAAATAAACGAGCTAATAAAAAAGCCAAAGTACTTTCAAGGTAGGATATTTGTGCTTTAAAATTTGCTAGAGATGATGCTTTTGTGCTATTCTCATTGCCATTCTCCAGAATTTCACCCCTCTGGGGCTAAGTTTGCTGGACTTTCATTTCAGGGCCGGACAACAGTGCAAAAGAACTGTGCAGATCCGGTGTGGCATGAACAGATTATCTTCAAGGAAATGTTCCCTCCACTCTGCCGAAGAGTCAAAATCCAGGTCTGGGATGAAGGCAGCATGAATGATGTGGCCTTAGCCACCCATGTCATTGATTTGAAGAAAATATCAAATGAACAAGACGGTGACAAAGGTAAAGGGGGAAATGTCCGTTCCAGGGAAATGACCCTAAGGTAAAACCCACTTGCATGGGAACTGGGTATTTGCTAATCCCATTTTAGGAATGTCCAGAGCTAACACGTTGCTTCTGAGGCACCTTCTATTGTTTAATTTGACATTGTATTATATTGTGCTCAGTGTGTGGTGGTCTGCCACTGTCTTTCTTGTGAAAGGACTGCTGCATAATTTGTTACCTTCCTTGTGACTGTAACAATAGTCTACTCTAGTTCATTAAAGATGACTGATACAAGTTTACAGTTTATGTGGGTTTCTGTTGGGCAATAAAGGTAAAAGCTGAAAATCACTGAAAATCAAAGGCAGAGCAGGCTTGTGTTTTTGATCTACCCAGTAAGAGCAAAGTGTTAGGTGATACTCAACTGGGTGCTACCACAGTGTGAGGAAGTACCACGGACGAGCATGTTGCCCACACCTGTGTCACTACCTGGAGTCTTTTCAGTGACGTTTGAGTCTATATGTATAGCCTGGTTTTTGTTGTGTGATCTATGTGTAGAACATGGCCAGTTATCACAGCTCAGCAAAGGCACAGTAACTCTTTAAACCTGCCAATTCAAATGTGTCTCCAAGTCCTTAATCAAAAAATAATTAAAAAATTGTATAAGCTGAATAGCGACATGGACTTGGAAACATTTTAACCTAAAAGAGAAAGCCTTCATTCGTCTCCCACCATGTACCAGAACTCAGTCTATAGCAGCAAGCTCTTTTATTCAAGAGATGCAATAGACCTCCTGCTCCAGCACCTGTGTCACAAACGCCTTCTGAGAAAGGGCTCCATACCAGCAGAGTCCAAGGTTGAGGATTGGCAGAGATAAACCAGGGCTCATTATGAAATGGTTCCCACCTGCACAGAAATGGGTCCAGGCATGGCTTTTGGTGTGCAAGAGGCACGGTTTCTTGGAGCAGACAGTGAGGAGAGCAGGCTAATACCTAAAATATGCTTTATCTCCAGGGTTCTTGCCTACCTTTGGGCCTGCCTGGATCAATCTCTATGGCTCACCCCGGAACCACAGCCTCATTGATGACCATCAGGAGCTTAATGAAGGTTTTGGAGAAGGGGTTTCCTTCAGGGGGCGCCTCTTCATTGAGATTGCTGTAGAGATACTATCAGGGGGAGCACGTGAGTCAAAGTTTTCAAGGATCAAGGATATCAAATTATCATCTAAAGGCAAAGACTTCAAAGCACCCAAAGGAAAAGACAAAACTGAGAAAGCAGGAGAGGATCGAAAGTCAGCTGCTCCTTCAGATAAGATGAACTCAACTGAAGTGGAAGTTGAGCCATTTGATGTACCTTTAGAGGTCAGTATAATATTAAGAGATTGCTTGTCATGTGTCCCTAAAACTCCAAGGACGGTACTGGTATGTGTATTTGGGTTCAGGCCATGTGATACTACTTCTGCTCCCTACTGCATCTCCATACCTCCACAGTCTTGGGATTTTCCCATAACAGTCCAGCACAAATGGAGCATTGTTGTGTACCTGTAACTAAAAAAACTCTCAATTAGGACATGGTTTCCATAAACCTTAAGTCTCCTGACCTATAGACCCTTTCGCACCAACTACCAGAAACTTATATGATGCAATATCTGCTAAATGACAGAGAACCAAAGGGAGCAGCTGGTAATTATAAAGTCCTATTTCCTGCATTCATTCAAGAAAATCGGTAGTTGTCAACTGAAGTGAGTAGGGAATCACTGACATGACATTTGTATAAATGCAGAGAGATACATACATTCTAGCTTGCTTTACTCACCTCCTTTAACCCTGCTTTGCCAGTGTGGTATTACATTGATAATCTCTTTAAGAGAGGGGTTGAAAATGCTGTTTCAACTAGTGTTAACTGATGTTATTTGTCTAACTTCACCTGTTGTGCAGGGTTACATCATGGGAAGATCTGCACTACAATGCTTTGGGAAAGTTGTGCAGTTGTGCATCACCTCACTGTTCAGGAGCAACAGCACAATGGTGCATATGCAAGTTAATTTGTTTTTATAACCAATAAATATGAAAAAATATTCTCATAACCAACTTTCCTCCCACTTCAGTACATCTACTACAACTACCTGAAAGGAGGTTGCACCTTGGTGGGGGTTGGCCTCTTCTCTGAGGTAACTAGTGGTAGGACAAGGGGAAATGGCATCAAGTTGCAGGGGAGGTTCAGGTTGGTATTAGGAAAAATGTCTTCACTGGAATAGTGGTTAAGCACTGGAACAGATTTCCCAGGGAACTGGTGGAGTCACCTTTGCTGGAAGTGTTCAAAAACCAAGTAGATTTGACATTTTGAGATATCGTTTATTTGGCAAGCTGGAGTTCGGTTGAAGGTTGGACTTGATGATCTTGGAGGTCTTTTCTAACCTTAATGATTCTATGATTCTATGTCATTGATCAAAGCCTTGGCTTTTGTAGTGGGAGTGCCAGCTCAGTGCTTTAGATACTTGCATCCCTTACTGGATCTGAATCTTGGTCTTTCAACTCCATCTCTACAAGTAAATAGGAGAGGAATAATTGTTCTTTGGTCTTGAGGCCTAGCCTTGACAAGTGCTCTTCCTTGACTGGTGCCCTGGAATCTCTGGCAGGAGTGCTGTGTTAGCAGAGAAATGGCGTGGATAATTGCAAGCCAGTTGTGTGAACTTGTGCCCTGGTCTTGTTTTATATATTCACATAGTTATAAATTACCTCTTTCCTTCAGTTCTTCTCTGAAGACTATAAGAGAGGTGACATTAGAAGACCTTTATTTCCATATATATTTTCCTTTATATGGAAGAAATCCATTATTGTGAGTAGCTCAGAAACTATGGTCTTTGGTCATAGCTAAATACTCCAGATGGAGCAACAAAACCTGCTGTACCACTAAAAACATTGTTAGTAATAATAAGGATTTATTTCTGCATACTCTGCCTCCATTTCAAATACAGAATGGTAAAAGGCAACAACATGATACAATGATGTTTGACATTCTTTTAGTTTTGACATTCAGCAGTGTTTCATGCTACAGTAGGCACAGTAATTGTATTACAACTCTCTGAAAGGAAAAGCAAGAACTGGAGTTTACCTATAATTTGAAGAATGCCTCACAGAGCCCCTAAGATAACAGAGGCACATCATCCATCCCCACAATACAACTTTATTGACTTATTCCGGTAGCAAAGAAGATATTAAATATTTGCAATTTGTCTTCTTTGCAATGGAAGGTAGATGTGTGTGTCATAGTCTCTGAGCCTTGTCTTTATTAGGCACCCCATGCTCTGGGTTTCATGGTGGAAATAAACATGGGACAGAGAAGCTAAAGTTACTTTGAGGCTGCAATCAGTTTGTGGAGTTGGCTTTGATATTATGTGATGCTGCTAATCCTTTCACTGAAGACCTATGCCCTTGACTGTGTAACAGAGGTTTTTCAAAATTAAGAGATCATGGGCTCTGTCAAGAGCTGTTTCTGCTTTGCAAATGTCAGGAAAAGAAATATTCATGTAGAGCTGATATTTTATTCATTGCCTCACTCTGTTGCAGAAGGATCTTGCCTAATAGGCTTCAGTTTGCTGGTGTCCATGCAGTGGAATGAGTAGGATTTGTGTGGGAAAGATCATGCTATTTGGGGTGTAAATTTGAGGAGAACTCAAGCCATAAAATACATCTTCTTTGAACTTAGTCTTGGTTTGGGGCTTATAGCTTGTTTTGTTACTGACCCAAGAGCGTCAGAGATGTTAGC
The DNA here is from genome assembly GCF_047495875.1 of Pithys albifrons albifrons. Lineage (NCBI taxonomy): Eukaryota > Metazoa > Chordata > Aves > Passeriformes > Thamnophilidae > Pithys > Pithys albifrons. Next base: position 40,009,642 of record NC_092461.1, on the reverse strand, counting down.
TGGCCTTCCTTGAGTGGGAGTCTGTGCCAGGGACAAGCAGATGCTGGGTCTCCAATAGGTGCACACAGAGCATATCAGGGCCTTAAAACTTCACAAAACACCATTACACTTTTCAGGGTCTGCTACTGTGTTAAGTCCCTTTGGTTCCTGTGCTTCCAAATTCTGTCAAAAGCTGAAAACAAGATTACTGGGTTGCTGGTTTCTATGCTGTGATCCCAGGAAAGGCAAAGAGCAGAGAACCCCTGCCCCACCCCTCCTCCTCCACTGAGATCCTCCCCCTTTGGGCCTGTGGTTTAAAACACAGCAGGATAGAAAAACCATGATGGACCACTTTATTTCAGTAGGCTTTTACATAGGGCTGCTACCTAAATGTGGACACTAGAAATCTTTGTGTCTTACTGGTGTCACTGGCAGATATATGTCAGTTTTCACTTTGAGCAACGTCAAAGTCTTAGTACAAATACAGGGGCAGTAGGTGAAAGTCATCCTCGAGAAAGTGGAACTGGGCAAGAATTTCCCTGCCTGGATGCATTACATTTACTATTGCAATGCAAAGAAAATCCATGGCCACTCTCATTTTTTGCTGTTGCACTACAAGTGTGCCCTTAAACTGCCCTTGGACAGCCATAGATGTATAGTTTGAATGATGTTGTAAGAGTACATGAAGATGCTGAAATAATTTAAATAGCTACTACTAGTGGGGCAGAGAATGAAGTGAGGGGTAATTACTTTTACATATTATGATAAAATTGGACACTACTGGCAAGACCAAAGTCACACAGATGTATTAATTTCTCAGAGAAAAGTTATTCTTCCTACAAAATGTGCCTCACTGCCCACCTCAGACTAATAGATCTATGACAGTAACCCAAATACTATAGACTTATAAAGACTTGTGCTGTAATAAAAGAGAAGAAAGTAAAATAAATGTAATTTCTCCTTTTTCTCCAATAGATCTATGAAGAAAAATTTGAGGAATTCCTACTCTTTGGGACATTTTTTGAAGCCACAATGATTGATAGGAAGGTTGGGGACAAGCCAATAACCTTTGAGGTTTCTGTTGGTAAGTAAATTACACTCTTTTCCAAAGCAGAGAGGGAGACTCAGGAGCAAGGAGATGATAGGTGTTACTGATGGCTGTGTCTTGGGGCTCAGGAATCAGTTTCACAGTAGAGCTAATATTTTAGTTAAACCCTGATTATCATTTTTCTAGATAGCAGTCAAGCTGGGCATGCTGTTTCCTAGCTCTCTCTCTGCTCCCAGATGCCCCGTATTATTACAAATCCTCTCACCCAACATATAAAGCAACTTAGCCACTACTTAGCCCCTTAATCTCTTGAGAAACCAAACTCAGATAACTTACTTCAGGGCAGAGTTCATTCTGCTGTGTCCTTTGCAGTTAGTCCCCAACTCTGAGGGAGCCTCTTTGTGGGGAGGATCCATGTGCACTGCTTGGCCAACCCCACTGAGCTACATCTGGGTCTGTGAGTGTGACGTGAGGGTGATGTACAGCCAAGCCTCAAAATGCATGTCCTAGAGGCCCTTCTGGTAAGTCCTGTCCTTCTCCAGTGTAAAGCAGGACTGTGCTACCTGAGGGTCCTCCTTATGGTGGAGCTGAATTGTCCCTGGGAGCAGACCAAAGACAAAATGAAGACATTTTCATGAACAGTGAGTAAATATTTTCAAAGCAAAAGAAATTTCTCTTAAGAGAGAAGCTTGAATTGGTCTCATTTTCCTTGCAGGGGTTTGATTATCTCCATAATAGTCCCACCAAGAGTCCAAGTGCACAGAAGCAGCCTGGCACTTCCAGTCTTTGTCCTTGTGTGCATGACTGTGCTCGACTGTAAGGTCATCTGTGCAGGGAGAGATGCCTGTTACTAACAGGGCAAGCAATGAGTGACACTGATTTCTGCAGAAACTTAACAGGAAACAGCTGAGAATCACAAGAAACTAATTTGTATATTTCAGCAAGAAATTATAGTGATTCTTGTCAAAACTTATACATGATTTACATGAAAGGCTGAACCAAAAATCCAGATCAGGGTGTTATATGGGGTGATTCAGCACATCCTTCTCCTGCAGGGAATGTTTTCTGCCTGTCTCTTTTAAAATCTACAATTATCTGTTTGATGCATGCACCTCTTCCCCAGTGCTGATAATTGCCCTTTAAGGCAAAATCCTATCAGAGAAAACTGTCTCATTAGCAGAGTTATCTGGCATTAGGCTTAAAGCTGGGGCCTCAAAGCATTGTTATTACCAACTTTGCAACCCTAGTATGCAAAATTTACTTGTTTGAAAATGAGTTCTAGCACTTCTGAGATCAGACTTTGAAATGATCATCCATATGTTGTAAAGAAGACATATATTTTCTATGCAAATCAATCCTATAACAGGGTTCCTGAGTCTAGAAATGTCAACAGCAGTATTGGTTTTGTTTCTGAATTTCTTTAGCAAAACAGAAGGTCCTGAGGGCCAGCAACCAGAGGATCACCTCATTTAGTGATGTGATATACCAGGTGTATATCACACAGGGCAGGTAAGGAAGCACTGTCCTGGAGTCTGATGTTCTGGGCATCAACATAACCTGTCAGGACCAAACTGTGCTATGGCCAGAAGACTAACGAACAGGAGGGGCCAAATATTTTCCATTAGTATGACTGGTGTCTTTCTTTTTTTCCAACCTCATTCATAATTACCACCTCCAAGACAGTCACCTCGTGTAACTCTGTCTCTAGGTAACTTTGGAAGTATTACTGATGGGGCATCAATGGGAGCTGGAGGGAAAAAGAAAACTCGTGAAGAAGAAGCAGAAGAAAACCTTCTGCATGAGGGGGAGGATGACCTTTCTCATGACCTTGGAGTACCCCTGATATCTACCACACCCCCTGAGAAGCCACTGATCACAGGTGGGAACAGGTGAGGATCTGTTTTTCAAAACCTAGTCACACAGGGCTCTCATTCCTATTTTTTTAATCCTGAGGGACTCAGTGATGTGAACCCTGGCAGTATTAAACAGTTTGTGAACCAGAGGCTTTCAAATCCTAAATTACATCTTTCACAACAGTAGATTTTCTAGTTTCCACTGAAGTGAACAGCTCTGAGCCATTTTATACTCATCTAATCTTGACCTCATGGGTTTTGAACCCCTTTTTAAAAGGGCTGTGTTACACTAACTATCGGAAAGCTTCAGAAAAATGCAAGTTCTTCAGTGCCATCCCTGCTTTAGGGTCCCACAATGTGATCACAGGTAACAGCCACCTAGTGACCAGCTCCAGGAGCAGAATATCACATATAAAATACTGAAATCTGGTCAAGACAAAGTCAGCTTCCCAGAACACTTTCTAGACCTACAAAGTACAGGCATAGACTTAAGTAACAAGTAGTAACAGAAATAGGAGGAAATAGTCTTTGAAAAAAAAAAATGGAGTAATGGATGAAAACATGCAGGACAGTTCTTCTAAGTGGCCTTGTTTAAAAACAGAAGGGTAAAGGTTTAATTAATTTCAAAGGTGCTAATAAAAAGAAATATTTTCTTTGTTGCTTTGGTAGGTAGAACCCTGTATTGCTGACTGCCAAGACTAGATGGTAACTCTTTCTTTAGAAGGCCAAGCAGTTTACAGATACAAGGACCAGGTGGGAAATATCAGCCTGGATCTCTTTGACTTCTGGACATGTCTAAACTTAAAAATATGTCCATTGTATCCTGCAATCAATATCTCAGTTGGATTAAACAAGAACTAGTGAAAGAAAACACGAGTGAAAATATCACAGTAGAAAATTTTGTTTCAGCAGCAAGTAAACAAAGAGAAGGGTGAAAAAAAACCATTTGATAGGACGATACTTACCTCTCCTCATTAACAGAACTGTTGATTTTTTGTAAAGGATTATTATCCTCCCTGAGTGGCTGTGGGATTTTAAGTTTTCCCCTGAGCAAGAATTTAGATTTAAAAACCTTTGTAAAAGAATGAATCAGTCTTCAAACCTGTTATTTGCTTCTTGGCTCACTCCAATATCAACAAAGTTTTCTCTCATTAAAATTCCCTTTTCCTCAGATTTATGTAGAATGCTCCATCTTTTATTCCCTCCTGGGATATCTAAAACAGTTTGGCCACCCACAGATAAATGACTTTTTGACTGTCATCTTATAATGGCATCTTACTGGATATCTTTAGTATTAATCAGTAGTTAATGGAATATCCGATAGTTTAGATAAATTCTGAGTTTTAGGATCATAAATGAACAATTGAAAACAATAAGAGTCTATTTTGCAGATTATTATATTAAAGAAACAGGAAGAACAATAAGATTTCTAAAGCAGGCATCAGGAAACTGCCAGGAGTTTTCCACATTTATGTAAAAATGTATAGTAAAGAGAAGCCAATACTGAAAAAGTGGTTCCCCAGAATTGTTATGGCGGGAATAATAGACACGAGAGTTCAGTTTTCCATGTGAATTATTTTGTGGCTATATAATTTTCTTAGTAATTCCAATGAAAAACTCATAAACTGCGTGAATTTCAGGTTAAGATGTTCTGGACCTGGGATATAGTTGAATTGGTTTTCCCTCTTATAAAAGCACCAAAATTAATGATGTCCAAGACCTATATAGCTGTGCTATGCACCAAATTCAATGACTAATGTCCCTTATTGAGGGGAAAATAAATGGGAAATTTTGTTTATCTTTTGATATCACATAGGGCAGTAAAATGAAGTTGTAGAGGAGGTATTCTTTTTAAACAGAAAAAATTCTCACATAAACCTCTTAGAGATGTGTGGAAGTTAGGAGTTATTGCTCGAGATCAAGTGATTTGACTTCTGTGGGCTTGGCTTAGTGACTAAATACATGTGGCCAGTTCTATCTGAAATGGCTTAGAGTATCTGAGGCCATTAGAACCATGCCCAGAAGAATATAAAGCAATTTATACACATTCGTAGGCATTAAAAGCTCTCCACAGTCCCACCATTAGTAAGGAAAATGGTGAGACCTCTACTGTTAAATCCAGTATGGCTGAGCAATGTGTTTCATAAAGCTATAGTATTTATATAAAGGGAAGACAATGTGTTTATTGGGAATATGGACTTGACATAGTGCCTATCGCAGCTCTAATCAAAACATTAACATTTGTGGCAGGTCTGCAGAGACTGGTTCTGCTGTCATCTTGCTCGTATTTTTTCAGTACAAGATTCTTATGCAGCTGAACATTCAAAGAAAGCAGTATTACAAAACCAGTCAACTTGAAAACTTGGACCTAAGATAAAAAGTGGGGAAAAGGAGAGCAGTAGATCCATTTTATTGCTGAGTTATGATGAGTTTGGTGTTACTTTTACTAAGTAGAGTCTTGCAGACCAGCTTCTGCCAGGGAATGTCCACCTCCACGAGCTATTGCTTCTGGAAAAGAGCATGGTGTGAAAGTAACATGATGTTGAGACTGCCATTTCTCTCCCCCTGTGCAGTGTGTAGAGCCATTCCTTTTGAAGATGTGATTAGATATTAATATTTGCTCCTTTTCCCCCTGTAGCTTCCCACCATTGATAGTGTTCCAGAGCTTCTCTGCATGCCTCTGCTTGGCTTATCTCCCCCCTGGAAAGCACTGAAATTAGATGCCCTGACTTCAAACTTCTTCTCTTCAGGGATCTTACAGATAGTGATGCTTGGGTTCGCTCTTCCCAGTATTTACTGGTTGGCACAATTGAACACATCCTGTTGTGTCTTCTGTTCTGGTGCAGTGAGAGCATCAAACAATTTTTCTTTGCTGTGCTTCCTCTTGAACTGCTCTCTCACCTTCATGTTCTGCTCCACACTTTGTTCCCACAGGAACTACCAGTACCTGCCATATGAGGAGAGGAAGCCCTGTGTCTGCATCAAGAGCTACTGGGGCAACCAGACCTTTCGTCTGTACTCTTCCAACACCCTTGAGAAAGTGGCAGATCGCCTGGTAATTGGCAACCATTCTCCCAGGCTCATGTATTCAGCAAAGTATGGCAGTGACAGGGCACATTCTCCAAATTAGGTCTTCAAAATTTCCTCCAGCTGCATTCCTGCTGTCCATTTTGTGACAAAGCAGCTGATATAAACCCTTTCCTTTTTTCCCCCAAAAATGCTTTGAACTATTAGAGCTAGTCAAACACTCCTGTCCACAATTATTTGAGGGGCTGTAGGTCTGTTTTCTTTGCTCAGAAATGTTTTATTTTTTGTAAAAACATTCAAAGAATTAAGATACAGAGTAATTCTCTCACTTCTGGCTCTTCCTTTGATCCCTTCTTGTCATATATTTATGCTGGACCCTCTTTAAAGGACATTTTTTGCTTTCAGTTTTCAAAAAAACATTGACAGAGACAGAATGGCATATCATCTCATGAGCAGGCTCTGTGATGCCCTAGTCATAGTGTTTCCCATAATGATGGGGTTTTTTTACCCTGGTTTAAATTGACTATCAACAACCTCAAGAAAGTTAATTTTGGTTTTGTTTTTTTTAAAGTGACTTCTAATATTGAATATTTCAATTTGGGGCACTCAGATTAAGGTGTCTGATTCATCCCTCATTTATCCATATATATCTCATATGGGCAACAACATGGAAGTCATACTTATGCAAGGTTGTACCATGAGAAGACAGTGGCTTGTTAGTTGTCAAGACATGTCAACATTTCGAACTCAAGTATCTGAAAATTAAACATCTGAATATATACATATATAAATGGAGACATATGCTTGTCAGTGCACCTGAACACCCACAGGCCTTGCTGGAAGTCCAGCCATTTATCTTAGTTTCTAAGAACAGATTCAATTTCTCACTGATAACAGTAGGTGTTACAGTGGACCTTGCATAGGAATTTAGGTGTCCACTGAAGTTTAAAAAATTCAGTAAATTTGAGAAGCAGGGCTAAAAACAGAACCAAAGAGAGCTACCTTTTTTTTCCTCCTACCTAGTGGATAATGTTTCCCACCGTCTGATCTTCATAAAAAAAGTGAGAAAACAAAGTTACTACAAGCAGTAGTGTCTTGGACTGGTAACTAGACAGACTGGGGAGAGGTCAGAATACACCATGCTGCCAGTCTGCTCTCTGTGCACCTCAAGTGTGGTGATACATCAAAGGTTTTCTTCTGTCAGGTTATAAAGTCGCCTCCCTCATTCTTCTTCGTCATAACTAATGGTGTTGTAGCACTGGCAGTGACAAAGTGCCTTCCTTTGCATAACAGCTTTTTCATGTGTTTGTCATAGGAAGAATCATTAGAGCAAGTAAAGGACTTGATCAAGGTTTCAGAGACTGCAGCTGAGGAGAAAATGAAGAAGACTCTAGAAGATTTTATCAGTCAAAGCAGGTAACTACAAATACTAGACGAATACAGAAAATCGCCTTTAATGTTGGCTACAAATTCAAGGCTAGACAAGGAAATTGATGATAATTAAGAAAAACTACAGTAGACTTACTGAAATATATATTTTTTTTATTCTGCTATAAAGGAAAAGGCCTTCCCAAACTGCAGATTCTATTTAGACAGGGAAAATATGTTATTGTTATTTTTAATATTCGTATTGACAATAGATCAGTGCCAATCATTGTCATATTATTTTGACTTTCTGGACTCTAAGAATAGATTGTATATGGGAGAAGTAGGATTTACTAAAGTGTGTGATAGGCATCCTGCAAAAAAAGGATAAGGATTCCACAAGCTTGTATAAATCACCCAGTTGGCTTTGTGTCAGTTGACATGATTTGGCTCAAAGTACATATAAATCCTGATTTCTACAGTTAAGCCCATTTCTGTGAAGTGTGGTGCAGAGGTTTTGGACTCTATTCTTTGAATCTTACAGGTGCATAATATTTATTTTAGAGAAATTCAGCGTCTTTGTCTTCTGGATCATGTACTGCAGCAGACACAGAGTATTCCAATTTATTTTAACAGCTCATGTAACCCCACACATTTAGAGAACCTGTTCTTTGTGTGTCCTAGGGCCTTCATGACCATTGCTGAAAAGAAGCCCAAAGGGTTGAACTACACTGCTTTGGACAAAAAGAGACTCATGCTGTTCAAGCAGGAGCTGGTATATATGGGGGTCTTTTTCCTACAAGCATTGATGAAATTATGTTAACTGGAAGCACCGTGGTTGTAGATATTTTATTTTCTGTTTGATTTCACCATACTGGATTTCCTTGTAATTCATATAAATATAGTATCCAAGAGCAATTTTTTTTATATAACCTGCTGTGCCTAATAGAGAGTTGTAAGATACCATAAAACAAATCCAAAAATGTTGTTTCTAGATGTAAATAAGGCATTATAATAATAAGCTGATATTTCTTTTCCATGCATCTTAAAATGGGATGATGCTGAGTTCAGTGCAAGAACACCACATTAACACTGCTGTTAGGCATTTAATTACTGTGGTGGTGCTGAACTTCAAAACTAGTAAAGCATTTGATATTCTTGGGCATAGTCACTTCCTCCAGAGAACTAGTGAGAAGAAACCAAACTGGCAGGAGGTTGCCTGAATGTTTATTACCTTTATTTACTGTTTTTAGCCCAAAAGGTTGTGCCTTCTGTCAGGACCAAGGGCCAGTAATTCCATGTGGAAATCTCATATTTCTTGAGACTTCCATACATGCAGGATACATACAAAGACAAAATGGGGGATATTCTTGTTTTATGTTACTCAATTCCAAAGAGTGGATCAGTTTTTGTTATGACAGAGAAACCTTGAACCAAGTGTCTCCATTTCCTCATTTCAACTTGAATCAAAGACTGTTTTGTCCTCCAGTTCAAACTACTTGATAACACATAAAAAGTATATGTTGTCTTTCCTGCCTGCAGGAGGGAATGTCCAGTGATGCCAAGGGAATTGTTCAGCAGCAGAAAAAGAAGATGTCACTAGATGAAATGATTCACGAGACTCAGACCTTCATAGAAAAAATTAGATTCTTGGTTGATGAGGTAATCCACACAGAATTCAGATGAATTTAAAATCCAGGACTTGAATTTGATTTTAATAATCTCATGAGAATAGTAAGTCCTGACTTGGTACTCTTTAGACTTCTTTGGATTTCTGGACCCAATCCTGTTTTACATTAAGTGAAACTGTTAACAAGCCAGGGTAGGAAACACTGGACTATGTGGTATGGAGACAATACTTGACAGAGAGAGTTTTCTTTTTCTTTCCTTTTTTTAATTTTTGGATAAAGTCATCCCATACCTGGTGACTTGGAGAAAGCATCTTTCTGATCTGAATTCATGTCTCCACTTGTATGGATGTAGTGATTTGAACTGATAGAAGCTCAGGGGTGTCTGTATTACTAAGCCTGAGAATAACAGAAGAATGGACATATTTGGTCAGCCAAAATCCAGCCAGCAGTGCAGTCCCTCTGAGAGCTGTCTGTGCTAGCAAACTAAACAGGGCCATGGCTATTCCCTGGTTTAGAGAGCAAGTGGCACAGCCTGACATGATTTGCAGCCTACCCCAAAATTCTCTTCCTTCCTAAAACAGTGACCTTTAACACAGTTCTTTTCAGGAAGCAGCTCCTTGCTGCAAACTATGTCCAGGCTTTGCCTGGGGAAATGTTATTTGGGACAGGGCAAGGCAATCTCACTGAGCATCCTCACAAGCAGAATAGATGATCATGTGCCAGTGCTTGAGTTTGGCCCTGATCCTTTTTGGTTTCCTAGTATAGATGAAGTTGATGGTATTTCCATGGTAGTTACTTATGCAGTCTGAGGGTAAGTTATTTCCTGAGACAGAGTCATAGCCAGATCCATAATTTTAGTTTGTCCTGAAATATTAAGTGGGTGCTCCTTAACCACTCTGCAAAGCTCTTTACCTTCAGCTGTAATTAGAAATGGAGGTATGGACTGCAAAGCATGAGGTGACAGTGTGTTTTTGTTTAGGTGCATATCTGCCACTACACAGGAGCCATGAGGGAATCAGTCCTTAGTAGAATGTTTCAGCAACAAAAAATGGGGGTGGATGATAGAATTCAGTTTTAGTTCAATATTCTTCATTTAACAGCCACAGAATACAGTGCCTGATGTATTCATTTGGATGCTCAGCAACAATAAGAGAGTTGCCTATGCAAGAGTCCCAGCAAAAAACATACTCTACTCCCCTGCAAGAGAGCAGAAAGGCAAGGACTGTGGAAAGATTAAAACCCTTTTCCTGAAAGTAAGTTTGTGGCACTCTGCAAACACAGGTAATGCCTGGGGAGCATGTGGTATTTAAATGTCTTCCAGGGATTTTATTTTGCAGACTCATCTTTGTAATGTAAAAAAGTATACACATTTATACCTGCCACTTATTAATATTTGTTTCTTACATTTATGATTGTCATTCCTTAAGCACTCTATCACTGACAGGCTTTTGATGTATGAGTAATTAATTCTCTGACTACTTTTTATGGAAAATATAGAGCATTGTTTATCTATGGCTGTATACACAGAGGAGGTACAGCCTCTCTGCTGGCAAAGATGTCAAAATGCAGCACATGAAAGTCTGGGAGGAGACTGGTAAGAAATCAGCACTCAGCAACTCAGATAGCAAGAAAAACTGGGTCTTCAGGGGTAATACAGCAAGTATTTATACTTCTTTTTTAAAGTGTGCCTAGGTTTGTGCAATATATGTGTAAAATATTTTTATTGGATTATTTCTCCTGAAGAAAAGCCTTAGTGTATATACTCCTACAAAGGCAGTGTGACTGGTAGTACCTGCAGTGAAATAATGTTCAATATAATTGTTGCTATGGCCATCGAAAAAGCCCAAACATGCAAGACAACAGCAACTGCATATAATGACTTTTTAGCAGTTTTCCATGTTGTTTTGCTGGGCGTAATCCCATAAAGCACAGCTAAAGAGCAGATAGAAATATCTAAACTGCTGATAGTTGCCATAGGTACATGTTAAGCAAACTACTATTTGCCTACATGAAATAAAAATTTCTGCAATTAATTGTCCGCCCATTTCAGTATCAAGATATACCTTAGGAACACATAATACTAAACTCTAGTTGCAGCCCACTGCAAACAGCTAGCAGATCTAGATGGAATAGGAAGAGAGAGGAAGGAAATAATAGGTCAAGAATGGGAACATTTTATAGTGGGCTGAAGTCTGGGCAAAGCAGTGTATGAGCTAGCACTGATATGATTGCAGCTATAAGGTAGCCTGCACAAACCTCTGCATATTGGGCAGTATGCCATTTACTTAGACTATTGATTGAGCAAATTACTTATTTCTTCCCTAATAATCACCAAACTTTCTTCTAAATGAGTTTTAGGGCCTCTCTTTGTGGAGAAATGCCATTTATCATTATATCAGTTCAGTAAATGCTCCTTTATTTCACTGTGGATTGGTAGTACTCAGCATCCAGCCATCTCTCTTGTGCTTGTTGGTGATGGGTGGATTTTTATTTCAGTTACCAGGCAAGCGTCCTCTGGGCTGGACTGTGCAGGCAAAAGTGGACATTTACCTATGGCTTGGACCTGCCAGCTATGCCCACAGTGTCATGGAGAATTTGCCTGTAGGATATGAGATTGAATTACCATCTAACACCAACTCAGGGCACAGTGTGGTGCCCTCACCTGCCTGCCTGCTCTATAAAAGTAAGGGACTGTTTCTTCTTTGTATTGGCAATTAAGAGAATTAAGCTCTAATCAGAAAGTGGCAAAACTCCTATATAAAGTAACAGATCTAAGATGATCATGGCCTAACTTCTTTCATCAGGACAGGCTGGTTTCAATGACGAGTCACCAGTTCTGTCACTGACACTTTGTAGACATCAGGGAAAGAACCTGTTCGCTTGCAATATCTGTTCCCTGTCTCATGTGTCTGCCTCCTTGTGGAGGAATCATGCCTCAGTTCTCCTAATGAAGCTACTGTATTGAACCCCTACCAGATAAGACAGTGATGGGAAATAAAAATCTGAAGTTAACAGCCTTGCAGTAGAGACTTACATCAGTCATTGGTTTTAAGTGAATTCAGAAGTCTTGCACAACTTCTGAGGATCTCAGGTGTTTCTTTAGTGAGGTAGCACTAGCAACAGTTACCCTTGTCAGATCCTGGCGAGACAGCAGGGAGTGAATCTTCCCTTCCTACCTATGTGCTGCATCATTTCCCTGAATCTGACATTACTGTTTCCTTTGCAATGATGTAGCCCCACACCTCTTCCAGCTGAGAGCCCACATGTATCAGGCCAGGGGGCTTATTGCTGCTGACAGCACTGGACTTTCTGATCCTTTTGCAAAAGTTACTTTCACATCACGCTGCCAGACCACGAAGGTAAGTTCCAAGGTCTCTTTTGGTACCTAAAAACTTTTTTCTTCTTTTTTTTTTCCTTCCCCCATTATGTTATGAAAATTAAAAATATTGATTTTGCAAGTAGGTAGCTATCAAGAAAAGTTAGATGCCTGCTGTTAAAGGCCAGCTGCTGACAGTCCATTGCAAACAAGGCAGACGTTTACATATTACCTACTCACTACTCTAACATGAGGTGCAGTAATATTAGTTCATTTTAGCTCAGATATCAGATTCCCTGGAACTTTTTGGCAAGTGAATTACCCTTCTCTACATCTTTTTCTATGTGTTTTTAATTTGGTCTCTTGTCATTTCTTGGTATAAAGATGAACCCTCATGGTTCTCTTTTCCTATAGTCTGTGTTTGCAATGATTGAGGATGGTAAAGACCTTTATTGGCTTCTGCAGCCATGTGATCCAGCATGGCTCCTGGGGATGGAATTCAGCAGAGCACACTGGTAGTTTCAGAGTGATCAAGTGGAAATAAGCTGAAAACAGAGAGATGGGAGACTTTCTTCACCACTTAAATGCTGCAAAAATGTGCCCATAGGCTTCAGGCATCTCCAGGAGACAAACGGACTCCTCTGGACATTTTATGGAGTCTCTAGGGAGAAGGCAGAACTACAGATTTGCAGCTGGAAAGGTTGAACTGGCAAATAAGCGGGAGAATGGTCCCTCACAGAATATGAAGACCAATTTTCAGAGATCCTGAGCCCTCTACAACTACCCTGGAGTAAAAATTGGGCAGGAGTTCTGAAACCCATGCCACAAGCTGAATTTGCTTGGCCACATATGGTCTTACTTCAGAAAAAGTATTTAACCTATCCCTATCCAGCCCCACCCCGCAAATTCACAAAAGACTGTTTAAATTTAATTAATTCTAAAATGTCTCTGACAACTTATTCTCTTAGGAAGGAAGTTCTGTAGCATGTGCCAAAAGGAGCAAGAAATAAAAACCTTTCTCTAAGTTGTAGATGACTATTTCTGCTGCTTTCGCCTCAAGGTTATGAATGGAATTTTTCCTGTAATGTGATTTTAACTTCTAATAGAAGCTGCTGAATGAGTCCTATGAAGTCAGTGTTTAGATGCACCAGATTCTGGAATGTAGAATTTGGCCCAGGGAAGATAGGGTTTTATAGCCACAAAAGTGTTAAGTTTATTCACTGCCTGAATAAAATATTGTAGCTGATAACTTACATGTTTTTATAAGAGTGTCAGCCAAGTGCCAATAAACTGTAGATGAGAGCCTTATTTCCATTCAAAAGAATGATAGATAGCAAGTTATGAGTCATTTTGCAGTTGGCATATTTTTCATCTTTAAACGTTATCTTTGTTAAATATATTCCTACCTAGACAGTTAAAACATTGTCTATGATGAAATACCATAAGTATCCACATAAGCCAAATTACAACAAATTAAACACTTTTGATTTAAGTGATTCATGAAAATACATTCTTTCCCCACCCTCCCCCTGCAAAGTATTATGTGTCATTACACTGAAGCAAAACAAGATTGAAAAAATGTACCCTGGAGAAGTGAAAACTGGCCTCAGTTTAGGGCAAAGGCTTTATTTCAATAGCAATGGGCATGCAACTGTTTTCCAAACCAACAGCTTTCCTCTAACTTTAATAACTCTAACAAATGAGGTTTGTCTACATAGACTGGTGGTCATGTATTGATATGCTTGTGAGGCAAACAGATGGGTGAAAATTTCATGTTCTTCTGGCTGGGAATAGGTGCTGAAAAATGTGGTGTCTCAGACATGGAATTGTTCAGGCTGTGGGAATGGATGTCACCAACAGATCAACATGTCCTGTTGAAGGACTCCAAACCAACAGTTCATAGCTCATTAAACACTTCTTCTCTTCCATTAGATCATTTCCCAGACATTATCCCCAACCTGGAACCAGATGCTGCTCTTCAACAGCATTGTGCTTCATGGTGACAGAGAGGAGATCGCTCAGTTCCCGCCGGAGATCGTCATTGAGCTGTACGATGACGACGCAGTGGTAAACTCAAAAATCTTTTTAGTGAAAACCTGGGCTCTTACTGCCAGCATGAAAACAAAGCTGAGCCACTGAATAGGCATTAAAATGGATGATCTTGCTGAATGAAGCTCAGTGCTACTGTGGTTTGTGGTTTAGCATCTGAGAACAGCCCTGAGATTCACTTCATGTCCTTGCAAAGCTATGGCCTTGTACTTCCCCAATCAAATCTTGCTCCAAAAGGCTGGCTTACAGAAATCAGGAGCATCTTCCTCCCTCAACCCTTGAACAGAACTATAAATGCTGTCTCTAAGTCTGGGGCAAGATGGCTTTATCTCTGACCATGCAGACTCTGACACAGTGTTACTGACTGAACTCACACTTTGGATGCTCTGAAGAGGTAGTAAACACTCAGATTATTTTCACAAATACTAAGCTCTGCTTCATCTTGGTTCCCAGGACAGCTGCAAAATCCAAATGGATTTGACACCTGTATTCTCTTTAATTTAGGGTAAGGCAGAATATATTGGGTCTACAGTGGCTGCCCCTGTGGTGAGACTTGCTCATCAAAGCTACAAACCACCTAAACTTTCTTACCACCCTGTGCACTGTGGAAATCTTTCAGGAGGAGACCTTCTTGCTGCGTTTGAGCTTCTGGAGGTAAACTCAACTTTCTTGTCCTTTACACTCTTGAATTAATGGGAATTGCAACTGGAGTAAGTTCATTCTGCTGTTGGACCTCATAGCCCCCATGCAACCTCCACTCCCTCCACCCTGTCAGGGGCCACTGTCCATGTACACACCACTGCCAGCCTCTCACATGCTCTGAGCCTCCTTTGCCTGTCACTTGTCCCACCCTAAACTGTGCTCTGACCTGACACCTATGAAAATCCCACTGCCTGCTCGTTGGCATAGCACATGGCCAGACTTTACCAGCCTCAAAGCTCCCAATGCTGCTTTCACTCTTAGGAAAAGGAAGTGGTGAATAATACGGATTGAATTAGGTAGGCTGAGTTTTCAGGTATCCCTACTAAATTAAAAGAAATATTTCGTGGTTCCCAACTGCAAGACAAAAGGGAACTCAACTTAGCTCCTGGGCCAGCCTGACAGATGTATGATTGGGGTGTATCAGGCCTGGGATTTCAGGGAATTTCAGTGGAATTTGCAGAGCCACCAGTTAGAGGAAACTTCTATCTGCTGAAAACCTACAGCAGTTTATTCTGAAATCTGAAATGGGAAAAATATAGAATGTTGTGATATGTTTTCTAGATATTCCCAATTAATAACAGGTTTTTAAGCGTGATAGCTAATTATGTTTTTAGTGAAAGCCTGAAATATGACACCGTGTGAAATATTTCCTCATTATGATAGGCACCAAGGGATAGAGACTAGTATCCTAGCAATAATTTTTTCTTTTTTAAATTGAATTTAACTTTTTGGTGAACAAAAGAGTATTGTGTTTTATTTTGCCATCTTTTGGGACAAAGAAGCAGCACTGCTTTGGGGATATACTCAAATAAACTCCTAAGAATTCTCTAGAAAGTTGACAAGAACTATAAGTAAAAACCCAGGAGTCCTTTATCTTCATTCTCTGCATTATTCTTCTCAGTGACAACACTGTAGAGCATCTCACATGGCAGATAATAGCAATACAAACATTAAAGAAATTTTCAGGGGGGAAAATATATGTATGTATATATATAAATATATATGTATATATGTGTGTATATATACACACACACACACACGCACAAAGAAGATCTCCCAGAGCTCTCTCTTCACTGATATGCCAGGGGCTGCTTGCAACATCAGGGCATTCCCCATGATGCTCTGTGTCAAGATGGAAACAAAAATCTCTCATCACTGATTTATTCTCATTCTGAACCCATAACCTTTCCTCTGACATACTGTGCTCAGTATCTCTGATCTGCAGGTACCATTTGGTTCAGCTGAATGAATGTTGTGTAAGAAGTGCATGATCCTTTCTCAAAATGAATGCTGGGTCTTGCTGGAGGATTAAAATTATTCTTGTAACAAAGCTTCCTGGCATTTAGAGAAATAGTGGACTAAAAAATACAGATTAATGAATACTAGGAGTCTTGATTTTGCTCAAAGTGAGCTCAGGGTTTACCGACTATTTTTTTTAAATCAAAAAAGGCAAAATCCCCTTGTAAACTTGTGGGTATTTTCCCTGGCTGTCATTTGAGTGCTAGATCATTCTTCACCTCTTTTTCAGTGCAGTTACTAAATTAATTGCTTTGGGTTTTACTGGAAATGGGTAGATCACAAGTGCATGTGAATTGTTACTGATAATTATGCAAATACTCACCTATGCTGCAGGTGTTATACTAGTAATTACATTTTCCACCCATGTCCTCCTTCACCTATAAGGTTCTAGGGAACATGTCCTTTCTCCCTGATGGTAATTAAACTCCCACACAACTGTACATAGACAGATGACCTAGTTAAATGAAGCAGAAGACTTCAACTTCACAGATCCTTTGAGAGCTTTATCTCACCTGTTTTACTTTTCAGTGGTGACAAGTTAACTTAGGAACACTGATGCACTCCAGAAGATGTGTTTCTGTATCCCAGGAGCTGCACATAGACAACACTTTAGGTACCATGCTTCAAGTGAAAGCTGAGGAGAGCTCTGTCTGTAGGTTGTTCCCTGCTGCCACAGCCTGAGCTTCTCACAGGATTCATTATCAGCTGCTGGCTTCAGCTGTTTTCTGTAGAAATTCGCTAAATCAGTCCAGGCTTCAGATCTGACCTGTATGTACTAAGAAGGTCATAGTTACACTGTTAAAAATTAGGAAGGTCTTAGAAAATGGCAATTAAGCCAATGAGCTTTCTCAGAGAAGGTGAACCAAGCAGGCAACAAAGCCTGGAGCACAGCAAGAGGCAGAGATGGTCAACCCTCAGAGCTGCAGTGGAGACTGCTCTCCTCCCACCCAACTGGCACAGGGCAGTTGTACACCCAAATAAGCTCCTGAATGTGGGTCAGGCTCATATGCAATCACACATAAAGAATGTAAATGCCACCTGCCACAAGATTTTAGTAGCTGCACAGGGAAGACCCAACACTGGAGATGTGGTTTGCAAGTTCTCCAATGGTGAGAGCATGCAATAACTCAGGAAAGTTATTCCATAGCAGCTGGAGAGAATTACGTCTCTCTGGCAAATGTGTGGTTTTGCTGATGTGCACTGTCTCTTCACTTTTTAACTAGAACCAGATCTCGAATTTTCCTGTGGAAGTCTTTCAAGCAGTTTTGCTTTCCATTTTTAGTAAATAGAATTACCACACTTCAGTACATACATGTCCTTAGGGCAGACTACGTCCTGCTAAGGCAAAAAGGTGCATAAATGAAACCTATTGAATACTCTTTCTGCCAAATGTTTTAGCATCACAGCATGAGAGACAGCAATCCGGGTCACATTCCTGTCATGCCACAACTGCTCTGCTCTGCAAAATGTCTTATAGAACAGCATTAAATCGGTGTGTTCTCTGTGTCATTCACAGATACTTCTAATGCTGGGTTTATTCTTCCAAAAACCAGCCTAAGTTATGACTGCTTCATTTTTCAGATTCCTGAGGCAGATCCAGACAGACTTCCTCCACTGGATCCACCAGATGTTGGCCAGATTTTCCCAGTCCCGGCTAACATACGACCTGTTTTAAGCAAATACAGAGTGGAGGTGAGTTACTTTGAATGTTTCCATTTCCTAATATCAGCTCCTTTTATTCTCTTACTGAACTCTAACAGTAAAGGATGACAGTTTTAAAGCCATGATCAATAGGAATCATATGTAAATAGCATTTAGAACCCAAAATTAACATGGTAAGCTCAGACCAAATTGTTTCTCTAAGGCTGGACATGCAAGGCAATGCTTCCATTGAGGTCAGCAAGGGCTATGTTTCAGTCCTGATGTGCTGGGAAGGGTCTGCTCCTGCAACAGCATAGCTGATGGGCCCACAGTCTCTGCAGCCCAAGGCATTGCCTACAGGAGTTGGAGAGCTTCCCCTTCAATTGACATCACTGGAGCTGAAGTTTGGCATCAGCCACCTCACAGGCTTTTTCTGGGTCACAGACTTTAACCAAACAATGTATTTGCCTGTCTACAAATGTCCACATCTTTCCTGTCCCTCTCTCTTGCACCATTTATGTCCAAAGTACCCTCATGTTACAAAGTAGGGAAATGTGGCAGTTTTTCATATCAGTGTAATGCTTGGATGCTGCCCAGCTTTACCACTCACTGCACTCATCCTACAGCCATCACACCACCTGCTTATTTGCCCGTTTTTCCATGCCAAGTCAGACCCTGCTTGTGTTACCTAATGGCCCTCCCCCAGAAATCCCTTCTCAGGAGCCCAGAAGCAATTTAAGCTTTGCATTCAAAGATCCAAGAACTGAGCTGCTGAAAGGGAGAGAACAGTTATGAGGTCATTTTGTTAAGCTATTGCTTTCTGTACATAGGAATGAGGGTTTGTTAGCAGTATTTGTTAGCAGTAATTTTTTTTTTTACCCCTGCTATTGCCAGGTAAATAACACCATGGACTACTTCACTGATGCAAAATGGACAACCTAATCCTTAAACTTAGGTGTTTCGCTAAGTATTGTTCAGTGAAGGCTTTCCCACTGCCCTTGTTGCACACTTGTTTTGTGCTGCTTGTACATTTATATTTCACATTGCTGTGACTTTCATCCCCACTCTAGGGCACCCAGCTTAGAATTTTCCTTACTGTAGGTTTCTTGTTTGGACAGCTGAGCAGAGCAGCCATCTTCCCAGAGTATTTCAGATCTTAAATAGAATAAATTATGTTTAGGAAGTGTACCTCTGTATCCATTGGTTCTGGAGGCACACCAGAACAGTTCCATTCCTCCACCTGATACCTTGGGTACCTTAGAGTCAGATAAATTGATCCAGATCCAGATAGTTAAATTGCTTCTAGAACAGGTTTATAGTTGAAGTGCAACCGAAGGAAATACGAACTCTGGACAGTATCCAGCATACAATTTACACAGCATGAATATAACAGAACTATTTTTGTTAAAATATTATAAACTGTAAGACGCGGTCCCGTGGTGTGACGGTGAGCACTCCAGACTCCGAGTCCCAAGGTCCTGAGTTCAAGTCTCAGTAGGGATTGTCCCCTGGCAGTTCAATGCCTCCCTGCCATCCGATCCCGTCAGATCTCGGATGCTCAGCAGGGTCAGCCCCAGCTAGTACCGGGTGCTGTAGACAGTCCTAAGCTCACTTGACCATCACAGATGAACCTCAGGACTTAAACGGTGCGGCCAGTTCTGCACACACTGTGCCTCACCTAAAATATCCACTGCACAGGCTGGAAGGGCATTACCCGTGTGGGGAGAGCCCTTCCCAAGTCTTTGTTTGTAAAGTTTGGCCATACAATATACAATAAACTCTATCTTGCACTGGTGGAAAAGGCCATGAAGCAATTGCCAATTCACGTGTGCCCCAGTTTTAACTGGGAACTTCTGGCAGCAGAGCAGGATCTCGTTAATCAGCACACCCCTCCAGTTCTCCCTACCACTCCCTGACTCACAAAAATTCCCAGTCCTACCAGTGTTCAAATTGTCCACAAAGCCCCCATGATTCCTTTGGCTTCCAGTCTTCATTTCAGGTTCATGAGACTCATTGTTTCACTCAGCAACTATAACATAACCATCTCTCACTGTCCCAGCCCTTTACTTTGGGGCTTCCCAGCATGTACTCTCTAATGTCCCGTTTTACCTACAGACTCCTATTCTACAGGCCCAGTCTCCTTGTTGTCCTCCAGACCAGGAGCACAGTCCTTTAAAGGGAAACTACTTGGAGACCTCCTGCCATCCAATGCAGACCTGAGGGCTAACTCGGCTGGCAAACCTCTGTGAATCACCTCTGCTCTTGTGGGATTTGTTTGCTCCTTCAACAGCTCTGACACTTTAAATGAACCAAGCCCCTGCTGCTCAGATGAATAGTCCCCCTGACCTGCTGAAAAGACACCTTTTTTTATTACTTGCTGTTGGCAATAACTCTTTACAGTTGGATGTTATTAATTGTTTTTACTTCCATCGTGAATTTTCATGTTTATTGGTATCAGATTTATGTTTTGGTTGGGTTTTTTTTCTGTTAGTCATGCAATCCCAGTGGGATATGCAGTGATAGGATCCCAGCAGTGGCTTCCAAAGACTGAGAGATTTCTGCAGGCTGACAGTGTTTCTCTCTGCACAACACAGGTCCTGTTCTGGGGCGTTCGAGAGCTGAAGAAAGTCCAGCTTCTCTCTGTAGATCGCCCCCAGGTTCTCATCGAATGTGCAGGAAAAGGAGTCAAATCCTGTGTCATACAAAGCTACAAGAAAAATCCCAATTTCACTGGCCTTGCAGACTGGTTTGAAGTGGTGTGTACACCCTGCTGCCCTTTGCCTGTCCTGCTCTGGTTAGGCAAGGTGTTAATTGCCGTTGCCCTTCCTTTCTTGACAAGTAATTTCCTTTGTGTCCTGATTAAATAGTAAGGAACACCAGTTCTCATGCAAAAGCTACTGATTTGGTGATGCTTTGAAAGACTTCTGCTAAAACTGTATGATTAGAGAAGATGTTGCTCCTCATGTAATGTCCCAAGTAGACCAGGAAATATGTTGCAATCAGATTTTTACTTATCAATACATTTTCCAACTGATAGATTGGAACTTGTTGAAAGTTCAGTTTCCTTTATTTTCTTTCCATTCTTTTAATCTTCCTCTCTGTATTACTGAGTTGTTAAGGGGATTGATAGTTTCTGGTTTATGAGCTCTGGACCTTTTCACATTGTCACCCTCGCTTTTATGAACTGGAAAGTTATGTATCACCTGTTGATTGGGTTATAGAAACTGCTACTTTCAGTGGACAAAGGTCAGAATCAGAAAAAAGTAGTCTTTTCAACTAGCTCTTGAAAAAGTAGTCTTTTCAACTAGCTCTTGTTGCCAGGATCTGGAGAGAAGTTAATTTATAAGAGGAAAGGATATCCAAACAATAACCTGGATACTGAAGTATAGTTTCTATGGTAGTTTTAACCTCCATTGTATGTCACATGTCTAAAGAACTGTTTTGCCTTTGGTAGTTCATCCTATAAGGAATGTAACCACCCAGTGTCCACATCTCCTAGTCGGGAAAACTCAGGCAGATAGGGTTAATAGCCTTCAACACAGCAGCAATGCCACTGGGACTCACAACTTCCAGCATTCATTCCTTCTGGATGTTCCTGATTCTCCCAGTTTATTCTAACAAGAGGTGCTTGCATATGACAGCATGGGACTCAACCCAGCAGCACAGCCTATACAGTCCACTCCGTATTCTTAAGAACAAGACTTCCTCCAGTTTTGCAGAAAACTATGGATGAAATTATATTGCCTGAGCTGAATGCATTTTGCATTTTGAATGTTTTAATAGCTGAGGAGGAGAAGGGAGAGAAGAGCAAAAGCCTCATTGTTGTGCATGAAAAGTATTCTATATATGTTCTATATTCTCTAGCAGTCCTCATGCTGCTGTCTTGTTCTCCTGCACTAGGAGCTGCCTGAAAATGAACTGTTGCATCCACCACTAAGTATCTGTGTGGTCGACTGGAGAGCATTTGGGAGGAGTACCCTTGTTGGAACACATACCGTCAATTGCCTTAAGCAATTCCTATGTAAAATTCCTTTGGGTTCTCAATCTGCACCTAACAGACTAGATATTGCAGAAGTTGAGGAAGGTAAGTGTTCAATTCTAACCCCAAAGAAAAAGGCAAAGGACCTACTTAGAGGCTTAACACTTAGAAGTATGCCTCATTGTGTTGAGCATATGGTCAAACCCTTAATCACATAATTATTTCATGATAATCAAAAGTTATGATAGCATTTCTGGCAAAAACCTTACCTAACTTGTGAAGTTTCAATTTCAGCTTCGCCTGAGTCATCCCAGCCTGCAGAGTTATTCCGCAAAGAACCATTTTTAGTTGATCACATCTACGTAGATGTGGAACAGGGTAAATGTACAGTGGTAGAGCCAGACCCATCTCTCACGGCACTTCCTGCCACTGAACCAGAGCACTCTGCCTCTGAGACAGGGAAAGGGAGGAAACAGAAGGTGGGTATAGCTGAAGCTGACAGCTAACTCTTTTTCAGTCTTGCAGACTTTAGCTCTTCCTTATAAAATGGTAATATCTCTCAGATCTCAGATTTAGAGATTTTAGGTACTGATGTTAACACCCACATTATTTTGCTGGCCCTAAAGAGAACTAGTTACAAATGTAGCTTTAACCCTACATAATTTCATACCTTCTATTAACAGATTCTCAAAATGCTTTCAGACTCAAGTGGAGAAACCAATCTGTATCTGAATGTTTGCATCCCATAAAACATCATTACTTATTTACCTGAGTAGATTTGCCCATTGTATGAGTTGCTCCTGAGGTAACAACTCCAATGTTCAAAGTTTTGGCAATGTCAGCAGGAAATACAGAGATAGTTTTAATATGACTATCATTAATTAAGTGTCTTGGAATAAAAGACAGAGACAGTAATTCATATTGCATTTCATTTAGCTCTTGGAGGTTGAAATTTTCTTTACATACATCTGTTCATGCTCAATGTCATGAGTCAAGTGATGAGTTTTGATCAGTTCTAGAGTTCAACAGTGTTTTCTCCATGATTTGGTAGGATATGAAGAAGTCCATCCGACGGTCAACAAAGAGGAGAAAAAGAACAATTGCAGATGAATCAGCTGAAAATGTTATTGACTGGTGGTCAAAATACTATGCTTCTGTGCTCAAAATGCAAAAGGTAAATCACCCAGCATGCCCAAAACTCTCATGGATGAGCAGTGTTTTAAATATACTGCTGAATGATTTCTTTTTGGTATGACATCCATAATGAGCCATTTGTCCATCATCTATTTCTTTCGAAAGGCAAAAGGCATTTTTTCCAGTGAAGGAAAACCTGAGGACAGTAAGTAAATTATTTGCATTTTTCTATTATTTTGTACTACTAATATTTTGCTTCTCTATTGTTTTACTGACAACAATTAACATCTGGTAACAGAACTGCTGGTATCCTGTCCTCTTTCCTCTACAGCTGATCAGATGGTTGGTAGGTTAAAGCTTCAAAGCCAGTGTTGGGTTAACATGAGTTTCCTGTCATTTAAATCTCACCCACAAAGATTTGCAAAGTCAAAGTCCTAAATGATGGAGATAGAGATTGTCCCAATCTTAGGCTGCATTTGTAGCAGATTCAGAAAAAGAAGCTCCTCTCAGTTTTGAATCCAAGTCAGGATCAGTGATGTAGCAACAGCATCTGCTAGCAGACTTTTAGTCATGTGTGTTACTTCCATAACTGAAAAGTTTTATCTACCTTGTGTTCCAGCAAAACGTTTTTGCACAAGAACCTAAAAGATTTGACCAGACATATGTTCTGTGTGTGTATGTATATATGTCTTCATACATATATACTCCATTGCTTAACAGGTCCTCCCACAATCAAACTGAACTCTAGAAAATTCTATTTTTGGACAAATGTGATTATTTGAGCAGGCTGGGAAAGAATATAAATATTTACTATTTACTCAGAGCTGCTATTCAGAATTAAACTAAGCACCTTCCCGTGCCAGAGCTGACTGCACTTCACCAGTGATTGAGGTAATTTCTGGTTTAAAGAAGCAGTGGAGGTTGCTCCGGATGGAAGAAAGGACCTAAATATCACATGATATCATTCCAGAAATAGAAGCTGCCATGCTTCAGTCATCATCCAGGCTGCTGAGAGATGAGTTGGAGATCAGTTTCTAAATGAATCACATTGGAGGAAAATATTTAGATAGAAGAGCTTCTACAAAGGTGTGATGTTCACTTACAATTAGAAATTTACTTGCTATTGTGACATCTACCCACAGGCCATTCAGGTAGTTTTGGCATATTGGTTTCCACTGATGGTTTCGGATCTTGTAAATTCTCTTCTGATAGTTTTTTTTACATATTTTCACCTGTGATGATAAAAAATATACATACAGGACAGCAATGATATAATGTTTATATGTCTAAACTCTTAGTGCTGTCAAATGTACATGAACTACTCAAAAAATGACAATAAAATGAACTCAAAATTCAGATTTCGGAATGGAACAATCTCAGTGCCATTTTTGAGGCCCTCTTTCTTTTTGGAAGTCCCTTCTCAATGTTTAGAATCTGGCTCTAGGCTGGTCAGATACCTCCTGCCATTTCTCAGACTTCTAGACTTTCACAAGGTGCCATACACTCTATTTTGTGCTACCTTTTAGCAGAGAAGGACTTGGGTCACCCTGATATCTGAAGTAGCAGTCAGCCTAAATGCCATCTTCCAGTTTTAAATAAGGTTTAAATTTTATGTGAAAGCTGTTAAGATCTGTTAGTTTGCACTGGGGAGAAGTCAGAGAGGAAGGAAAAGGGTGTTCTGTGTCATGCAGGGATGGAGTGATACAGGACACCATCACAGTTGGTCCAACAAGTTCATCAGGAAGACTGGTAGCCACAGAGAGGATAAAATGCCACCTATCTGCCTGGGAGGAGCAGTGGGGAGAGGATCCTGAAAGGAAGGATCCTATCTCTGACAGTAGAAAAATTAATGGAGAAGGAGCAAGGGGGACTCCTTAGAATGTATTTTGCATCCTTATCTGAAGCATTTGATATGCTTTGCTAATTGAAACCATTCGTGATGTCATCAAATCTCTGTAGATGAGCAGAATTCTGGCCACGTAGCATTGATCGTAGAAGATGAGCCAGACAAAAAGAAGAAGGATAAGACATTGAAAAGGAATCAGAATGAAACTGCCAACCTCGCAACACTGCAGGTAAGAGAGAAGTAAGACTAAGAGGTAGGGCTGTTATTAATCACTGTCTCCCCAAAGTTTGACATCAGCAGCTGAGTTTGGCAAACTCTCCTTACATTTATTTCAGACATTTTAAGATTAATAAAACAGACAAAATGATATAACACACTTCAGCACATGGGACCCAGAGGAAACCAGGACCTCACTGAATGGATGTGGCCCATTTGGCCTTAGACATTCAATTTATTGCTATAGACAGACCCAGAGAGGCTTCAGTGAAAATGGAGTGTTGTTTGCATGTAAAATACTGAAGTTAGAAATCCCAAAGTTCATGTTGGAAATATTACAGTCTATTAAGAATGACTTTAAAAAGAGTATGGAAAACATTTCTGCAATTGCTAGTGCATTGTCCCTGATGGGAGATAACATTCAGCTCACATTAAATTTGGTTGGGTAATGATAGAAGGAATTAAAAAAAACTATATGGGTCATGCAAAATGACTGGAGAGATGAGAGGTTTGAAAAGATTAGGACTGCTTGGATTAGATTGTAGCTGAATAAAGGGGAATTTGAAACTGCTGTTTCCATTTTTTAAGGGAGGGCAGTAGTATAGGCCCTTCTATTTCACACTGAATAACACTTGATAAATTACAGGCAGAGAGTATTGAAAGAAATCATGTTCTTTGAAAAATGATTTGGTCTTTTAAGCTATCCTAAAGCCCTGTCCCCATAGCACTTTGTTATTGTCCGCTTTGCTCTCAAGTTCTGACTCATTAAGGCAGCAGAATGGGTCAGTGCATCAAAGGCACAAAGCAGAGAGGAAATGGAAGTAAAAGGTGGCACATCCACACTGTTTTTCACACCAGGGCTTACAAACATTCATTCTGGCCCCTCTAGAGTCACTTCTAACTGCGGCATTAACGTGTCATTTCAATAGTTGTGAAAAACTTCTGTTGAGGACAAAACTGATCCTGTTTTAAGTGGGAAATTAACTTTTTCCCCTCAAGGACTTTTGCAAAACCTTGGTTTTATTAAAATCTACATTTTGAGTCAAAATGAATTTCTAGTCATTCTCTAATTAAAAAGTTGCTACAAATATATCCACTGCACCACAAAAAAAATTCTTCTGTTTTCAAAGATATATGAAGGAGACTTGGAAAGTGAATTTAATAACTTTGAAGACTGGGTGAAAACTTTCCAGCTTTTAAGAGGAAAATCTAATGATGAAGTTCATGCTGATGCTGAAGACAGAATAATAGGAAAATTTAAGGTAAGATTTATTGCTGATTAAACAGGTAATAATTTAGAAACTTTAGGCTTTCATACATATTTCAAGTATACCAGATATGAAAGTAATAGACATCAACTGTCTGTTGTAAATATAATTATCTCTTTTATTAGACCCAGAGTCATGTTTTTTCCTTTGTGATTATCTGATACTAAAAAGCACCATCCAGCATCAGGTGTTCACTGCTGTTTTGAAATAAGGAATTAGAGTTGGAAAGAAAAGTTGGAAATCACAGAAGGGGAAAAAGAAATATATTGTGTAGTCCAGATTTCACTAATGCAACTTTATTACTGCACTATCAGTAACAGCACCTTATATGTAGTTTTGTGTCATTTAAATAGAGCCCCTCACAGATACAGCTTGATCCAGGGCACCATCGGGCAATCTGAAAAGTTCAAAGCATGAGTAATGGTAATCAGATTTTAAGCACTTTGTAGTTTAGGGGAACTGATTAAACTCATTGATATCTCAATTAGTTTGCAATGCAAATTTCTATCCAAATGACTTTTTAGTTGCTTTCAGGCAATATGAGCTACTCAGCAGCATGAGTCAATATTGATTTATATGAGTTATTTAGTGGCTGCAAAAATACAGTTAGATTCTAGTCACACTGTTGTGAAAATTACCTAGTGGAATGATTAATTTGCAAATATACAGTTAAGGTCAAAATATTCTTTTTAGAATACTAATAATAAGAAAACTGGATTTAGAATACCTACAGGTGTTAGTTTCATATAATCAAATAGAAACCTAAAATCATGCAGGCACTTCTTGCAAACATCTAGATGTGGTGATGGTACCATGTTATAGAGAAAAGACATTTTAAAAGATGATGTTTAGTGCCCTGAAGACTGGGTTCCCTGTGAGTGGTACCACAACATATGTTGTGTGTATGTATGTACTGCAGCACAGGCTGCATGAATGATATTTTGTTTGTGTTCCAAGGGTTGTTTTTGTACTGCATTTGATCTGTTTGCGAGGGAGATAAAAGTCAGTGTGTTACCAGGGCTCCTTCTGCATATACCCAAGTCCTGAGGATGGCAGCTTGCTGGACGGAGGGCAGCCCCGCATCCTGCAAGGGATACCGCCAAACCACTCCGTCAAAGTGCTCATCAGGGTTTATATTGTGGCAGTAAGTAGACAGATGCTCTTTGAACCTTGAAATACCTTGGATGTTTCTTTTCAACTCAGTTTACTTGCAGTGTCATTGCCATGAAGCTTCTGAAAATCCTTGTCCACATGGTATAATTTTTTCTGGTTATATTTCAGACAGTTTCATACTGTAAAAATGGGTGTTCAGAGTACAAAATTTTCCATATTCCTCAGGAGAAATATTGAGATTTCTCCAATACTGGAAAATCACTTTAGTTGTTCAAACTGAAAGGGCAGGATACATAATCAACATAGTACAGACAACTTGTTCCAGCCATATTATGCAAATGCAGCCAGTTTCAATCAGTAGAGTTGTTTCAAAATCTCACACATTTAAACAAAACCTTAGTAAGGGGGAAATGGGAGCATATTTTTTGAGGGCTGTGAAGTGCACATTATCAAAGTGCTAGATATTGTGAATAAGTTTTGGAGTCAATAAAGGTAGAAATACAGAAGACAAGGTGATGAGAGAGCATGATGTGGGAAATAAAAAGGATAGGAATAACAAGTATTTCAGAGAACCAAGAGAGTTGCAGGTAATGTAAGAGAGAAAGATGGCAAGCAAAGAGACAGTGCAACAAAACAGAAGAGAAGAATAGGAAAAGATTTTTTTATTTCCTGAATATAAAGACTTAAAGGTCTTTTCCAACCTTACCAATTCTGTGATTCTATAAAGAATTATTTTGTGCTGTTCAAGGATCTGGAACAATATCTTTGGAAAACCTTTCCTGTAACTGACATGCACTTGTGCAGCCAGCTTTTTCCTCTGCATTACCTCTCCAGCTAATTTTTTTTCCATTATACTGGTAGGACAGCTCTTACACAGCTGCATCCTTGCAAACTTTTCTCCTCCAGATCATCTCTTCTTAGCAGCCTGCAAAGCTAAAGCCCAAAGTTTGCATTACATGAAGCAAGCAACGCCCCTGCCCTTCCAGAATACTTGGAACCAGGCAGAAAACCCACAGTCCTGTGCTGTAACCACACTTCATTTAAGCTATCTGCATTTAAGTGATCACAGCAAACTGAGAACACAGGTTTTTTTCCTAACAGGCATTTAACCTCAGCCCAGCTGATCCAGATGGAAAGTCAGATCCTTACATTGTGCTGAGACTGGGGAACACAGAAATCAAAGACAGGGATAACTACATCCCCAAGCAGCTAAACCCTGTATTTGGAAGGTCAGTGATGGCTTATTTTCTTATTCAGTGTAATTTGTGCTTTATCACTTGCTACTACTGTTGCTGTTGTTACTATTACAAAGTGCTTGCTATATTCTGATTTCTGCATGCTGGATGTTTTGTAATTATGCTGGTTAAAATGCTGACAATTGGTGTCACCCTGTATGATTATAAAATATATCATTTTTCTATCTATCAAAACACATCAAGTAATGGAATCTGTAAGAGAGTTTGCAAGATGATGCCTGAGTGGAAATGAAGCAACAAATGATATTTTCTGTGCAAATTAATACAAAAATTGAGTTTAAAGTGAAATAAATATCAGAACAGTAAAAGTATTTTCACAATCTTTATTGTTATTTCAGCTTGAATAGAGTGCCAAATAAATCTCATCATTTTAGGACTAGGACAAAAAAATAGCTTTTCAAACTTGTATGGCCTTTTGAATGGGGGAGCCAGGGGCAAGCTGTCAGTAAAAATCCACTTTGTATTATCAATGCTTTATAATTATTTATATTTTTGTTGGTAATAACTGTGATTTTGTTTCCCTGTAAATTTCCTTGTTTTAAGAAGGTTGAAAATATTTTGAATTGGGATGGAGTTATTCTGTAAGAACATCAAAACAGAGATACTGTACTACTTTGGACTGAAAGCCTCCTACAACAGGGTCCTGTCTGCCAAAACAGAGACATAGAGACAAACATTAAAGGAGAACAGACAAGAACAGAGTGGTCACTCCGTGGCATGACATCTCAGTTTCTATGATTTAAGCTTTTCTTAGCAGAGGTTGCAACTGATCCATCATTATGATAAATCATAGAGCACATAGCCATTATAGACACACATAGATGGAATGGGAAATCATCATTGTGTTTGTTTCAGGCAGGAAATGGGCTGTTCATTTGGATAGTTCATGCTGCTGCCAGTGGTAGTACTGGAGTGACTAGACCAGCAACTCCTTTCACAGCAGTAGTATTATAATAAACACCTCTCACCATCCTAAAGACCCTGGTCAGCAGGACACCACCAACTTCTGTCAATCCCAGACCATCTCCAAACCTATATTTCCTCCTAAAAGTACTCTGCTGTTGCTACAAAATTGAGTTTGATCACCTTGAGTAAAAGAACAAAACTCATCCATCCTTCAGGAGACAAAGCTTGGATTTGCCTGTGCTTTGGAGAAATCTGGAGTGAGTGTTGTGCTGATGAGGATGTCCTGCCTTCCACTAATTTTTCAAATGATTTTTAAAATCCCTTTTATATTTTCATCTTCCCTAAACTTCTCAACAACAATTCCTATCCCTGAAAATTGCAGTGAGTGAAAAAGGAGTTCTGATCTTTGCTTTTTTGAGACTTGTTTAAAACTTCTGACTGACCATTTTGTTGGGTGC
Organism: Pithys albifrons albifrons; assembly: GCF_047495875.1. Taxonomy (NCBI): domain Eukaryota; kingdom Metazoa; phylum Chordata; class Aves; order Passeriformes; family Thamnophilidae; genus Pithys; species Pithys albifrons. Next base: position 39,979,556 of record NC_092461.1, on the reverse strand, counting down.
CCCCAGATTCTTAATTTCAGTGTTTAACCTGCAGCTTTTGGAAGAGGATAGAAAAGACTCTTATGTACCTTTGGGGTGTTCTGAAAAGCATGTGAGAACTCTTGCATACAGCTTCCTGAGCCTTGTAATTTCCAGACTTCCACCTCTACTGGATTCAGGAGGGCAACAAAGATGATGAAAGGCCTTGAGGGGAAGCCATATGAGGAGTGGCTGAGGTTGCTCGATTCAGCCTGGAGAAGAGGAGACTGAATGGAGACCCCATTGCAGTTACAACTTCCTTGTGAGGGGAAAAGAAGGAGCAGGCACTGATCTCTTCTCTGTGGTGACCAGTGACAGGACTCAAGGGAATGGCCTGAAGTTGTGTTGGGGAGATTTAGTTTGGATATTAGAAAAACATTCTTCACCCAGAGGGTGGTCAGGCACTGGAATAGGATCCCCCAGGGAAGTGGTCACAGCACCAAGCCTGACAGAGTTCAAGAAGTGTTTGGATGATACTCTAAATCACATGATGTAACTCCTGGGGATGGTTCTGTGCAGGGCCAGGAGTTGGACTTGGTGATCCTTATGGGTCCCTTCCAAATCAGCGTATTCTGTGATTTTGTAATTGCAACTGACCAGCTCCATTCTGTCTGTTGTAGGTAGGAATAATCTTAGAACATTATAGGGAGTGGCAGAGAAGCAGGAGAAAGAAAACACTTTTGCAGTGTGTGTTTTTAGCATATTCAAATATTTAATCAAAGAAAAAAGAACTACCAAAAAAACCCCAGTTCTTGTTAGAAGAGGTACAATGCGCGCATTGTTTGCCCAGCATTTGTTAGCTTAGTCTTTTAGGCTTCAAAACTGATTTGACTGCATATAGGTCTCAATTTTTCCTGTAGATCATTTGAAATCCAAGCTACATTCCCCAAGGATTCCTTACTCAAAGTCTTGATCTATGACCATGACTTTGTGGGGACTGATGATCTCATTGGAGAGACAAAAATTGATTTGGAAAATCGTTTCTACAGCAGACATCGAGCTACCTGTGGGTTACAGAGTCAATATGAAATGTAAGTATTTCTTCAGACAGCAGCAGAGCACACAGTGAGTGACTTGACTTGAAAGAAAAATTTCAGATCTGGCTAAATATTAAGCTTTCTCCAGCACAAAAGTGTCACAGGAGGTATTTTAATTAAAATACACCAAAGAGCTTAGTTGGTGGCTCTGTGTAGCTGCCAGACTCAGTGGGAAGTGGATATTTTAAAATTAGCAGCACTGTTTGTTCAAGAAGTATTTTAGATAGTAAACAGATGATGTAATAACATACCTGGTTGATAAACTACCTTGAACAGGCATAAAGGGCAAATGGGGAAAAAAGTCTCTCAGAGAAGTTATGCCAGGGCACTACTCTACTCTGTTATTCACCTGCAGCTGGAGTGATTGCAGCAAGGCTGGGGGAACTTGTGTGGCTCTGGGGAGAGTGGGAGCAGAATGGGGCCGCTGGCATGGCCTCTGCAACGGGTGAGCCACAGGGCGGTGGTGCCAAACTCCTGGTCCCTGCCATACAGCTGCACTGTCAAGGATGTTATGCACAAAATTAATTAATGTGCAGAAATTCAACCTACAATAACTCCACTGCCCTGGGATAGGGCATTAAACCGGCAGATGTGGGTTGGTGTTCTCCTGTGATTGTTTCTCATTTTATCTACAAAAAAAGGGTGGACAATGTAAAAAAAGCAATCCAGGAGCACATACTAAACCACAATGCTTCCCTTGCAAGCTCAGTCTCCAGTGTGAGATATGTCTTCCTGTGCTTGCTCCAGGTCCCAGACAACATCAGCTTCCCCTCTGCATTAGGAAGCTGCAGAACATTTCCACTTGAATGGATGTAGCTCATGTAGACTTGAATCCTTATGGTAGAACATGGAATGAGCTCTGGTCCTTTTCCTCTTGGGAAGCAATGTCTGGGTTACTTTATCTAAGCTGTGGGTGAGGCTGCCTCAGCTTCTCCTGTGTGTTAAGAGTGGTTGGTCCCCAGGACTTGAGCAGAGAGAGACAGTGTCTCAGGTAAGAGGTAGTGCTGAACACCTCAAAGGAGAAGTTTGACTGAGCAGATGTCAGGGCCACCGACCACAAAATGAATTCTGCTTGGAAATTCCTGATTTGTCTGTGCACTTTGCTGAAGGAAAACCTCATCCATTTCTCTTCTCCCTTTGTTCCCTCCTTGCAGAGAAGGGTACAATGCATGGCGAGATGCAACCAAGCCAAGCGAGATCCTCACTAAGCTGTGTAAGGACTACAGAATCAATGGACCCTTCATGCGGCCGGGGGAGATACAAGTAGGAACAAAAGTCTTTAAGGGACAGACAGTCTTCACAGAAGATGAGAACGGTAATGAAATCATTCTTCAGTTACATTGTTGCAGTACCAAGAGCCTGCACAAACTGCAGCTGGGGCCCAGTTGTGCTATGCATTCTAAAGTCAGATTACTGGAGCCTGTGTCTAATTTGAAACACTCATATAACTGTGGCAGTGAAGGTTGTGTTTATTATTAGCTTTTGCTGTAGCTTGATTGCAGAGAATCCGAAGGGTGAAATAGTTGTTGCTGATGACCTACATCACCATGGTGGCTGTTGGGTAATACTTTGGACTAGCTCCTACCTGATCCCGAGAATGATATGCCTAGGATTGGCTGCAGTGCAGGTGACCCTCTTGGAACTTGTCTTCTGGTTTAGTATTGATCTAAAAGGAGTCCAGCTTGCATGCTCTGAGATCCTTCCACACAGTCTATCAAAGCATAGGAAGGCAAGGAGAGTCTTTCAAAAAATGTAATGCCTGCCTAAATTAAAACACTAGTTAGACAGACCCAAGAAGTGAGAAGAGAGAAAGGAAGTATAGATTTGCGTGGAGTTACCCGAAGTTAGACTAGTCTAGGACCACAGTTAGACTCCAGACCACTTAGCTGCCAGTTCTACCTTACCTACTTGTCTTTCCTGTCTTGTTTTTTATGTCCTCTTGGTTATTACCACTCTGACTGCTCTTCTGAAGCATTAACACAGCACTGCATAAATCCAGGTATCTGTGGGGTCCATGAATGCAGATGGCAGGACAGAACTTGCTTTCAGAGCTCCAAGATTTAAAAGAGGTCAAAGCTACCAGGACCTTGTGTGTCCATATCATAGGGTGGAGTGTGACAGAGTCATCAGTGAAAGGTGTCCCTCCTGGTGGCAGAGGTGTTGGACCAGATGGTCTTTGAACATTACTTCCAACACAAACCATTCTATGACTCAGTTTTATAGCGAGGATAAGGAAAAGAGGTATGAAGATGGAGCCTTTCGAGGGATAAAAAAGGAGCTGGTCTTGGAGAGACAGTAGTGGACACTGTGGCAGTGCAAGAAAACTTCCACTCCCTTATATGACCACATTCCTCTTGGCAGCTACAAAATACATCTCACAGTTTGAGTGGAAGGCTGCTAAGGTAGCATTGTTAAAGGGAGAAAAGTTGATACATTTTTGGTTTCTTGACCTGAAAAAGATTTTTTACTCCAGTATTGTTGTTTGTTTTCCTTGCTAGCAGATGACTGAGTGTGAATACCAGAAACAGGATCTCTAAATCAGAATTCCAGTTCACTAAAATGTGATTCAGACAAACCAATGTCAGACAAGATGATGGAAATCAGAAGCAAGGAAATACAGAACCAGATGGCAAAGACCAAAATACTTATGGACATAAGTTTTTCAACATGTTATACAGAAATAGTTTATAGCATAGTCTTTGCATAATTCCTATCCAGATTGCTGTTCTGACAAGTACATCTGGGTCCTTAATTCCTGATTGGTATCTGTGGTAGTTGTCATTTGGATCAATAAAACCAACAAAGACTGCAGATTTGAGTTCTAGAGGAGTACTGAAAAAAGGAAGCAGGACCATTTCCACTCTACAGGTGGAGAAAATGCACTTATCCATCCAGCTTTAAATTGCAAGGGAAATAATAATTTAACTTTGCTCTAGGAACATAGAAGTTAGACAGAATAGAATAGTTCAGTTGGAAGAGACATACCCCAATCACCTTGACCTGTCCACTACTCCCAGGTAGTCTAGGACTACCTGTAGCCAGTGGGAAGAAACAGGCATCTCCAGAGGTGATAAAAGGTGTCTTTGACAGGATATAGGATATCATAGGACAATCTATGTCATTGCTAGTGAGGCTGCCTGACTGATTAGCTCAGGCTGGAGACCTTGCTTTTAGTTGGCTAAAATTAGATGAAACACATCACACCTCAAACACATGAGGGAACCAAGATTCATAGCCACAGGATCATCCTTCCTCACTCTCTGAGCCATTGGAAAAGGTTTAATACCTACTGTTGAAATTCCAAATTAGTCTTTTTTCAACTACCAGCCATTCAGAGATAGCAACATCTGTAGGAAAAGTGGTAACAGTTTGCTGACACAAATGAATCTTAACCTCCTTCTCACTTAGGGACTTATCTTCTAATCTAGGAAATAACACTCTTCAAAAGCCTGGGCTCCTTTGGTGTGGACCCCACACAAAAAGGAAGGAAAGAGAAGCTCAAGAGCTCAGAAAGCTTCCTCTGCTTTCTAATAACCACCCTGCTTTCAATATTAGCACTGGTCCTTCCTTGAGGTGACATTCTTTGGGGTCTCCCTTCCAGTGGCCAAACTGAGCTGGTCAGAAGGTGACATTTGCTTGCCCAGAGACTTCAGCTCTCTTCCCTTGGGGTGTGACTCAGTTCTCCAGAGGGGTCTTTGCTGTTGCTGTCACAAAGCAAAATGAGGTGTAGACAACTGTTAGAGCCTATTTACTGTCAGCTTTGTGAAATCCAAGTCACCTTGTCTTTCATGAGCTTTAAAAATTTGCAATTTTCTGTAAAAAGAGTAGTTTACAGGCTTCTTCCATTCTGCTAATGTAATAGTGAAATGATTTGCTGTTTTACAGGTAAACTGCTGCTCAAGTGCTAAACTTTTAGTTACCCTCGTGGGTACCCTTATTTATGAGAACTAAATACATATCAAGGCCCTTCTTTATTTGGCTCTAATACATAAAACCTTTCTCCTAACTCAAGCAAAATTTTAATTACTATTTTTAATAATTAATGGAACATATTACCAGGGGTTCAATAGTATAATGCAGCTCTCTTCATTCTTTTTGTTTTGCTCTTTCCTGTAGAGGAGCCAGTTGAATCGTATGAACATCTCTCCTTAAAGGTTTTACGTGCTTGGGAGGAAATCCCTGGAGCTGGATATAAACTGGTCCCAGAACACATTGAGACTCGGCCTCTGTACCATAAGGATAAGCCAGGCATGGAACAGGTAGAGCAGCTCAGAGGGGGTGGTGATGGTAGATCCAGGAGCAGTTTCCATTTTCTTCAGTTCTTGCGGTTTCTACTTGTAGCTGCAAACTTACAGAGTCAGCATCCGAGTGTTGCACCATACACGAGACCTTGTATAGTGTCAGCCTGGAAATTGTCACCCATGTGTGTATACAGCCAATTACCTGAATACACAGTAATCACACAATATGTAACTGCTTTTTTCATTCTTTTAATTGTTTAAGTTTATTAAATTAACAAAGCCTTTGCTTATATTTGAATTTTGGTGGTTTTTTTTTTGTGTTCTTCACATACTATTTTGCATGGATTTTATCTTGAAGCTGACAATGTTTGAACTCTATTCCAACTTCATCAAATTCCTGAGAAATTGAAAGAATATGTGTATGAAAAAATACATTGTATAGATGAAATCATGGTTACAGGACAGTGAGATGGTTGGTTCTCATAGAGAAAGTGGTGGGTTTGGATGTCAAAACTATATTTAAAGGCTTTTGAAGTCTGCATAAAATAGGGTTACAGAGGTATTTGTCTCTTTTGTTTTTTAAGGGTCGTGTACAGATGTGGGTCGACATGTTTCCTAATGATATGCCTCTGCCAGGACCCCCAGTGGATATTTCACCAAGAAAACCCAAAGGGTAATGCCCTATGCTTTTCTCTCAGCAATAACTCTTCAAAGACTGAGTATTTCTTAAGTCTCTGGAAATAAATAGAAAAAGAACTATTAAAACAAACCTCTCCAGTCCTGAGAAAGGTTTTCTTAGATTCACATGACTTCAAGTCTAACAAAAGCATCTAGTTTGGTTTCTTCCAATAAATGACTCAAAGAACTGTTGATGAATTTTTCAACAAGGTTTATCACACACCTCTTCTACAAAAATATCCCTTTTTCTTATAGAGATTAAAGGTGGCTAGAGGAAAGAGTATCTTAATAATTTGGATGTTATCCACTTGTTGAGCTGAAAGGAGTAATTCTGGTTTCACTACCTCTTTCAGTGAGATGACTTGACCCTGGTTGAGCTCTTTAATCTGATGCAATAGAATTACACCTACTGGATTTCCAGCACTTCATTCAAAGATAGATCAAGAAACATATAAAGCAGTAACAAAGAGACAAGATCCATTTGGAATAGCCCTCTTTCAAATTTCACATTTAATTATGCTGCTTTATATGCAATACTGTGCATAGTTCTTCAAGCTAATTGAATGTTTGTAAATAAAACACAAAATGAGCAACAGAGTTCTCAGTCTATCATATATTTTAGCAAGGCCTTTCCTGATAATTTTATGTCTGAAGCAGCATCAGATACTATTCCTGTGTTATATATGTGTGAACAAGATTTCTTTTCCTTTCCTTTTACAAAAGCCAAGATTTGACAAAGAAACAAAAGTCCATGTAACAATTGCTTCCTTCAGACCAGAACTTTCTATAAAAATCCTTTTACCACAAGCATTTTTCAATTCAAAAAGATTTAAAGCTAATCGTGTCCAAAAAATCAAATTGTTGTTGCCATTTTTGTAGCAGGAGAAAATACTGTCAAATATTAATTATGAGAAAAAAACATGAACATGCAAACATGAGTTACACATCTTGCTGAGAAATGCATATTTGCCGCATTAAAACAGTCTTGAGGCTCCGTGAAACTTTAAACACTTTGTGAAAACACCTCTTAATGATAATTTCTGACTGAATAAGGCTCTGAGGGAGCATTGCAGATGCAAGTTTCTTTGGCTAGTGCAGAGGCTTGGTTTTCATGGTCAATATCTCCTTAAGAGCTCCATGATCTGGTAACTTCTGGCTACTTCTGGAGCAGAACATCTGGTAACTTTTGGAGCAAATTTTTTGCACACTCTGAGACTGAGGCTATTTCCAAGACAAAATGTGTCATATCAGAAAAACTATATATTTGTGTTCTCAAACGAAGTTTTTTTACCTTTTTTTTTTATTTTGTAATTCATACCACAACTCAAGGAATACCTGAATTTTTTGGTATCATTTTTTTATGTCACCTGCAATATATGTATTTCAGGTCAAGCTTTAGGATCTTTGAAAGGCCACCATAAATATCTGTATATAGGCAGTGGAAAGGATGGGAAAACTGTATTGCCTATTACTATTGTTTCTAAAGATGGTTTTACTTAAATGAAAATATGTCTAAGCAGTCCTTCTGTTCCCTTTAATGCACTAGATTGTACCAAATGCAGTGGGTTTAGGCATTTCTTCTGAAAAACACCTCTCAGGTAGCTCTAGTTTTTAATAACAAGCTGATCACTGTTTTGAAGACTGCTCTGATGATATTCAGATTAACTTTGCTTTGTTTCATTGTAGTATTTTTTTGAAAAGAATTGAAAATGAATAGTTATATAAAAAGTAAGGAATTTTCCATCTCTCCAAAGCTGACAGTGATCTTGCTGTTGTGCATCCTACTCCATGAGCTGAGAGGAGCCAACACCTCCACTCTATCAGTAGACTCTTGTAAACATGAGAGGCCTGGGCCTGATGCACAAATACAACATTTCTCACTTTATAAAAGCATGATTTGATGGAGGTTTGCATTAGTGTCTGACCAGAGCTTGAATTTAACAGGCCTACTTTTTCTTTTTCAGATATGAACTGAGGGTAATAATCTGGAATACAGAGGATGTAATTCTAGAAGATACAAATGTCTTTACAGGGCAAAAATCAAGTGACATCTATGTAAAAGGGTAAGTTCTTCAACACTTGTCTTCAAAAGAACATAATAATTCATTCAAAATTAGGGGGGAAATTATGTTGTGAGACTATTCAATAATATTTGATTCTGTGACCCAGGCACTTTTCTCTAAATCCCATCCCACATTACTCACCTATATTGAATATTGCTTCTTCCCCATCCCCGCTTTATATCAAGTAACTATAAAATGACACCAGTTGTTAGTTTTGACTCAGGCAGAGTTGGCACAAGACAAGAACCAAACTCACTGATTAGTGGAGATTAAACACTTATAGAACGTGACACTGTAAGAGTTTACACAGATGCAGAGAGGTTTGACATAATCAGAGAAAAAGGAAATATGACCTTATTAGGAACAAGAAAGCAGATCTGTTCCAGACTATTTCTATTGCAAATATTTCTAATTTCATGTGTGGGTGAATGATAATGGCCAAGCTAAGGAGCACATCACATGAGCACTTTCTGCTTTCCATCTCCTTCCTTTCTTGGGACTGTAGCAGGTTACTTCTTACTTAGTTGCCTATTTTGGGGTACTGCTTTGCACTTTCTGCTTCTGAGCAGGATTTGTATGCAAGTACCTGGGAGGAGTGGGAGAAAATTATGGCAAAAATGGCAGCATGAAATACTGAAAAGCTCAAGTGCCAGACTGGCCATAGATTTCTTACCATTTTTCCACTACTTGAGAGTGAGATTAATGTGTCAATATGAATTGTATCATTGTGGAGGCATATGGCAGAATGAATTTCCTTAAAAACCTGATGCAGTGTTGCCAATAACCAAATGCAGCAAGCTGAAGGAGGGAGAACTGGGGCTGATGGATCAGGAAAGAGAGGATGTTTTCCACTTTGCAGGTTCTGAAAATCACATGAGTGTAATAAGATACCAAAAGTAAACATAAGGACGGGGAAATCTGGTAGCAGCTCTTACTCCTGTGTAGGACATACCTACATGCATTTTACCAGGGAAACTTGCATTGTCTATGACCAAGCCAGGTGGGGCACCTGGAGTGTCACCACTCCTTTGGAGCACGGGGTACTAGTCCAGGTGAAGCACACACTAGTACAGCCATATGGCCCCAGTGTGCTGCAGGCATGGGTTTTGCACACACACTGGCTGAGCAAACCTCCCTTTGCAGGTCCCTGAGAAGAGCTGCTCTGAAATCACTGGTGTTCACACAGATGGATCCAACTTAGCAATGAACTAACGTCTTCAGAGCAGCAGCAGAGTAGCTGAGTGCCCCAAAGTGAGGAATTAAATAGGGAGTCAGCGTTTGTGCTGAGCTGTGTGATAACATGAGGTCATCACTATCAATGCCAGAACAGTCTGACAGGGAAGCCAGGAGTGGAAAACTATTTGCTTTTGTGCCTTAGTGATGATTACACAAATCTTACTATGTTCAGACAGTGCATGTTACGCTGCATCTGACACCAGGCATGGATTTGCAGTGGGGACAGTGCCATGCTTCAGATTGTTATCATTTTTCCAATTCCTTTTTGAAATATTGGGCCTTATGGGGGGAAAGCCACTATTTTGAAGCAGTACAAAAATGCTAATCTACTCCAGCTGTGATAAATCATCTTTGGAACTCATGCATAGCTAGCTGGATCATTACCTTTGTGGAGCTCTTCAGAAAAGTTAATTATGCTTAGGAAAACCTTGTCCTTTAGTACCATAGCACATCCAATATTGTGCACACTGTAGCAGAAACCAAGAAAAAATTCACACAAACCCCAAAGAGTCTTCCACAGCCATACTTATGCCATGTTTATACCTGCAAAGAGCAACTGCAAACAATTTAGATTCCAATACTGAGCACTGAAATCAGTCTCGGGACACTGACACAGAATTTGTTAGTGTGGCACATGAATGCAGGGTCATTAGTACTGGAAAAATGATTGATGCTGTCATTGTCTGTCCTAAAGTAGAGGATGTTCTGGCCAGTAACAAACAACCAACTGGTATTTTGGGTTCTGACCAAAATAAAAATCTCGTTCACACTCTCAGCTTTCATTCACCACTGGCCATTTCTGCAGCCTGTGCCACAGATGGGAGGTGGCTGAGATAACCAATTCAGGGCTGTTGCTGCATGTCACAGTCCTGAACAGTCCATCGCCTCTTACTGATTAGGTAGGAAATAGTAAATGGTCATGCCTGCAACCAATTAACAACAATTACAATTCAAGCTCCCCTGGTGACAGCAATGTTTTCGACTGTGCTTCCTGTAGGTGGATAAAGGGCCTGGAAGAGGACAAACAGGAGACAGACGTACATTACAATTCCTTGACAGGAGAGGGCAACTTCAACTGGCGCTTTGTGTTTCCGTTCCACTATCTCCCAGCAGAGAAACAAATCGTGGTTAGTAAAAGAGAAAATATATTTTCCTTGGAAAAGACAGAACGCAAAATACCTGCTGAGCTGGTGCTTCAGGTGTGGGATTTCGAAAGACTCTCTTCAGATGATTTCTTGGGTAAGTATGCAATGGATCTGCCTGAACTTCATGTGAGGTCTCACCAAATCTGTATCTCATAGTGGTAAGTACAAAATGGTGTCTGAGCCCCAACTTTAGCTTGTCTTTTTCTGAAGCACCACATTGCAAACTTACACATTTCTTGGAGAGCCAATCAGATGAGACAATGCCAATGCGGTACAAATAATGACTGACAGACAGAGAAATCCCCAGCTCTAACACTTGGGCCCAAGCTGCAGCATTGCTCCATGTATCTTGTCTGGAAGCTGCTTTTGGGATGCTTTCGTGTCTGTCTGGTCTGAGTGTAGTCACATTACTTCTTCCTCCAGGCACTCTTGAATTGAACCTGAATGGGTTCCCTCGAGCAGCAAAGACATCCAAGAGCTGTGACCCAGAAATGATTGTGGCAGTAAGTGAAGAAAACAAGATCTCCATATTTCAGCAGAAGCGCGTCAGAGGCTGGTGGCCTTTCATGAAGGCTGGGGAGCTCACGGTAGGCAGCTCACTGCAGATGACCAGCTTTTCTCTCGGACTGATACTCTGCTGAGATCCTGAAACAGATAGATGGTAACCTTGGATATGCCATCTAAAGAACAACCACCACTGGCAATCTATAGGACTCCTCCAAATGCTTTAGCAGTTCTCCATAGATTTGGTTCAGAAAAACTCAGGCAACCAGAGCACTTTGTACTTTCTCTTTACTTTCTGCTACTGTTTGTCTCACAGAATACTGGGTGTGTGAAGTGGAAAATCAGGTGTTTCCAGCTAACTTTATGTGAGCTGAGAAAATCTGAGAAAGAATCTCACCTGATTATTTGTTTCTTTACTGTTTATGGCTAACTTCAACCCACCCAAAGGAACTGATTTTGGAGTCTACCAAAATTCACTTTGCTGGTGACATATCTCAAGTAGAAAGAGAGCAGTTCCCTCTTCTTGTTGGAATGTGCTCAGTATTTTTTAGTTTAGTGGCAGGGTACAATTGGCATAGAGGAACACAAAGGACAATTATAGCTTCCCCAAAACTCTACAAGACATGTTATGTTAGAATTATCCTCCTAAGCAGAATATAAAAGCTGCCGCACAAATTTTCATTTATCTGAAGCCTGTAGCATAACAAGGCTTGCAGCAAGGTATGAAGCTCACTCAGCATGTACCTAATAATTCCACAGAATGACAGAATTTTTAGGGTAGGAAGGGACCTCTGAAGATCATCCAGTCCAACCCTGCTGCCACAGCATATGATGCAGGGACATGTCTAGATGTGTTTTTAATGTCCAGAGAGGGAGACTCCACAAACTCCCTGGGCAGCCTGTTCCAGTGCTCTACCGCCCTAATGTGAAAAAGTTCTTCCTCATGTTGAGGTGAAAATTTGTGTGTTTTTGTTTATGTTCTTTGTCCTATTCCTGGGCATGACCAAAGAGTCTGGCACCATCCTCTTAGCACCCACCTTTGAGGTATTTATGTGCATTAATAAGGTCCCCCCTAGTCTTCTCTTCTCTAAATCCAACAGGCCCAGCTCCAGCAATCTCACCTCGTAAGAGAGATCCTCCGGACCTGTAGTCATTTTTGTAGCCTCCACTGGAATCTCTCCAGGAGCTGCTTGTCTTTCTTGTACTGAAGAGTCCAGAACTGGACACAGCACTTCAGATATGGCTTCACTAGGGCAGAGTAGAGGGAAGGATCACCTCCTTCGACCTGCTGGCCACACCCAGGGTTTATCTCAGGGTTTTCTGCTGCAGCTTCTCTTCATAATTGAAGTACTTTCTGTGCATAATCTAAAGCTACACTGCAGTTTTCATTGTTGAACACAACTTCTCCATTATACCTGTCTCTAAGGCTCCTCTTTGCTGTCACAGCGGAATAGAATCCTCAGTGTAAATGAAAGACAGCTCTGATCCTGTTTCCAAGGTGGAGTGCATGTATCAAGGCATGAAGTACATCCTGATAGTTGATTCTGCGCACAGACTTTGGGACAGGTCTATATGAAACAGAGCTGTGTGAGCTAGTGAAGGAAAACCCAAGCTGATGTGCCTACATGGCCACAGAGCACCATGGAAGCTTGAACACAAATTTGGGCATCCTACAGCCCTGTTCTAAAATTAGTGTGGTTGGAGTTTCTTTAGGTCCATTCAGATTCCTGTGGGGTTACAGACCAAGAGCTACAATCTCTGTTCCTGTAGTACAGCCCTCTACAAATTCACCTGTTTGGCCCTTTTTACGGGATCTCCCTTTGTCTCCAGACTTTTCATTGATTCTCTAAGGATTTTTCCAAGCCTCACCATTCCTTTGTATTTCTGTCCATTCCAGAAACAAGAACATTTTAATAAAAGGTGCCATCTTCAAGTTCATTGCCTTCTTCAAACTGAAGGTGACTGTGTACTTTCCAAGGATTTAGTGAGTGGTCTCCACTCCTAAATCCCTGCTTTACCTTCATTTTCTCAACTCTAGTACAACTGATTCTCCTTCTCCCAGTCCACTTTCATCTCTTTATGCGCTTGTCTTCCAGCCCCATTCTGTGCTGAATCACAGCCACTGGCCATAGATTAACACTTTAGATTAACACCATTCACAAATTTATGGGGTAGGAAAATAACAAATACATATAAAGCCATTTGTCTCTTTTTAATCCAGCACAGATTTTAGGAAGTTGATTTGATTTACCCATTCTTCATTGTAACTGGAATCTTTAAATCTCTGAAATATTATTTTTCCCTTTGGCCTAATTAAGTCTTAGACAGTACTGAGGAACAGACCTGATCCCTGAACAGGGAAAAGCAAGAACTTCTCTACAGGCAGAATTATCAACAGATTTGTTACTCTGAGTGCAAGGAGAAAACAAATGTTTAATCCATGTTTAGGAAGATCTAACTTCCATAGCAGACGTTGCAATTGATACTATGTGTCCAAATTACAGATTACATATGTCAGATCAGATATTTCTACTGCAAGGTATAGGAGACACAATCTTTTATAAGTGATAATATTTTACTGGTCACTCAACAAGCTTTAATGACTTCTCAGAGTGAAAACAAGCACTAAACCAGCAGTTACATTCCATTATGACTTTTCTGAATTCTAGAAATTATCAGTAAGTTGGTGCTGAACAAAGTTGTCCTCTTGTTATCACTCTGAGTATCATCCTCTGGCCACCCATCAAGAAAATGGGCTCTGGGTTGCCCTGTCAGACTGCTATTCTTTAGGCCTTAGCAGAGCTCTAAGACTGCATGATGTTTTCTTCACAAGGTCTCATTTCTAACCATCTTCCTTTTGCGAGCTGAGACCCAACAGCTACACTGCTCCAGCATTTGTGACTGGCTGAATTTCCCCCTGCTGATGGACTACATCTTGCCCAGGTCAACAACACAACTTCCAGCTCAGCCATTCAGTCTGCCAGGAGGTGTCATAGGCAGAAGACACATCTTCCCACATGAACTGCATTATAATTTAGGAGCCAGAAAATATATTTATGAGTCTGGAAGAAAATCTTCCACTTCTCTTTCCCACAGTCCTTAAGCATAGATCAGTAATCTGGTGCCTCAGGCTTTCCTTGTGCCTTCTATTAGACTGCAAAGACTATCTTTTCCCCTTTGCCCTCAGCTGGTTTCATCATTTCTCCACAAGAAGAGTGCTGCTCTGAGTTAGCGATAATAACCCAAGACTGGATGTTTACATATGATCTCTCTGACCCAGGGCAAGGTGGAAGCTGAGTTTCACTTAGTCACAGCGGAAGAAGCTGAGAAGAATCCAGTAGGAAAAGCTCGAAAGGAGCCTGAGCCTTTGGAAAAACCCAAGTGAGTAGGAACATGCTCATAAAACAAGATGGGACAACCTGGCTGCTGGCACTCGTTGCTGGTAGCACCTTCCAGGTTAGCTGAAATGCCTTCCTCTGGAAGGCCAAATAAGTTGGCCTTGCTGCACTTTTTTCCTCAGCTAGAGATCACACATGAGCTTATTCCATAGCTGACCTGACATGATAACATCTTAAATCATGATAACTTACACATACATCCAACACCTCAGTTTGGTCATCTATAAATACCAGATGGATTATATCTATTAGAAGCAATATTAGAATCCTGTTAACTCAGCATTGCCAAATTCACCACTAAACTATTGTCCCTAAATACCACATCTATATGTTTTTAAACACCTCCAGGGACAGTGACTTCACCACTTCCCTGGGCAGCCAGTTCCAATGCTTGATGACCCTTTTGGTCAATAATTTTTTACCTAATATCCTATCTAAATCTTCTTTGAAGCAACTTGGGGTCATTTTGTCTCATTCTGTCACTTGTTACTTGGGCAAGAGACCAGCCCCCATTTCACCACAACCTCCTTTCAGGCAGCTGTAGAGAGCAGTAAGGTCTCCCCTAAGCCTCCTTTTCTCCATGATAAACACCCCAAGTTTCCTCAGCTGCTCCTCCTATGACCTGTGCTCCAGGTCCTTCACAGAAGGGTAATGGAGCTGGTGGTCATGCAAATGATATACAACTTTGAAACTTTCTCTACTTTTATTCTACTTCATACTCAAAGAATGAAGATGCTTATTTTTTTATCTTTATTATTTTTCATCATGAGACAATTAAAGTAGTTTAATGAAGACATTTTAAGTAGTTTAATGATGGCAAATGATCTAGAAGGAGCATTTTATCTTTCAGTATTTGTCACATTAAAAAATATTATCAGCTGACATTTGCATTCTGAAAAAGGTACATATAATCTATTTTGGCTCGAGGGGTTTTTTCTATTAAAGCAATGAGGTGGATTAAAATTTAAAAAAAAAAAATGGAAGAGAGAGAAATTGATGTTGTATTTCCTGATACCAAAGCTTCTAAAAATCAATTTCTTATCATCATGGTAATCATTACACATTAATTTTGTTTGTTTGAAATATATCCCAGGATAAACATGAAAAAGGAGAAAACAGCATGAAGGAATTCCCAACACGCTTACTAAGGGTATAAATTTATCCTGAAAATTAGAGACATTATAAACTTGTTTAAACCTAGCCTTTAAGGCTTTAATCAATCATTTCACCCAAAATCTTTACCCAAAGGCAGGATGAGCCATGCCTGACAGATGTCTGTGCCTGAAAGATTCCCAGTAATGGAAACAGAAGAGAGAGGACTGGGATAGCTCTGAAATACATGTGGTGGGAAGCAACTAACCTAGTGAGTTTTAAGAGAGAGTGCCCTGGGCAACAGAGGGATTTCACGTACAGGAGGTCATCAAGAGGATGCAAAAGGCACCACCGTATTTTTCTCTCACGTTTTTAGTCCCAGGCCATGTACCCCAGGCAGTCTGGGGCTCCAGGCCTCCCTGTGTTTTTACGTCAAGGGCATTTAATTCACAAATGTGCTGCTGGGCCAAAAGGTTGTCAATGGTCTGGTGGCTGCTTCTCTGCTGCACACTCAGCCTGGAGATGTTTGGATCCAGAAGCCATAAAAACCAGAGTCTTGCACCAGATCTTGCACTGAGTGATCAGAGGCTCCAGATATAGGTTTTTGTGATGAAATACACAGCCAACACGTGGCTCAACACAGTTCTATTCTTAGTTAAGATGTGTGCCTCAATTAAATCACAATTAGGGTGGGGCAAGTGTCACTTGACACCACCCACCTCAGAAGCAAAACATTCAGGTTCCTTTTGTAGCTGTTCATGTACAGGTAGGGGAATCATCCCATTTACCTACCACACATACCCTAAAGATGGGAGCTGGGAAAGAGAGGACTTGTCCTTTGGAAGGTCCTTCCTCTTCCCATGCAGTCAGTCCACAATTGACCAGGCAGGGCACCAAAGTTTTAAAGTCAGGCATAATAAATCCTAAGGTAACTAAAGCAGTACCAGCATGTGAATAGTAATAACTATTTTAACTAGACACTCACTGGGAAGAAAATAAACTGATAGTTGAAGATACTTCATGCGTCAGTTCCATTAAAATTTAAAGGTAATAAAGTTTACCAGCTCAGTGCCTCTGAGTGATGAAATATCTGGTTCACATATGCAGAGTAGTCACAATCACCCGAGAGATAACTGTTTCTGCCCTTCAAATGAATTCTCTTCAGAAAGGAGTGGGTCTCAAGGAACTTTATGCCAGGGCCTCCAGATCTCTATGTCAGTACTGTAGGTTCACATTTTTTTTCATCATGTAGGATCACCCAGAGAAGCACAGAAATTTCCAACTGTTTTGCATAATTAAGTTTTTTTAATTAAGAAACAGAATAATTGCAAACCCAAAATTATCTTCTAAGATCTGTAAACAGTAGAAGCCTCTTTAATGTACCAGTGCAAAGGCAGACAAAGATTAAATATCTGTGAACTAGAGAGAGAAACATGTAAATAAAGAATACGGTGCCATGAGTGTAATTTCCTGCTGGCCAAAGCACCATGAGGTTATCCATCTCTTCATCTCTGCAGATCAAGACAGGATGCTTTGCTGGATGCAGTCTATTCTAATTAATGCACTGTTGTAAGTGGTATTGAATTCTATTGCCTATGTTGCAAAGAAAACTAATTAAATGTACAACAGTCTGGGGATTTCCCTGCCTTTAAAGGTTATGAAAAGCCTTTTAACAGAGGCAACATGCAGAATATTGTTCAGACTATCCAGTTTTTTTAATAATTCCTTTTAACCTGGAGGGCTTATTTGTTGATTTATTTCTGAGTCATTTCTACCTCAGTATGAAACACAGTCAGTATTTAAAAGATATTCTGTTGGCTTTTTAGATTTACAGACTTTCTGTCATGTTTGCATTCACTTCCACATGCTGAATGCTGAGTTCACCAGATAACTCAGACACTTTAAATTCCTGAAACAGCTCTCTGGAGTGAGACACAGCCATAGCTTTCTGTGGCCTTCAGTTAATTTCCTTCTCCTTATTGCTACACCATCTGCACAATTACAGTGACATTGGATAAGAAAGACAACCTGCTCCAGTTTTATGGGTGTCAATTTTGCACCACACCACTGCATTTGTCAGGTCACCCCATCATGCCAATCTGTCAGATGTTGCCCTGGGTAGGGCTGTTGAAGTCAGAGGCATAGAGCACTCCCGAGCTGAGTGGCTTGTCAGAGGAGAGACTATACCAACGTTTCTCCTAAGGAGAACAATGTTTTCCTCTCTGTATGCAGTTAGTTTTGTTGTACAGTGCAGAGAAACTTCTGCTTATGGAGGAGAACACGACATGGGGCAACATTTGGAAAAAGCTTGGATTGTGGAATGCAGATATTCTCCACTGGAAGAAGGTGGCTCTTCTTTATGTACGCAGGCAAACTACATGGGTTTCATCTCCTCATCATTTTCTGTTTTCAGGAGGCCTCTTTAAAATTTCCTCCTGAAAATACACCCCTTTGGGCCTTATGCCAGGTCTGAACTGGCTCTAACTATTATGACAGCATGACTATCATGTGCAATCAGCTATTTTGTAGTGGCCCATTACCACTTTTGTGATGCTAAATTCTTTGAAATTATTGGAAAGCTTTTGTATTCAAGTTCAAGATGCCCACATTTCTTCTTTAGGATTTGTCATGATCTTGTTTGCAGTTTTGAACCCCACATTGTGACATAAATTGGAGTATTTATGAAGTGTGAGCTGGAATTTCATTTTGAGTGGTGTGTAGAGGATTGGGCTCAGGGATGAGTGGACCAATATCTTTGTGAAACTTGTGGATGTTCCCTCTAAACTCTGTAGTAGGTAACCAAGAGTTAAAGGCCCTTTCTAGACTCAAATATATATTTTGCTATTGGATAACTTTGGAAAGAGATAGATATGCCTTTATAAACATTTTTCTTTTTCTTTCTTCCCCTTTAGCCGACCAGACACATCGTTCTCTTGGTTTGTAAATCCTTTCAAGTGTTTGTATCACCTGATCTGGAGAAATTACAAGAAGTATATCATCATTGGCATAATTCTGCTTATTCTCATTGTCTTCCTGGTACTCTTCATCTACACACTGCCGGGTGCAATCAGTGAAAGGATAGTTATAGGAAGACAGTAGGTTATGGCTCTCATAATCAATCATATACAAATACTTCGGCTAAAAATAAAACTCAGGCAAAATAATCAACCTGAAACACATCTCATTCCTTATAAAATTTTTTTTAAAAATCTATTTGCATCAGAAACTGGAACTCTGAGATTAAAAAAAGTCTCTTTTTTTGAATGCTCATTCAGATCCATCACTGGTGCAGCTTTATTGATATTACTATTGAAAAGGTCATTATGTACCCAAAATGGAAAGTAAATTCCTCAATGCTATGCAGAAACTGATTTGTCAGTCAAGTATTCTTTTTTCCAGAAAAATTATTTAGTATTAAGAGCAAAATCTGTACACAAGGATAACTGTGGAATATAGTATTTGCATAGTTTTGCAATTAATTATTTTAACTGTTTTTCAATGGAAATATAACGGCATGCTCATTTTTAAATAAAAGGTGTTATTAAAAAAAATTGATCATTACATTGTCTCATTTGGTGTCTGTCTCGGTTTGAGGGGAAAAAACCAAAATGTTTTACTCACAAGCAGGGGAGGGGCCTCCTCCACGATAATCACACCACTCTTTATCAAATTTAAGAAAAAGGAATTTTAATACAAGAAGGATAACTGCTATATATATATATATATGTAAACAGACTAGTGCAACCCACGTCCCCAACACCACAAGAGAAAGAAAAAAAAAGCAAAACAACAACAAAACCCAGCAGGTTTTCCTCCGCGAGAAAAAGGTTATACTTAAGTGTTCATATCACAGCCCGGCTGGCTGCAGAGTGAGTTTCAGTCCCTCTCCAGCGAAACAGATGAGCAGTGGGCTTTCAGATGGACTCAGTCTCTTCCCCCTGTGTTCCCCGTCCAAGAAGCAGAAAGGTATGAGCAACCAGCAGCAAATCCAAGGCAGGTAGCAGCAGCAGCACGGCACGATAAAAGTAGTCCGAGGTGGGCAGCGGCAAGACAGCCAGGAAAAAACCCCAGCAGTAACCAGCAGGGCAGCCTGCCTCCTTTGAGCCCCCACTCTCCCGTTCCGCGGAGCCAAGACTCCGGAGAATATCAAAAAAAAAACCAAAAGAGACAAACCTGCCCCACCCCAGCGATCAACAGTTAACTGCTTCTTTTGTTAACCGCTGGCCTGGGCAGTTAAGTGGCAGGGGAGAGAATTTACATAATAATCCCAAACTACAACAGTGTCCTGTACAGAATTCATCCTGCACCTCTCAGTAGGAATGTGGTATTCTATAGAAACATCTCACACACTGATAAATAAGGTAAGTGCCAGTGGCAGGGGAAGGTAAAAGCAGAGATTAGAAGAACCTTTTTCAGTTGCAGTTTGAAAGTGCGGGAGGTTGCCGGAGGAGAGGGATCAGGAAGATGAAGACTCAGCCATGGGTACTGTGGTAGCAAATGATCCTTGTAGAGGACAGGGAACAGGGAGAATCCTGCTGCTTACAAAGCAGAGCCAAAGAGCAACAGAAAACAGAAGGTCTGCAGAGTGGAACAAACCATGGAGGATTAAAGAAAACAAGGAATAAAACCTTACATAGTGTGAAAATCTTTATCCTAAAGAATATAGGAAATGCTGCTGCCTTGTCATGCACAAGGCAAGGCTTAATAACTCAATGACCCCACTTGGCCTTAAAATGAGTGGTTATGAATTTGAAGTAGCTATTGAAATCTCCTCCAGCCTCACCCATGGTTAGACATGTTGTAAAGGTGACCTTTGAGAAAATGCTTTCTACTATGCTTCACTTATACAAAGTGTGAGCACCCCTTGCACACTTTAAAGTATCAAAAGGCAAGACAAAGAAATACTGGTAATTCTGACAAGCTCAGCGTGCAGCAATAGAAAAGCAGGCACCTTGATAATTCTCAGAGGCCACTTCTAAGTTAAACTTGTCTAGTACTGCTTGCACCTTTCCTGTTAAGGCTGTGCAATGAGCCTCCCCTTTGTGTTCCCCTCTGGCCTAAAACACAGGTAATTGCATTATTCTGGTAAATGGGTGTCAGTGAAACTTCCTGAGTGAGGGGAAAAAAAAAAAATGTTTACCCACAAGCAGAGGAGGGGGGTTTCCTCCACAATAATCATGCCACTCTATCAAATTTAAAGAAAATGAACGTTAATCAAAAATGGATACAAAAAGGATAAATGTTCATAACTGATATATGTATATATATACATATATATATATGTAGGTATAGATATAACTGTAAACAGACCAGAGCAAACTGCTTCCCCAACACCACAAGAAAAAAATAAGAACAACCTCCCCCCCCTCCCCAAACCAGTAGGTTTCCTCCTGGAGAAAAGTTATACTTATGGCAGTATCAGTGTCACAGCCCGGCTGGCTGCAGGGTGAGCTCCCAGATGAATTCTCTCTCTCATGTGTTTCTTGTCCCAAACGATGAAGAAAAACTGGAAGCAGTGAACCACTGCGTGTCCTGGAAAGCAGCTGCAACCTTCTCTCTCCCGGGTCACTGCCCCAGCCGGGGCGGACAGGCCGTGACGCTGCAAGTGGCGGTGAGACTGAAGCAGAGACTGGGACCCCAAATGCAGAAACCAGGAGAACAGCTGTGGCAAGGAGAAAAGAACTGGCTCACCAAGGAGCAGCAGCAGCAGCCAGGAGCAGCCAGGGAGAAAAACGGCTTCTCCTCTACCCCAGCACACAGACACAGACACAGACACAGACACACACACACACACTCCTGAGTTCAGCCCAGCTAAAAATGGAAATGTCCCCAAAACCAAAAGACAGCCTGCCCCCCACCCAACCAATCAAGAAGTTCTTTTTGTTAACTAATGGTGTGGGCGGTTAGTGGCAGGGAAGAGAATTTACATAATAATTCAAAACTACACCACTTCCACAGAGAAAATATTTTACCTTTGAAAAGCCTTTTAGAGGCTTATTTTGGATGGAATGAATTGCTCTAGAAGTGCTTATTTCTCATTCCACTGATGATACAGGCAGATGGCTAAAGGCAGGCTGAAAGCATCCAATTCCCACCCCATCCAGCAGATTGTGACTCCGTATTTCTTCTAAAGGTATTGTTCTAAGTATATAGTAAATATAACGAAATTAAGCAGATATGTGACTAAATACATCACAACTAGACAGGTGGCAAAGAACCACAGCAGATGAGTTTTTCTGTTGGGCTATTTTCCTTTAGAAGTGTATTTAATATGCCCAAGAAATTAGAACACATGGTTGAATCTTCACTAGTTAAATGTAGCAATGTAAGCCAGTGATGAGGAAAGGTGCTGATCACCCTCTTTGTCTTGAGTCCCTTTTTGTCTTGTGGGCCCTTGTCTGATACAGTCTCTGCTTACGTAGCCTGAGACATTCCTTTAAAACAATTTCTTTTTCATTTTATGCTATTTTGCAATTGAGCCTTTATGAAGCAGAAAAGGAAATGTTTCTTCTCTCTCACCATACCATCAATTTTGGAAATGCAATTTAAAAGCTCCAGAACAAGCAAATTAAATTATTTTGGTGCAAAAGGGAAGAAATGAATATTGACAACCAGAGCATGTTGTGTCAGCCAAAAAGGCAATAGATCTGATTTTTTTGCAACATGTCAGTGATCCTGATGCTACGTGACAGCTGCTGTATCCATCTGTCCTTACTCTGCTTGTTTGATTTTTCTGCCTTCGACTGTGTGGAGCACAGGACTGTGGCTTGAGTACCTTGCCCTTGGCAGAGGGTCGTCCAGCATGACTTCAGCACCAAGCCTTGGCTCTGGACTCCAGCAGCAAGCCCATGGTAGCAGCAACACTGTTAGGACAAGATAGCTGAAATGACATCCTCCTCCAAGTCCTGGTCTGCATCTGGCTGAGCAGGGACCATACAATGACCCTGTCCCACTTCATTCCCTGCACTCCAGTGAAAATTACCATGTCCTTCACTCCTGTTGCCCCAGGTGTCTCCACTCCCCTGCAAGCATGACCATTCCTGAGCCACTGGTATCACTGATCACCCTGGCAAAGCCCTACAGTCTGGGCTAAAAGGGGCATCATGCAGACAAAATGCAAGCAAGCTAACTCTTCAACAACTCTTAAACTGCCTGTCACTATGCACAACACGTGTGGGCTGAGCTGGATAGCATTGTCTTATGGGATGAAGCTGAATCAAATACCTCTTTATGATCTCACAAATGGCTGCAAAGCAAGTAGAGAGGCAGGGCTGTCAGAAGGTGTTAAGAGACAAAGAATAGCAGCACTCAATGCTGGACTTCTCATACAAAAGACAGATGTAACAGTTTTGCATCTTACTTGAATTTACAGTGACATGGGGTTTGTGGTTAACAGAGAGGGCGTTTTATTCCAAGGATTGTTGTCATTATCAAGAGCTCCTATCAATTTCACTGAAATAGAAGAAAACCTTATCCTGATCCATTATCTCAACATTAGTCCCCAATTATGCTGGCTTAATTTTGAGGCCAGCTCGTGCAAGTTGGCATTTTATTAACAGGTTTCTGGCCACAAATAGTTTGGGGGTTTGGAGGTTTTTTTGTTTTGGGTTTATTTGTTGTCGTTTTGGGGCCTTTGTGTTTTGTTTTGGGTTTGTCGGGTTTGTTTTGTTTTGGTTTTTTTCTGTTTTTCCAAATCCTCTTGTACGTTAAGATTCTGGACAAATGTAAGAGATTTCTTTCCTAATCAGGAAAGGTTTGAAGGCTCTATGGTTGATGTTCATGTGATCATAGCTCCAGAAGTTAGTTTATCTAAAGCTTTGAAAGCAAGGCATCTCTCTACCATCACACTCATCCCCTGGACGTCTCCCTTTTTACACTGCATATATTAGACTATCTCAAGTCAGCCCTGGCACCTTGCAGTAAGTGCAAGATGTCCTCCACTTTGATGCCGTGAGAGACCCCAGCAAAGCAGGACTGAGCCAAGTTAGTGTGGGCTAAGATAAAAAGCGAAAGTCCTTTAATATCAGGCCGAGGGCCCACAGGAATACATATTGATGTGTGTCCCAAACACTGATCTCTATGGTTTTTATAAAATTGTCTACCCAATCCCCACTTCACACATCTCTCAGTGCAGTCCTATCCTGCCCCTGGTCACACCTCCTCAGGATTTGAGTCAGGAGTCTCTCTTCATCATTTTCCTCTTCTTCAACACACATAGGGCCCTTGGAGGTTTTCCAGTGTTCTTAGACCCAAGGTTCTTGTCTCATGTTTATGTTTCATTCTGCAGGCTTTTCTCATATTCTTCAGCTTTCTGCCTTGAAGAGAGTCTAAACAACTAAAAGAATTTAAGGTAGTGATATGTGGCAGAGATTGGCATGTATAAACATTGAACTTAAGCTCTTAAAAATATTAACACACAAAAATTGCGTTTTACTACAGTTACAAGTATTTCTAAAATCTATAAAAATCAAAAAATCAAAAAATCAAAAACCCTTTAGGCATCAACTTCCAGTCTGATTTCAAGACAAAGAAATATGGTCACCACCATCCAGGATATGTTAGGGACATGTCATAAAAAGGAAGGCATTACCCGGACCTTTGAAGCTTGTTCCTCACTTAAAGGTTCCCTAGAGCTTTCATGTTTAACTATCACCACTCTGCTGGCCGTGTAGACAAGGGACAGGTATATCCATCCTACATGGAATATAATAAATCACTATCTCATTGCACTGAATTTTTTCACAAAACACAGAATTATCTGGTAACGTTGCAGTTGCTGTTGCTGGGGGGCGTTTGTTGGGAAGGTAGTTTGGTCGGGGTCATGGAGTCAGAAATCTGCCTGCTTGCTGCAGAATAATCTGTGCCTTGCTCCCAGCCTGCAAACTGCACTGGACCCAGCAGATTGGTCTCATAGTGACTAACTGACTACGTTAAAATGACTTTTTCAATTGGAAGAAACAAATCCCCTGATGAGGTGATGCAAGATTTATTTCCTCCACATTAGTCACAGAAGTGGCTTCTGATTGCCAGGCACAGCTCCTCATTGCTCTGTGTGCTGACTGTGAGGTCCAAAGGGATATTTATGATCTTGGCTGAATAACCTGCTTGCTGTCAGCTCCAAAGTGCAGAGCACTGTCTCCTTCCAGACTAATTTATACATTTTCTATCTGCTGTTTGTGACTGGGGAAAAGCTCAGCCTAAGATCTGGTTCCAGCCTCTGAGACTTTTGGTATATGACAACCACCTCTCCTTTCTCCTTTTTAATTAATCTCTGTCTCAAAAGCAAACAAATAAATTTCCATGTATGTCTGATGGAGAAAGGATCATTTATAAGAATCTTCCAGACTGCCTGTCTTTTAATCACTTCTGTAAGCGGGTATGAAGACTACTCAGAGCTACATTAATTAGCAGAAACTGTGCATCTGCTTCTTGGCTGCCTCTGCTGTGGCTCCAGGACTCCACATCAGTAACAGAGGCTGCCTTCATTACCTACAGGCCAGAAAGATCTCTGTCTGTTCTCTCTCTCCCTTTGACTGAAGGGTGCCCCTGGCTGAATTCTCTGTGATAACACTGACAGCTCATTAACTCACTAGTTCCAAACCTCTGTTCTTTCAGTTACCTGGTCACCACAGCTCAGAACTTATTTCATATTGCAGCTCCTCAAAAGGGCAGTGCTTGACCCACCGATGCAGGAGAACATCATTATCAGCAATGCCCCTGACTTTAGCTGTGATGGTGACTGATACTCTTTACAAAGCAGCTGGTTCCTGCCCGTGAGCAATTGGAAAGCCACAAGTGTGCTGCAGCCAGCTACTGGTTCAGAAATTGAAATGAAGGGGAGACTGGCAGAGAGGGGGGAAACCACATCCAGTTTACATGTCCAGGTGCAGTCTGCATTTTCCCTTGCCGTTTAGGCACAGAAAACCTGGCAGACCTGCAGATGATAGCTACATGTGCTGTAAGACTTCTTCCCCAAATTTATTTGTAGACAGGCATGTGCAGAAATTCAGTATCCACTGCTGGGCAAAATTGAGAATCATTGGAGACTGGGAAATAATGTAATATATATAAAAGATATAAAAAATACCAACCAAGAACTCTTCATAGTCTACATTGTTGGGTAGGATGGTTGTACATTATAGTTGTGCTGCTGTCCCCTTCCTTCAGTGAATTTCTTTTCCTCTGGTAATTTATTGTTCTCTGCTGTTCTCATCTGGAAGGCTGTCTCTGTGCCCTCAATCCCTGAACCAGGGCAGTCAGCCTGGATACCACATATAAGTGACTACAGCTGGTCCAACTGCATCTCAATCCTTCATCCTGGATCAAACAATCTTGCACCCATGAGGAGTGATTACAGCTGCAAGGCCCTGCTGGTCCAAGGG
Organism: Pithys albifrons albifrons; assembly: GCF_047495875.1. Lineage (NCBI taxonomy): Eukaryota > Metazoa > Chordata > Aves > Passeriformes > Thamnophilidae > Pithys > Pithys albifrons. The sequence goes on along the minus strand of NC_092461.1, from coordinate 39,953,762 downwards.
ACAGATTTCATACACAAGGAAAGCCTGATAGATTTGTCATGCCCAAAGCATGTTGGTACACACCATTTAGCTCTGCACTGCAGCTTACATGCCAGATTTCAGGAAAACATTAGAAAAATAACCAAGTGCATTCCAAAGGCTGTTGATACACCATGACAGACAAGGATTTATTTTTTTGTTTACTTGTTTGTTAGAGATGTTTCTTTTCCCTGACAGATAACCAATAGTTAATCCTCTCCAGAAACAAGCACACAGCTCTGATATACTGACAAAGCATTGGCCTGCCAATATGATTGTACATCAAATAAACATTGGCTGAGTTCAGTGCTTGTGATGAACTTTTAATTAGCCATGGCAATAAAACAACACCAAAGCACTTAACAAAACACTTTTCAAATGCCACTTGACACCATCATTATGCTCTTGGCTCTCACTGTTTGAATAGTTTCACTCAAGAGAGCAGTTTTGCCTTCGACCGATGGCTCTCTGGAATTGGTACCCACAGGTCAAATGGATGTGTACAGCTTGTGCGAAAGTGCCACACTGCAGCAGCCTCAAAGGCTATTTTAGTGTGTTGGAACACAACTTCAGTGAATACAGAGCAGTAAAGTCAAGATATTAAACAAACTCTGATAATAAGAACAAGCCATTATTAAGAAGAGTACAGAGAGTTATCTTGTTCTGCACAGTTAACTCATTTCTTCTCCTTCAATATCTTCATTTTTAAATGGTTTGCATGTCCCAGGCTTTGCTTTGACTGAATGCTGATGGGGTACAGCTTACACAGATATCCCATGAGCACCTGTGGCTACAAAGTGGGTTTGCTCTTGGCTCTGGAAGCTGGATTTTGATGTATCATGGGCAGGTCTTCCTGTTCTTGGCCAAGGAGTTGGAGTAGCTATTTGTGAGGGCACTTCTCTGTATAAAATGTGACAATATGGAGAATGGTTTTCAAAGCTAGGCACTCAAATTTTCCCTCCTAAGGACATGATAGACACTCAACAGAGTTGAATACCTGCCTCCCCCAGTGCTGTCCATGTGATCCTGGGTCAAAATCTCTCACCAATGATGGTCACTGCCCACTACCGACCTTTGCAGTGTGGGGCCAACACATGTGCTCCAAAAATAGGAACTTCTTAGCTCATCAAGTTGTTGTTTTGGACATGAAAGGTGTTTCAGACTGAAAAGTGAGGCTCAGATCCTTCATCAGCATATTTGTTTCTGTAACATCTGTGATGAGGAGAGGAAAGGTGGAAAGATTTCAGCTTTTTACTGGTTCCATGTGCTTTGGTCCAGGGCCTTTTTGGTTTATAAAAACATAGATTGCACAGGCAGTGAGAAAGGGAAAGTTTTGGAGCAACGATGTTTGTAGCCCAAATCCCATTACAGCTCTCTATAATTCTACTGACTGTAGAGTCCCACAACGTCTCGGGTCAAGAGCCAAAGCACCTCTGTTTCCAAGAAACTCACTGTTCTCCACATCATCTTTGATTTGGGGGCTGAAATTTTATAGATTTGCTTTAGTGTTGCCATCTCCATTTAGTGGTGTGAGAAGTCTGCAGGATTTAGGGATAGGGAAGCATAAGCTGGTGAGAATTTAGTTTTTCTATATCCAATTGGAGCCATCAAAGCCTTCTGTCCAGCCAGCAAAGCTGAGTTCTTCCATCAGTTCTCAGGTACCTGTGCCACAAAGGTACTCCAGAATGTGAGATCTTTAGCAGCTGAATTTCCCCTTGCCAAAGCCTTTCCTTACTACATCAGGCAAATAATTTCTCAGGAGGCATTACATTATCCAAGGTGTTATTCCCATTGGGGTCTAAGAGGAAAGCTGCTTCTGTAGTCACTGTGGTGCTGATTGAATTCTCTATGGCATCTGGGTGTGTGTCAGACACCAGACACCCCACTGTTTATGCCAGGCACAAAACCTTTTTTAGGCACAGGATTACAAAGGTCTGATATCTGCCTGAAAGGTTGTTCCACTTGGATAGTATTCAGATATGCTAATTTATTCATGGCAAGAAAATGATCTTGCCACACACAAACCTAAACACTGGCTGCTTCCATCACTTACATTTCAGTAGCTTCACAAAAAGTGAAAGGTTTGGGTTTTTTTTACTCCCATTCGTTTTGCTCCCCCTGCAAGGAAGTTTCTCATGAGTCCCCATGAGCATCCTGGGGACTCCAAGAGAGGCTGGGGGACTGACATCTTGGGAAAGAGATATCAATTCACTGTTTGAGTCCGGTCTTGGATTGGCTGAAGTACTTAATAAGCCCTGATGATATTGCCTTGCTTTGTTAATTGATCCCACTGAGCAGGGCTGAAGGACAAGCAGAGCGTGTGATATGAATCCTACCTGTTAATTACCTTGGTGTAACTCCCTGCCTTCAGACCTCTCCTCTGCATCCTTCCAGGGTACAAGGCTTTCCCTGCAGTCCCTGAGCACAAGGCAAGGTTTCCAAATCAGCTTTCACTCAATGATAGAATTAAACATTTGCCATTGCCAAGCCATCTTCTAGTACTCCTGTTTCTTCTCCCTTGTGCCACCCGCTCCCAGTACTGCAAGACAGACAAGTAATTCCCTCTTTGGAAGAAAGCAACCCCATTTTAAATAGTGATGGAGTAAACTCTTCTTCCACCAGCAATGAAAAGCAGACACACACCTGGTTTAACTGGGCTCTTCATTGTTTCATGTCATGCAAATATTCACAGCATGTTATTTACTGAGTCTGTATTGACTCTGTTCAGTTATTGGCTGTAAATTAAACCATAAAAGCAGGTGCTTCACTTCTCTGCAGTCCTTGGGACTGGGAAACTTCCAGCATGCTAGGAAATAAGTGAAAATGAGCTTCAGAAATAGCCTTTTACAAGAAGGTTTGGCAGCACAAGTCAAACCCAGATTTGGAACCCGGTTCCTGCATATCCCAACCCACTGCAGAAGCACAGAGGAGGAACCAACTCCAGATTTCACAGCTGGTCCTGCTACCTCCAGGTTTCAGAGCAGCTTAAACATGACAGGAGCAGACTTACCAGCTGGACCAAGGTGCCCTGTGGGATGGATGGTTGAGGACAGGCTCTGCTGCTGCCAAGGCTCCTCAGTGCTGATCAGGGTCAGTGTTTGACAGCAATAGCTCAACCCTACCTGATGTGGTCTCATCTCAGCTCTCTGGGATGGATCTGATTTCTGTATATTTTGCAAGTTGTTCAAAGGCTATGGTTGTTTCAAAACCACTGTCAGTTTCTCTTATAATTGAGTTAAATAAGTGATGATCCCTGTCTCATTAAAAAACAAGCAATGTGTGGGTTTTGCAGTGTTTTTGAGAGAGCAAGGCAAATTTGTAAGTGAAAAACGTTATTTTAACCTGGTGCAGCTGGCAAGTACTTCATACGTGAGAACTCTTTGATTGCACTGCTTATAGTTGCATTAACTCAGAGCTTTCACCAGGCTCTTGACTTATGAATATGCATGACTGTGATCTCCTTTTTTAATCCATCAAAATATCTGTCATCCAAGGGTTTTAGGGTCTTTTACTCAGGAATCCTTGTGGGTTGGTTTTATTTGCTACCACATACTTCACTGGAAGGGAAGCAAACCGAGTGGGGTGTGTGTGTACTTGCAACTTATCTGATGATCTGTGTGCAGCTGAAGTGTGTCCTGCTCACATCTTGCAAAGCTCTGATGGTGAAACCTGTGATCAGAGAAGATCTCCTGAAACACTGATATGCCAGCGTACTCATGCTCGATTAACTAACAGACAATATGGTTTTTGTGGTCAATTATCCCTGGCACAGCTTAAACATTAATCTGAAATTACTCTCTCTCAAAGCATCACACAGGGAAACAGTACTGCTCTTCTTGAACAGAGTGGGAGTTGTGTTTCTGATGTTTGTGGAGCTTGAGATTGGTAGATTTCAAACAGCCAACAGACTGAGAGAAAGTAACTTCGCTGCTAAAGGCTTTGGAAAAAACCTCTGCTGGTTTCTCATCAAGTATATGTGCTTCTCATAGATTTGTGTATTGGAGGAAACAGAACACACAGTAAAGGAAAACCCACTGTAATCAAATGCTCCATTATAAAAAAGCTGAGAGTAGCTTCGGTATTTCAGTTTTCCAGACTTTTTTTGTGCCTGACTCAAAATGAGGGCTGGGAGAAAAAAAGCCCACAAGAAACCTCTCTGAAAAAAAAAAAAAAAAAGAAAGAAGCTTTTCTAAACTCCTGCAGTGTGACTGCAGCCCTGAAGATCAGTTTCTCTCATCCAGGCTCGGAGGCTTCAGTTTTGGAGCAGTAGGAGGCATGTGGAAACATCACCTTGGAGACATCAAGGTAGGACCCATTTGCATTGGTAAGGTGGAGCAGACACTGGGAGGCAGAGCAGAAAAGGACACTCAGCTGCTTATGCTCACCCTACAACTCCCCACTGCAGCACCTGATGTGAGGATTTCACCAGCCCATCCTCCCCAGGACACCCGCAGATGCTTATCCAAACTATTGCTGCAAATAACACCTTATGAGATATATTGACATGGGACAGGTGATGCCATGAAGCATTTTTAGCTGTCAGTGGCCACAGAAGTGAACCCTCCTAGTCAAGAGCATTGCAGTTCTGGAAAAAAGGAACATACAGCACACAGTAGGGCAATTCAGAGTAACAGTGGAGAGAGATCTCCTGAGCTCATGGTGCACTGCAGCAGGGACCCAGAACAAGCTGTTTCAATAAACCCAGCAATCAGACCATCAGGGTTATGAGCTGGGGCTGCATTAACAACCAGAGAGCTCAACAGAGGGAAGTTAGGCAACAACAGACAAACCTACTGCCTTACCTATTTTTCTGATTTCAGTCTTTTATTGCAAAAGTTGGAAAAGAGTCTAATCAAATAATCTTTCAGCTGTGGCAGAAGAATGAATAACATTTCAGTTTGAAAAATAATAAAAATGGAGAATATGACTAAATGAATGAGATTGAGAAGATTCTAGTGCATCATGTATTTTCAACCACATCTGCCATTTTCACTATATTTTTATTGAGATAACAGTTTCTGTCCATAATCTGTTCTGTGCTTTTACTGATCACCTCCTATTGTTCACTGAAATGAAGCAGACTCATGCCAGACGTCTCTCATTTCCTCATAACGCCCTGCAAGTTTGCACATTGGCTTGCCATAACCCAATTGGTGAAGCATAAAGTGACTGGTTTTATTAAAGGACAAAATTTGAGTCACCTACACAGAGTATTACCATCTGTTCCCTTTACATTATTTTCTGTTTGTAGAAGAAGTAATCCATAGTTATATGCAGTTATATTTTTTCAGTAAGTCCTTCAGCAGAAAAGCTGTTTTGCCATGCAGTTACTACACTGCAGGAACTCTAAATCCACCTGGCCTAATGAGGATCTTGGTGATGCAAATGTATCACTCCTTACATTGCAGCGCTGAGCTGAGCTGTTCTGGCATTCTAAACCAAATCCTTATGTAAACATTTCTTTAAAAATTAAAGGTTAATAACAATTATTGAATCAAGACAAGGTATGTAAGTTAAGACACCACCTCTCTTTAATTTACCCAGCCAAAAAGAATTAAGCAAGTTTTTTGGCACAGAGGAGCTGCTTCACATCTACAATAGAAGCAGGAAGCTTCACAGGCACGTAACAGCAGAGAGAAGTTGTCACAGTTTGATGAGCTGTGTATCAGACAATTGCTGAAGGAAATATGGTTGGTGCCTCTCAAGTGGAAAGATACTAATAGGATGGAGAGGAAGGTGCTGAAGTAGATATCACATGAAGAAAGAGAAGGCAAGATAGTGTAGAAAATGTGAGCCCAAAATGTTTATCAGCAGAACAGAATCATATGCAGTAAAAGCAATATTGCTACAGAGCCAGTGATTTCTGGTTTACTGTAAGATAAGAATTTTAATTCCCAGGCTCATATTTGGCAGAAGTTTTATAATTTTTGTAAGATTTTGTAATTTATTTTTTTTAGAAAACATTTAAGAGTTTGGATTTTAGGAAAATCTTTTAAAAGTCTATACAGTAGTATACCTTAGCAGGACTGTGTGTGTGAATGCTGTATACTTTGTTACTGCTCAAATATCATGCATATTCAAAGAATATCTTCCCATAATCCATCATGTTGCCTTTAGAGAAGATTTACATCCACTCTGAAGAGCTGAAGAGGACATAGTTCAGATGGTGGGTTGTGCTCAGTGCCCCTGTGTGGCTAATGAAAATGGAAGGGGTTGCTTTCACTTTGGTGGAATAAGACTAAAGAAATATATCAAGCCTTTGTGGTTACACTTGTATCTGCAAAATCATTTAAGATCTGAGAAAGGCCAGGAAAGACTATCCCAGTGATCTGCCTGCCTTCAGTGGGCATAGGGGATGGAGACAGGATTTCTGGATTGTCAGTAATTTTAGGGAGCACAGTTGCTGTACAGACATTCCCTTTTTGTGAACTAATTTTTGAAAAAAAAGGAGAAATTTGCTGGTGGGACATAGATGAGTTGCTCTCAGGCACAGGAGGAATGGCTAAGAAGAGTGACCTCAGTGTCCTTCCTGCTCACGTATCTCACTGTTTTGATGGTGGTATCTACGTGCTCTCATTAATCAGCTGCCTGTGGAACCTTTAAAGCAGTATTTAAAATATGATTAACATCTCCTGTGCTGTTCATGGAACTGGGAGACCTTGTAAAATGAATAAATGGTTCTCAATTGTTCCCTGTCTGTCTTATCACTCAGTTCCACTGAAATATCCTGTCTCCATTTTCTCTATTCACTCTCCATGTTACTACACATGGATAAGATCCCCAAGCCTTGTCTTCTCCAAGCTGGACAGTCCCAGCTCCAGAGAGATGTTCCAGTCCCTTAATCATCTTTGTGGATAAAGTATGGATGAAGATGAAGTCCTGCTAAGGTATACTACTGTATAAAGACTTTTAAAAAGTCCTCCTAAAATCCAAACTTTTAATTGTTTTTTTAAAAAAATTACAAAATCTAACAAAATTATAAAACTTCTGTCAAATATGAGCATGGGAATTAAAATTCTTATCTTATTGCAAACTGGAAATCAGTATGTTCATGTCTCTGGTGCTGGGAACCTGTGACTGGGTACAATACCCAGAAATGTCTCACTCATGCTGGGAAGAGAGGAAGGATCACCTTTCTCTGCCTGTTTGCAATACTCCTTCAATGGAGCTCAGGATGCTACTGGTCCCTTATTACTTATATTTAAAACTTCTCTTTCCATCTGTAAAATCTGACATTGTGTCAGTGTCTTGAGTGGAGTGACACATTTCACTTGTAACAGAGAAGTAGCAATATGTTTATTGATATAAATCAGCAATTTAACTAAGTTTGATAGCAAATGTGACAGCTATTTAACAAGGCACACTTGGTTATTTACTGTATAGAGGACAGAATCAAACACAACTATGAAGGAGACAGTTGAGTCATTAAGTTCTGTTGAGTCATTAGGTACTGTTATGAGGTTCAGAAAGGACCCCTTTACATTCTAAGCTCCTTTCCAAGTGGAGTTTAGGTGCAGACTTAGTTCCAGACTTAGTCAACGGTTTGTGTCTAAAGGTCTATGTGGGCACAATCCAGCCTTTTTATCCACTAGCTGAGATTTCAAAGTTTAGCATGCAAGGCATCTCAGCCTCAAACAGTGACCTTGAGAGGTGTCCCTACTCAAGGGGAGATCCTGGTGTGCAGCCTGCTGCCCTGCAAGAGAATCTGATGGGCCCTGGGCTGCCTGCTATTTATGGAGTAAAACGATTGACTTACAGTCATATTTGCATACTGGCTGTACTTTAGGTTGATGTATGTTCAACTAGCCCTCAGCTGTTGAGCAAGACTTATTGGCCCTCAGCTCTTGAGCAAGACTCATGGCCCCTAACTTTTGTGTTGTTATCAGTAAGCTGGACAGAGCCATCACACCACCACTGGTGGCTATTGCTTAAGCTGGGAAAGGAGGAGAGAGAAGCACACTGTCACAGTCAGGGAGGTGGCAAAACTTTTCAAAGAGTTTGAGGCACTCTGAAAGTGTGCCTTCATAGTTATTTAAATCAAAGATAAAGTTTGCCCTCTGGTAGTAGCCAAAATAATGAAAAACCTTTCAGCTACTTCCTCTATACCCCATGGCACAATAAACAAATAGGTATTGGCTTCCCAGCAAGCCCTCTGTGAGAGGTGTGTGGGCAAGTGTGGGAAGTTTGGATAACTCCAACTTCTGCATTAGTGATGTAGCTCTTGGTCCCTGTGGAGAGATAAAACTCAGTAGGGCTGTGATTTTCCTACAGTGCCCATACAATAAATACATCTTACCATGTGTGACTCACAGGAATTCAGAAGGTCTCAGCCAAATAAGAGTTTAGAACTAAGGGGCCACCTCGGAGGACTAGGGAGCTCCTGTTACATTTGCAAGTTACACATCCAAGCCTGTCTCCAAAAGACATGACAGGGAGAAATGTTAGAGCAGATGGTCCCATATAACAACAATCTGAGCCACTGAAGCTGCCTTTCTCTTACAGAGGAGAACCAGCAAGTGGAAGTCAAATACAGCAGAGAAAGGAGGTCCATCACAGATAAAAGGAGCAAGAGAGAGCTCAGACACAGCTACCCTGGGAGGGATGGGGAAGGTGTTTGTTCAGGGTTAAGACCTCAGGGGTCAAACTCCTTTAGGTTCAACACTGAATAGCAGCATGCAGAGAGGTGAGTGTTGATGCCTGAATTCCTTTTTGCTCTCCAGCTGAGAAAAGCCTTAGGACACCTCAGCATCTACCAAGCAGGAATGTTTCTGTACAGACGGGATCTGTGGCTGAATTCATTTTTCTGGAGTTGGGTTAATTTAGCCTGCCTTTCTCTAATCTTTCCCCCTATTTGCAGAGTAGCTACTTGTTCTTTGGCTTGGCTGAAATAAACCTGTCATGTTGTCACCTCTGCCTTGCCTTATTAGGAGACTTGGGAAAGTGAGAAGACTCTACAGCAGATGAGGTAGAGATGTCTACAGGCAGTACCACTGGGACCCGGCACCCAGGACGAGTGACAATGTGCCTCCTGCAGAGCTTCAAAGGCAGCTCATTAGGCACTTTTCCACAGTGTCAGCTCCCAGACAGAAGTCCCTCTACAGCAGCTGGGGGGGTCAGCTTCCAGCTCCAGGCACCCATCTCTGAGTGCTCTTGGCACGTGCCTCACTTGTCCAAGAGAATGGAAAGTTTTATGCAAGGTAGTCCCTGAAACACTCAGGTCTTTACTCCTTTGGAATTTATTTTCTGTGTTTTGATCCCACTCCAGCAGGTATCTCTGTCTCCTCACATGGACTTCACTCCTTAACCTCAGCCTGCATTTGGGCATGGCCCTATCAGATAACCATGAAGAAAGGAGGAACTATCTCACCTCTGTATTTTACCAAATGAAAACACCCTTTTCCTGCTATCATTGCAGCATTTATCCATCAATCTCTTTGGGGGAATATCAGATATCTGTTTATTTTTCTTCTAATGGTAATATCATTGCCACATTCTCACAACTCTTCTGATACAGATGTTTTCTGCATTCTTGCGCAGGGTTCAGGGTATTGCTCTTCTTCAAGTAAACAGCAGAAAAATCACTGCAGAGACTTCAAAGGTCAAGTATGCTCTTCCAATTTGCTAATTGCCATTATTAAAGCTAACTACCTGAGAAATTAAATTGTACTGCAAATATGTGTTTGATTGGAAAAAAGCCCATGTCATCATGAAAACAGCCCAGAAGCTGGATGCTGGTTCCATGAATGGCAGCAGGGAGCAGACCTTGTTCAGAAGGGCTAACAGGATCTGAACATCCCTCTTCCCTCCAAAGCTCAGCAGGATGCAGGTGAAGGTGACCTTGGCAGATTGACATGAAATAGATGGCAAAAGCTTGTGCTTCATCTCATTTTCCAAATTCAAGGAAAGTGTTTGAAGTTGGCAGAGATAAGTGCCTAAGACAGGTCCTATACCAATTAGCTATACCTATACCAAGATGTAGCCACTCTTGCTTTACATTTTCATTTAGTTTACGAGGGGGGAGCTGCATGTGAGATATTAAAGGCACTTTGTGAGACTTCCACATAATATTAAAAGTGGCAATAGAAGGAACTTCTTCAACACCTGATCAGACATCACTTATTTTAAGAGCCAAGTGGGATGAACTCAATTCCCTGAATGCAGAGTCTTTCTGTTCAAAACCCACAAAATACAAATGTCTCTGTTGGGTATGTACCAAGGTTTGTTGGTTTTGTTTTTTTTGAAGTAGCTCCTCCAGTTTGGATTGGATGACTGAGAACAGTAAAGACTGTAGATTTTCCAAATCAAATCCTTCCAGTTAGCAGCAGAGCTGAGAGAAGTGTTAGAACCTCAAATTTTGTTGCTCTTTGGGCTGAAAGCTTTGCTAAACCTCAGGCTGGGAAATTCCATCTCCAACTCTTACAACTGAGCAAACTTACAAGTGCTGCTAGACATGCTTGTAAGGCAAATTGTAAGATTAGAAGGATCACGTCTGCAGGGCAGGCAAGTAGGTCATTCCTCATATATTGATCTCACAGAAAGAGTTCTCTACTCTTCAATAGGTAACTTCTTCTCTGTGTCTTTGATTGGTTTTTATTCTGCCCCTCCTGGGATAGAAATGGGTATTACTCCTTTTTCCCTCATAGGAACCTGACATATATTTCAAGGTCTTTTTGTTGTTTCTGAGTCACCGGCTCTGAATGGATCCAAGTGTTCCAGGTGAGACTGTATTCATGCTGAACAGGGCAGCAGAGTGACCGCAGGGGCCTTGTAGTCTAACTGCAAAAGTCACCTTCATAATTAGCCGAGTGTGACCTGCTGAGCTGTGTTGCTTGGGGAAAGGTGGGGGAGTCAGGCAAATCCAGTCACTTGCTGTTCATGTTTCATAGGCATGTACTAGAGTCAGCCATGGAGAGGGAAGGAAATGGTCAGAGAAAATAGTTTATTTTCTCCATTGTTAATCCTAGTGGTTCTATAAAGCTGTTCTTAAAGCTTTCCAGTTGTAGGTGCTTTGGGAGCATAAGGACAGATGTGCACAATACACTGAATTGTGGAAGCTGTCTCAGGACATCACCTTTGTATAAAGACACTCCTAAATCATTTTTACTCCAATGTACCATAATGTGCAGAGTGACTTTACAATTATTATATACAGGATCTGAGCAGAAGAGATAGCAAGAAAATATGTCCTGTAAGGATTCACAGAGAACTTGGACACTTCAAAGACCAAGAAAAGGGCAGAGAAGTGACTTATTTACATGTAATCTAAATTCTATGTCTTAACCTGACCTCAGGTCAGCTCTTAAGTATAAGTGAACTTTGTAGATCAGACATAAAATGTACCACATAACAGCATTCCTCAAAGACTGTCTCCAATGCAAACTCAACCTCCCACTTCTGTTGGTAGTTGATTACTTGTGACAGGTTAGGCAGAAGATTGATTATTGTTGTATTTTATGATATCTGCTGCAATAAAAGGCAGTGATTCAGCTATCCAAAGAGTGGTGAGTGAAAAGAAATGAACTTAGTTAAGAGTAATTCTAGATCTTAAAATCTTTCATGGAAGGTTGCTGAATCCATTTAGAATTTCACTTAGTTATTTTTCTTTCTATGAAAGTCAATAGAATAATATCAGCAATTCATTGTGTGAGGCTGCACCTTGGCTAACTGTAGTCAGTGAAGCTTTTTTTGAATAGTCTGTTCCTATTTTAATGTATTCTTTTATTTAATAAGATTAATATTTTCACACATTTTCTACAGAGTACTGCAGTTTTTTTATCTGTGTCAATGCAGCATGAAAATTTTCCAAGACTGGAACAGAAGAAATGTGTAAGAGAAACTGGTTTCTGCTAGTGGATAAAATTAACATACTGCTATAAAATTGATGCTATATTTTCTAGAAGGAAGTTTTAAAAGGATATTAAAAGTATATAGGTACATATTAATTCAAGTTGAAATAGTTAGACATAAAGAAAAAAAACTTGGATATTGCATCAAGCAAGCCCTGGGAGTGATCCATTTCAGAAGACTCTCAAGGATAAGTGAGTGAGGTCCATGAAGGGAACTGGCAGTACACAATATCCCAAAATGAGGACTCAACCCCTGGCCCCATCTCTGAAGTCCTAGACTTAAGCAAAACACCTAAACCCTCAGTGTAATGTATGACCTGTATTACACAGTTGTGACAGGGGTAAATATAAATGGTGCCCTTGGGTTTTCTCAGGCATTACTTGGAGAACTGCACAACTCTAGAACTATATTCCTACTTCATCTTCCTCCTTGCTCCTCTTGCAGCCCATTTGATGTAGTTTGTGCCTCTGACAATTGAGCTTTTGAGAAAAGGAGGAGGCTGTAGTCCTTCTCTGCAGATGTGCATTGCAGTGTCCATGTCTGAGATGGTCTGTCCAAAGCTCAACTAAACTGTGTGCTTCAGTCTGTGTTATGTAATACCCACTGTATACAGCATTAAAAAGTGGCAAGGAAGACAAAATTAATCCCTCATGTATTGCCATGGACACATAATTTGCCAGGGCTGAAAGTTCAGCAAGGACAGAATGCCAATAAACCTCTTTCACAGCATGGAATTTCTTACATCTGAATTTCTCTCAGTCAGCAGTATCTGGCATTCACTGAGATGCTGAAATTCATGAAATTTACTTTTTACTCTGAGTTTGTTGCATTGTATTCTTTGGCCAGAAAAATCACCTATTAAAAATGTGTACTATTTTTTTACCTTGTTTTTGAGAATAGAAAAAACAAAATCAACAGAAGTTTAGGTGAAAGGCAATGAAATGCTCAAGAAGGGAGCAGAGAGAAAAAGATGGATCATCCCAGGAAAAAGGTAATGTGCATGCCAGGAAAATGTGGATTGTGGAAGCAAGACTTTTTGATACAGAGGCATAATACACATATTTTCTCATTTGTAGCTCACACATAATTCTGAAAAGTGATATGGCAGCTGAAAAGTTCTCTAGGAACTAATAAGCAGACAGAATGTTTTTGATCCAGGGAGGAGAACTGATAAAGAAAAGACACATGAGAGACAGAATAGGTGGATGTGGGAGGTCCACTGTGTCACCAGTTTTCTGGTGATTTGGATCAGCTGTCTTTATCTACCCTAGCAAAAGTTGGTATCACTTGCAGGTTTGTGACTTGTTCTTCCTTGCCTCTAACTTTCCTCCTTGGAAAATAAAATGAAATATTTTTTTTTTCACTTTAAATTCCGACATAACTCCTAATTTTTTCCATCCTCTCTAGACAGATTTGTATTCTTTTACGCATTGGACTAGAGTAGGAAATGTCTGCTTAGTAGAATTTCCATCTCTTTCCATCTCCTGGAAGTCTTGGAATTTGATGAAAATAACTGGATTCATGATTCTACCTGAATTTGGGTTTTTTTCCCCACCATCCTGGCTGCAATAATGTCATTATTCTCACAACCATGGAATTAAATATATATGCATATCTCCATAAAAAATACAGTGTGAAATGAAACCTGCTTTCCTGTTCTCTGGATGTATTTTGAGAGTGCCTTCTGGGGAGTGCTGCAGGGAAGAAGCCATTTTCAGGGCACAAACTTCTCCCCAGCCTTGGCCATCCTGGGACCACTCTGTGCACTTCTGGGTGCCACTTGCTGGCACCTCCACCATGGAACTGTGGTGCATCAGACACCTGGAGATCACACAATGCTGCTCAGTACTGAACATTCTGTAAGGATTTGCACAGAGCTGCCCTTATGGACAAGTTGCAGCTCATGGAGAGCTGGGTCACTCCACCACCAGGCCAGAGGCAGCCCAACTGCAGGGTGTACACATCACCAGATCTTCAAATGTATCATGCTCAGCTTTGCCCTTCTGACCATCTTCTAGAGAGTTTCACCCTTGAACCTGCATCTTTCCTTACAGGGATGGGGATTTATGAACATGGCTGGGTCATGAGCCAGAGACAGGTCCCAGACAGGATTCTGTCTTCCATTTCCTTCCAGGTCACCTAATTAGGTGTCCTGTCTTCTTGCTGTGCAACACTCTCTGTGCCCCTCTGCTGCCCTTTCTTTATGCTCACATTCCTCCATCACACCACATATATATAACAAAGTACCTGATATTTCTCAGAGAGAGAACTTTAGTGACTCTTGTCTGCTGGTTCAACAACAAGCAAAAGGTGCCAGCAGGATTTTCTAAAGCTCTCTGTTCAAGACAAACACACGGTGTGAGGCTCTTCCCTGAAGCTTTGTGCGTCTCTAACCCTGGGTATGTTGTCATGGGGCACTACCAGTGGATTTGTAAAACTGCAACAGCAGAGAGAGATCAGGGTGGCAGGCTGAGCTATGGAAGGCAACACCTGCATGGCGGCCTGCCTTGCCTAAGGGGGTAGGTGGGCACAAAATACCCGCAAAAATTTGTGTCAGGATATACAGCAAAGTGTGTCACTCTGTGGAAGTGTAGCACTAAAGATTCAAATTCATGAAACTCAGTGACTGGAGAATATCACAAGAGATGCAGCTTCTTCCAAATATGACTTTCAGACTTGGCTGAACAGAAGGCATAAAAGTCCTTTTCCTCTAGCCTTTCTACTTTTGTACTTCCTCTCCACATTTTTTCTGGGTTTTTTTGTTTGTTTGGTTGGTTGGTTTGTTGTTTGTTTGGGTTTTTTTACTTTTTATTTTGTTTGTTTGTTTTTGCATTCAGATATGATTTCAATCAGCTCAGCCAAAGAAGAAGATGACATTGGAATAACCAGAAATTGTTCTCACACATGATTTCAAGCCCAGCATGGCTCAGGTAGAGCTGAGTCTGTTCAGCACAAAGAATCAAAAGACTGGTATAAAACCCAGACATATTCCTCCTTTACATTTCAGTTTACTGTTTAGGTTTTTTGCCCTGGCCTGCAAAGCTGACATCTGTGTGAGACTTAATCCAGATGAAAACTGAAATGATGACCAAGAAGCCATCTGCCCTTTATCTTTCTCTTGTGACATCTGTGCATGTGAGTGTCTTGATTTCTGAATACAGTATTTGCTTCTCAATATGATTTCATCTTTTTTGCTGGATTATATCAGAATTTTAATTTCAATAATTAATTCAGCCAAATGGATATGATTCTTTAAACATACCCATCCTCCCACTGCATTAAAATTATATCTGAGATGTGGGGTTTTTTTATCAGAATAAAATGTTAATATTTTATTTCCCTAGTTAAGTGATAATATTTTATTTCCCTAGTTAATTGATAATATTTTGTTTCCTCTAGTTAAATCAAAATGGCTCTTTCAGGCATGGATAAATAGTTCCTGTGGTACTAAGACTATCAGGATATAAATGGGGTTTGAGAATACCTGCTTCAAGAAGATATGTAGCCCACAAAGGGCAATGATGGGATAATTTCTCACAGGCAAAGATGGGCTGGCTGTGCTGAGATGTCTTGCAATATTACAAGACACTTCCTATGTTGCTTACCCAGGAGATATGGCTTGGGTCTTCTTTACTGGAAGATGCAATGAATGAGAAGTGCTTTGTTTTATCTTTATCACACGAGATCATAAAACTGAAAATGAAGATAAAAGGAATATGATATTTCATACTACCTAGAGACTTTGGCTCTGCATAATCCCAGTCCTACAGATGCTGTTTTCCAAAACATGCTGGTGAAGCAGCTAACAATGATTAAATTTGATAATCTGTGGTAATTCTGAACAGGGCATTTTTAACCCAGGATTGGCAATGACCTACACTTGAAAAAACAAAGGACC
Organism: Pithys albifrons albifrons; assembly: GCF_047495875.1. Classification (NCBI taxonomy): domain Eukaryota; kingdom Metazoa; phylum Chordata; class Aves; order Passeriformes; family Thamnophilidae; genus Pithys; species Pithys albifrons. The sequence continues at coordinate 39,937,999 of NC_092461.1, read as the reverse complement.
TCTTGCAAGATGTACACCAGAAAGTGAAGGGTAAGAAGGACATGGCTTTCAGAAATTACAACAGTCTACAAAGTTATTTCAAGTTTGCTTGTTCAGTTTTCCTGATGTTTATTCTCCTTAGTCAAGGCTAATTGCTTTTATAACTCTTTAATGTTGACTAATGTCAAGATCAAAAAAATAGTCCTTTTGTCTTGTTTTCTTACCCTTTTGCACAAGTTATGGCTGGCAAATGTCCTTTGTAGTCAGCCACCTTGTGGAACTTTTCAGTCATAAAATTTGTTGAAGACATTAGATAAGAGCTGTTAAGTTATACCCAAGACCAAGAAACATCACTCTCATTTGTACCTTGGAGTTGAGTCTGAACATGACGTTCATGACAGGGCAATAGGTAGTCGTGACAGTGTATTAAAAGTAATCTCAGAGTATACTGACATTTATCATAAAGAGGAAATGCGACTCACTGCACATCAGCTTCTAAAACACAGACATCTGTTGCCAAGCAAGTCATCACTGCATTACCTTATGATCAGTGGAGAGGAGTAAGTGCAGTTCATCTCCTCTATCAGAGGAATGATGAATCAGCCTACTTCTGTCAGCTGAGTGGAAAGGAAACCTACGGTGAGTAGTTCAACTGGAGGTATCTGAAGAGGTGATTATCCCGCTGTTGAGGACCTTAATGTATCCTCATTTTGAGCACTTTGTGCAATTCGTAGCCCCATCATTTAAGAAGGATGTGAAGGTCCTTGAGTGTGTCCAGAAGAGGACAACAAAGCTGGTGAAAGGGCTGTAAGGCATGTCCTGTGAGGAGGGGTGGTGAACTCTGGACTTGTCTAGTTGGCAGAGGAGTAGGCAAAGGGTTGGCATCAGTACTGCAGCTTCCTGAGGAGAAGAAGGGCAGAAGGCTGAGCTCTTCTGGCTAGAATCCAGTGATAGGATGTGTGGAAATAGTTCAAAGCTGCCACAGGAGGAGTCTAGACTGTATATTGGGAAGCATGGTTGTACCAGGAGAGTAGTCAAACACTGGAACAGGTTTTCTAGGGAGGTGCCTAAACCTGTCAGCGTTAAAGAGGTATTTGGATAACACCCTTAACAACATGCTTTAACTTGATCAGCCATGGAACTGGTCAGGCAGTTGAACTAGAAGATCCTTGCAGGTCCCTTCCAACCAAAATATTCTATTCTATTCTATTCTATTCTATTCTATTCTATTCTATTCTATTCTATTCTATTCTATTCTATTCTATTCTATCTTGTCATGTTACGTTGCGTTACGTTACGTTACATTCTATTAAATTTTTTTCCATTCTAATCCCAGTTTTCAATTAAAATAGTTCTGTTGTGTGCCTATAGCTATAGAGGAGGCATATGCAACCAGTTTAAACTAAACATGAAGACTTTTAGATGTCTAAAGACTGGCACAGGTGCTGCTGTACAGTCCTTGTTTTCCTCTTCTGCCTCAGAGGCCTCTACTTCAGAAAAATGAGATGCCAACTGATAGACTTCACTGAAGTGTTTTGAGAAGCACAGAAGATCTGAGCTATAAGATGTTATCATTAGTCATTTCACTTCCAGATGTCACAAGGACTGAAGGTACAGGAAGAGGACTGGTAAAGAAAGAAAAAGGAGGGGAAATGAAAGCTGTTTTGCCAGTGAGATCCCTTTGCAGGATGGTGCAGGAGGAGGATGCCAGTCAAGCCTTGTCCTGATCAGAGCTTACCCTGACAAGCAGCTGTTGCTCTAGCAGGAAACATTAGAAGGCCAGGACAGAGGTGAAGTGAGGTGATGGCTAAACAGCCCCCATGGGACTGGCTTGCTTGGCAGTGCTCTGCTCCTTTTAGGTAAGACCCAGGAGGTACTGAAGAAGCTCGTACTCTAATGACCATAATATAAGACTCCCTCCCTTTTCCATTCTGAATATGGAAATATATGCACTGATACTGTTTTTGCCAACATACACACAGAGTGAAATCCCTTTATATCCCATTATGCACTTTCTGATGCATATTTTCTATCAGCTGGAGAGAAGTTCTTCAAAATCACTTACTCAGATCTGTCCCTTTATTAGTACATTGGTTTACAACAGAGGTGCATCCAACATTTTCTACCTTTGCTGCAGAAAAGGCAATAGCAATAACAAGACCAAAGACACTTCATTAGCATAAGAAGAAATACAGCAAAAATGCTCATCATCTGAATGTGCACACAAGGTCATTACTGGCATTACAACATGACTTTTTAGGATTGATCATCTCTTTGTAATGAGATGATCAAACACAAAAGGTAGCATCACAGATTATGACCAGAAGTCATTTGCCAGATAGACAGCAGCAAAATAAATTTGAACCTGTTTTGAAATTAGAAAGGTAGTCACAATATATATGCTACTGTTTATACCACCTGCCCATGGGCTATTTGGGGAAAAGCTATTTGAGTAAAATTAGAAATTGTTGCAAAACAGCATGCTGGCAAAATCATCTCTCTTAAGCCAGTGTCCTGCCAAGAGAATTTAGTGAAGGAAGTCATAACTGAATACAGAGATAAACTTCATTAAATTGTGGCTGAAAATGTCATAAGTGACAATTTCATTTGAAAAACATTTGTCTTTTATGGAATTCAAACTTTCCTCTTAATTCCTCAGCACACAACTACAGCTGAAAGTGCCTGTACTAGTACAAAATTTGACATTTCCTAGTAGTTTTTTTTTTTAATTTGAAATGCAATGTCAGAAATGCTAGTTTCTCAATGGTGGAAATTGCCATTTCTGAGGAACTCCAAGGAGCAAAAGGATTTGAGACTGTACTCCCCACATTTTGATTTCAGGCCTAATGCATGCCTTTCATGCTTCTTTTGAACAGCTATAAATTTGCAAAATGCAAAAATTCTGTGAAAAAATAACTCAAAGAAACCCCAGGAAGGTTCAGGAGAAAGACAAAGAGAGCAGGATAGATCTACAGAGGAAAACAAGTGGAAATTAGTAGCCTACATACAAGAGTGTATCAGAGTGTGTGACTGAAGACCAAAGGATTTGGGGGGATCTTATCTATGCCTCAGAACTTCACAGGCTGATATACTGCTGTCAACACCTGTTTCAGCAGAGTGTGAAAAGACTCTGTAGACAGCCTGTCCTCCTGGCCATACACTGCAAAGAACAGCTCCTGCAGTCCTTATTGCTGTTTAAGAACATAAATGGGTGGTGTTCAGGCAACCCTGAAGATACAAAGGTACTAGAAAATAGTCCAGAGAAGAGACCTGGTTTAGACAGTGCTGCCTCAAAGGCAGAGATGTGTTGCTAACCATAATCCTCCCATTACTGGCTCTGGCAGATCAGTGAGGTTATCCCAGATGACTGTCAGTTCTTGTAGGTTAAATAAACCAGCACATCCACACGGGCAGAGAGTTATATTTACTGGGCAGCACTGGGAACCTACACAGGCCAAGGTCTCTTAGGGTGAAGTACTCCTTTCATGGGATTCATGTGACCAGATGTAGAGAAGAGCATGTCAGAGACATTCATCTAGCTTTGCTTAATAGTAGTTACAACTGTTCATTACCTCACTCCAAAGTCAATACCTAAAATACACTATATAAATATTTTAAACTGCCTACTTTTTCTTTCCTTTGGCAGTGTCAGGAGCTTAGGATGAGGAGCTCAGATGGAGATACATGCACTAAAGTCATCCAAACTTAGGTATGATGTATCTTTCCCAATCTAACAACAGCAGAGGCATTTTTTACACAAAAGACTATGCCCAGTCTGTTCAAAATGAATTATCTGCAAAAGCATGTACTCTCATGACATCTTTATTGGTTTGCATGTAGCACCTAATTGATTAAAATGCTTTGTTCTTCTTGCAGTACATTGAGCTTTATTTGGTTACATTGCCAGTAAATTCCTGTACAGTGTTGCATCAAGGCTGTTGGATAAGAGTCCTTGGGAATTGCTGATAGAGTGCTCTGGCTGTTGTATGTCTGCTTCTGCCTATTCCCATTTCTGACATAATCTGGTTACTTCAGGAATAGATTGCTTCCTTCCTTGCCAGAGGCAACCGCCTTCAGCTGTTAGTAGGGATGCAGATGAGTGTCTCAGAGCTCTGGAGAAACTGAAAAAACTTTGATAAAGGCAGTAAATTACAGCTTACATTTGGAAGAGTATCCACCCTCTGACTGACCTCCCAAACTGTGGGAGTAAAGAGAACATCAATACACTAATTGTGGAAGAGGCAATAGTTCATAAAGCGCATTATCTTCATTTTTTTTTCCATGAAAAGAGGTGTTCAGTGGGAAGACAAGAGAATTCCATGAGCTTTTCTGGCTTCTTCTTAATATCAAGAAGAGAAAGGCTGGATGACATTGGTAATTTTCCTTCACCTTAACATTTCAAATAAAAATCTGCTGCAGCCACCTGCTTGTCTCCAGGACTTTCTGTTTTGCCTGACAACTTCTATTTTTATACTGGCTAAATTCATCTCTGTAAGGAATTGCCACAGCCACTGTCGCTCCTCACAGTTCTGCCCTGCTCTGGGCTCTGGATTGCATTCCCTTGTATGTTGTGGTCTTGTTGCTATTTTATGACTATTTCTCCAGTTCCTTCACAGCACACACTGTACGGAAGTGACTGACATAAGGGAACAAAATGCAGAAATACATCCCAATCTTTCCTGCATTTCTCCAGGTTAAAAAGCATGCTGAATTTTGCTGCTTCCTATTTTTTTCCACTTCCTACCTCTGTCCTTGTTTTAAATATGACCTTCATATTTGATTACTATAGTTTGTAATAGCCCTGGAGTTAATAGTGGAAAATACACAGCTGATCAGTGAGTTAGCTTGCAAATTTTGGTAGCTTTTGCAGCGATTTATACCTCAAGCCATACTCCTCTAACACGGGAAAATGGTCATTTGATTATTAAAGCTCATTAATTTACATGAATTAAGGCCCTGTCTGGCACAGGCATGACCCAAGATCTCATGGTCCTATGTGTTAACTGTGCAAGTATTTTTAGAGCGAGTCAACAACTGATTCGTTTCTCATCTGAATTTTTTTAGTACTTGGCTTCTTCTCTAATGACTATGCTTATTTCCTCTGGATGACTGAGGGGAGCATTCAGCCAGGACAGGACACAGGACCATGCTCTGCTGCAGCTCTCCTCAGTCATGTTCTGCATCACACAGCATACAAAACATGGAATATAATGAGATTTCAGGTGCAGTGTACAATTACATGTAAGTATCTCCCATGAAACACTAACTCCATATTTTTTTCAAGACATTCAGAACGTGGTTTTATAGTAATTCCTTTCTAATGCATCCCCTACAACTGCACATTTTTGTCCCATTTTTCAGAATGGAGAACCCCTGCCACTAAAGTTCCTATGATTCTACAAATGTGGTGAGAACCAAAAGCTTAGGAAATGCAGGTGAAAACTTGAGTGTAGATAGGTCAGGACCAAAACCTCAACTCTGAACACAGGCATGAGAGACCCTGCCTGCGGCCCATGCTCAGCCTTATTTGTCTCCAGATGGCAAATTCATACAGGCAGGGATTTTGTTTAGTTTTGGGATTTTTTTTTCCCAGTGCTTAGCACAACCAGATCCTAGTGTTTAAGATAAATAATAAATGTTGAAAGGAAGTTTTTCACATGAGTTCAGGTCAACCCAAGCCCTAATCCTTCATTTCCCCAAACTCTGTGGTTTCTATATCCATATCCTTCTGCCTGACTACATGCTTACTATAATCTAAATATAGAACAGAAGTAAATTAGTGTTCACTGCAGCATTCAAATACTTTTCAGTCCCTCATTACTGCTTCATCCATTTAAAGGAAAATTTCCTCTACCCTCCTGATAGTCTTTTAGGCCTTAATGAGGGAAAAAGGGTCCTTTATTAGAAATTCTGGTCCTTTATTAAAAATTCTGCCCTGCACAATGCCATACCACTGGATATAGAAACCCACCACCCTGTGAAAAAGCAAGAATATTCCTACAGATAGAAATTTGATTTATAATAGTACTTTCTGTCCCTATTCCACACTGAGATCATAAAACCATAGAATGATGCTCCTGCTTTAACAGCCCTCGAGAGAGAACTTCCTTAGCAGCTGTTCAACCCATCTCATCATCTGAGACATGGTTTATGTTTTGCAGATTAAAGACTTAATGCATCTTGGGAAAAGATATAATGCCACCAATTTGCATACAAGGGTCTTGGCTTCACAAAGGCATTGGGCATCCTTGTCTGCATGGCAGGCCAAACCCAGCCTCAGAGCCAACACAGCTCCAGCTGAGGAAACACTGTACATGCCATGCATTTATTACATAATTGTTTGATTTGGGTTTTCTTAGTCTGGAGAGGCTGATATAAAAGAGGAACAGCTCAGGCCCTGTGACTGAACTTCCCCCTCCTCAGAGGCTTTTCTGGAGGCTGTCACACGTCAGCTGTGTAGCTCCCTCGGGTCTGCACCAAGGTGGATTCAGAAGGACATCCCCCTTGGCACTCCACCTCACTTCACTGCTCCCAGGAAGCTCGAAGTGCTCTTTGATCACAAACTGGCAGCATAACTATGCCAGTGAGGGCATGTGGGCAGTATCAAATGTTCTCCCAAGATGTGTGGAGGTCACGTACCTCCCAGCTCACAGTAACGCAAGGATTGTGCAATGTGTTGGGTAATGATTCAAGGACATTTGGACATATGCTGCTTTCTGCTTGCACAGCACAGAGAGGAATGGATGGGCCAAATCCAATGGGAGCAGCAAGAGGGGCACAAATGGAGTCAGGCAAGTTCTGTGGCACTCTCCTGCACTGGTGTCAGTTGCTTAGGTCCTTTTTCCCATGTCAGGTGGCTTGCAAAGGCCTGGACTGTCCCCAAAACATGCTGCCTGGGCAAGAAAGGGGCAAGTTTTTGTCAGCTCTCACAGTCCCAGTGCTAGGAGGAGCAGCATGGAGACAAGCAGGATGGGCCAATTCTCTCTATCCAATTATTTAATAACAGTTTCCTGAAATCTTTTAAATAGCTGCCTCTTCTGTACAGACATTGAGAGAGGAAGGCAATGATAATTTACCACTGTGTGTCCAGACTGTGTGAATTCTCCTGAAATTAAAAACCTAAACCCTAGTGTGTAGTCACTTTTGTTGACATATTATTCCTTTAATGAATTCTGGGGCCATGTAAAGCAGTTGTTTAAAATAATACAGGTGAAATAGCTCTACCTCTTATAGAAAGAGGAGCAAGCAACAAGATACATCTGGAAAGAGAGCAAAGACAATATTTGATCTACATATGTTGTGCATGAGTGGTTAAGCTGCATGAAGAATCACCATCAAAGGTACTGGCAAAAAGAGGGTTTTAATATGAATTCATGAAAGTATGACTTAACAAAGTTCATTCGTGAGGTTCATTTTGTTACTTACAACACAGATGAAGCACATAAAGAAAAATCAAATTAGAATCAATTTAGAATGATCTACATGGAGACCAGGGATGCAAAAGGGGAAGGATGCAAAGGACAGGAATACAAAAACTTAGGGGTGCAAAAGGCTATAGAAGCACTTAATCATTGACTAATTTAGTATTTATGAGGTGGATGGATAGGATTTACTACAATTACAACAGTGACTTAACTACAGATTCAAGAAAACAACATTCCTACCATAGTCAATTTGCAGGCACACAGACAGGCAAAGAAATGTATACGTCTATACCCATGTGTGTAGAGGTACCCGTTAAAAATTCTCCTCAGGTCCAGTGAAACATCAAGTCCCTTTGCATTCCACAATGGCAAGGGTTGCATCTTGAGGACAGGGGGTGTATCACCTAGAGCCTGCAGTCAGCCGCAGTCCTTCATGTATCACAAATGTGGGGTTTGTGAGCTACGAGAGGTGTCCCACTCAGAGAGAGGTGCTGGCACAGACCACTGCAGTCCAGGAGAGCTCAGAGGGCCCCAATTAGGCTGGCTGTAGGGTTGCAAGATGACTGGCTTTAGCCATGGGTAAATTTCCATCCTGGCCATAAGCCAGTTTGGTGACTACTGTTACCAACACAGTACAGAAACAATGGTACATTCCACTCGGGCTATGATTCAGGTAAATGATGTTCCAAGGCTGTCAGGAGATAACTGATTGACCCTCATTCCCCATCTTGGTCAGGCAACTGATTGTCTTGACATGATTAGTGTCATTCTCACCATTACCACGCAAAAGTTCCTGGTATAGTCATGGGATGCTTCAGTGTCTGACGAGTGTGGTCAAGGGATAGTTCTCCAAGGTGGTTCAGTCAAAACTTACCAGAAGCTCCTGAGATGGTAGAGCAGGCTCGAGGAGGTGAGAGGGATGCACCACCACAACATGCTGAAGAAGATTTTTTTTAAAAAACATTACATTTTCCATGTTTGGAAAGCTCTGGAAATTCAAACACCAAATGAAGGGAAGAAGATGGTCTTGGGCTGAATTAAAGAAAGAGTGACACTTGATTCAGGAGCTGGAGAGAGTGGGGCAGCACAATATTGGTCATGTTTGGCAGTGATACCAAACACCTGGAGGTTGGCATTGTATAGGAGGGCAGACCCAAAGGGCAGTTGGCCTGAATGACAAGGAGAGACTTTAGACTAATTAGCTGGAACTCCTACAGTGGAAAAATAAGTTGTGTTGATACATCCTGCAAGTCTTAGGAACTTAGTGATAGTGGTAGAGGAAAATGCAGAAATGACAAGCCACATTCTCAGGTACCCATAAACATCGTCCTGCATCACCACCAGAGTTAATAGGTCCTTTTACTCAGATTCAGTGGTTGCAAGACCAGACTTCACTTATACAAGAAAATATGTGTCCTGTGCATCTGACTGCATTGGCTGTGCAGTTAAGTCAGGGTTATGTTGTACCCATTTCCCAAAAGAAACTAATGTGCACCATCTGAAAGAAGAGTCCAACTTAAAGAAAAGCTCTTAAAGTCCTCAAGTAATTTAATTCAGTTTCAGAGCATGATTACTACTAAATTATTTTTATCCTTCTAAGTATTTTCAACCTAATAAACAGTACTAAAGAATGTCAGCATGAATTTGTGATAATAGTTTTATGGACTTTAACAGCATTTTGAGTGTGTGGGATTTCTGATGCACACCTGTGTTCAACTCTTCAGTCTTTGGACAGGCATTTGAAAATCACCTAATTTTGCAGATCAGCAGATCCAAAATGGTCCTGAGCAATTCAAAGTCCAGATACATAATGCATTAAGGAGCGTTATCTGGGTAGTAGAGCCAGGATTCAGCTGGCTAAGTACTGGCTTCCATGTTCCACATGTCTCCACCCGAGCTGCATTGTCTAGACACCCAAAAGTCTACAGAGTGGATGAGGAAAATTTAATATTGTTTGTCTCTTTTTACAGTAGTGTTTAAATGAACAGAATTACTCATTCCCTACAAGTCTGTCTTCATTGACTCAGGGGGGAGTTGGAGGCGTGGCTTGCTCATTAGCAGGAGAGTGAGAAGGCTTTAAAAACTTCTCTAGGGAGCACAAGTGACCTGGAGCGCAGCGAACAGGAGCGGGCAAACAGGCGTGGCACGTCAGTGAGGGCGTGGCACGGCAGTTTGCACGGCAGTTTGCACAGGCAGGGCGAACAGGCAGGGCATAATCCTAGGTATTTCTGTGGCCTTTTGTTTTTTTCTCTGTTTGTTTGTTTGTTTCTCTTTTCTACCTTTGCCCACAGCTCAAGGCAGTCATGCATCCCAAAAAAATTAAAGCTGTTGCTCCTGTAACCAGTAGAGGGGTGTCAATACAGACAGAACCCTCTAAAAAGGATGCAGCCACTCAGGCCTCTGGCTGAATAGACTGTTTGAGCCTGGACCTACTACCAGAGGACAGTATGAGAAGCGCCTGCATACGATGTGAGCAGGTGAACGATTTGCTGGGTCTGGTGGCAGAGCTAAAGGAAGAGGTCGATAGGCTCAGAAACATAAGGGAGAGTGAAAGGGAAATTGACTGGTGGAGTCATACCCTTTCCACTCCTAAGGAAGCCCAGCAGAATGTGGCGGAGCCCAGCCCCTCCTGCCATCAGGCAGACAGAACAGACCATAGGGATGGGGACGAATGGAAACAGGTGCCTGGTCATAGAGGCAAAAACACCCCCTCTCGACCCCTTTCACCTGCCAGGGTGCCCTTAAAAAACAGGTATATGGCCCTGGACTCGGACAGTCTGTTGGAGGACAGTCAGGAGGAAGATCTGTCTACAAGGTCTTCTGGTTACCCCCAGTCTACCGGGCGGGTTATGACTACAGGTAAAAGAGAAGGGTTGTTGTAATCGGTGACTCCCTTCTGAGGGGAACTGAGGGCCCTCTATGTCGGCCAGACGCGTCCCACAGGGAAGTTTGCTGCCTTCCCGGGGCCAGGGTGAGGGATATTACCAAAAAACTTCCTAAGCTTATCCAACCCTCAGACTATTACCTGCTGTTGGTTGTCCAGGTTGGAAGTGATGACATTAATAAAAGGAGTACCAGAGTAATTAAAAAAGATTTCAAGGCACTGACCCGATCTCTTCATGGGACAGGAGCACAGGTAGTAATTGCCTCAGTTCCTGTGCTAGCTGGGATGAATGAGGAGAGGTTTAGGAAAGCCCAGCTTACCAATAGGTGGCTTAGGGGATGGTGCTATCGTCAAAATTTTGGGTTTTTTGATCATGGGGCAAACTCCATGTTGCCCAGTCTCGTCAAAGCAGATGGGCTTCATTTATCTGGGAAGGGCAAAAGAATGGTAGCCCATAAGTTGGCAGGGTTAGTTAGGAGGGCTTTAAACTAGGTTTGAAGGGGGAAGGGACAGCAACTGGGCTCTCCAGAGATAGGCCTAAGGGCACAGAGCCCGAGTTGAGAATGAAATCAATGGCCCAGCTGAAGTGCATGTACACCAATGCACGCAGTATGGGAAACAAACAAGAGGAGCTGGAAGCCATAGTGCAGCAGGAAAACTATGACATAGTTGCTGTCACAGAAACGTGGTGGGATGACTCACATGACTGGAGTGCTGCTATGGGGGGCTACAAGCTTTTCAGAAAGGGCAGGCAGGGAAGGAGAGGTGGGGGGATGGCTTTATATGTTAGAGAGTCTCTTGACTCTGTTGAAGTTGAGGTCAGCAGTGACAAGGTTGAGTGCCTGTGGACCAGAATCAGGGGCAAGGCCAACAAGTCTGACACCCTTGTGGGAGTCTGTTACAGACCACCCAACCAGGATGATGAAGGAGATGAATTGTTCTCCAAGCAGCTGGCGGATGTCTCAAAATCTCCAGCCCTTGTTCTTGTGGGTGACTTTAACCTGCCAGATATCTGCTGGGAGCTTCATACTGCAGAGAAGAGGCAGTCAAGGCAGTTCCTGGAGTGTATAGAGGACAATTTCCTTCATCAACTGGTAAATGAGCCTACCAGGGGTAAGGCCCTGCTAGACCTACTGTTTACAAACAGAGAGGGGCTGGTAGATGATGAAGTGGTTGGAGGCCGCCTGGGGCACAGTGACCATGAAATAATAGAATTTTCAGTCCTCAGGGATGTAAGGAGAGCCACCATTAAAACCTCTACTTTGGACTTCCGGAGAGCAGATTTTGGCCTATTCAAAAAACTGATTCAGAGCATACCCTGGGAAACAACCCTTAAAGGCGAGGGGGTCCAGGAGGGATGGACATGTTTTAAGGAAATTTTGAGTGCACAGCAACAGGCTGTCCCAGTGTGCCGAAAGGCCAGCCGGAGGGGAAGACAGCCAGCTTGGTTAAATAGGGAGATTCTGCAAGAAACCAGGGATAAAAAGAAAGTTTACAGACTATGGAAAAAAGGGCTGGCTACTTATGAAGAATTTACAGATAGAGCTAGGTCATGCAGGAAAAAATTAGGGAAAGAAAAGTGGAATTTGAAGTAAATTTGGCTATTTCAGTTAGGGATAACAAAAAGTCCTTTTATAAATACATTAATAACAAAAGGAGGAGCAAGGAAAACCTCCATTCTCTGTTGGACTTGGAGAGAAATATAGGTAAGGAAGATGAGGAGAAGGCTGAGGTACTTAACACCTACTTTGCCTCAGTTTTCACCAGTAAGACAGGTGGCCCTCAAGACAACTGGCCTCTGGAGCTGGTGGACGGGGAGAGGGAGCTGAATACCCCTCCTGTATTCCAGGAGGAAATAGTTATTGACTTACTGAGCCAGCTGGATCCTAGCAAGTCTATGGGACCAGATGGGATCCATCCTAGGGTGATGAAAGAGCTGGCAGAAGAGCTTGCCAAACCGCTCTCCATCATCTTCCAACAGTCCTGGCTCTCTGGGGAGGTCCCAGATGATTGGAGGTTGGCCAATGTCACCCCAATCCCCAAAAAGGGCTGCAAGTAGGACCCTGGCAACTACAGGCCTGTCAGCCTGACCTCCGTGCCTGGCAGGGTTATGGAACAGTTCATCCTGAGTGCAATCACACAGCACCTTCAGGATGGACAAGGGATTAGACCCAGCCAGCATGGGTTTAGGAGGGGCAGGTCCTGTCTGACCAACCTGATGTCTTTTTACGATCAGGTGACCCACCTGGTGGATGAGGGGAAGGCTGTGGATGTGATCTATCTGGACTTCAGCAAGGCCTTTGACACTGTCTCCCATAATATACTCCTGGAAAAGCTGGTAGCCCATGACCTGGACAAGTGTACCCTCTCCTGGATTAAGAGCTGGCTGGAGGGTCAGGCCCGGAGAGTGCTGGTGAACGGAGCTGCATCCAGCTGGCGGCCGGTCACCAGTGGTGTTCCCCAGGGGTCTGTATTGGGTCCAATCCTGTTTAACATCTTTCTTGATGATTTAAATGAGGGGATTGAGTTCATCAGCAGCAAATTTGCTGATGACACCAAGCTGGGAGGGAGTGTCAATCTGCTGGAAGGCAGGAGGGCTCTGCAGAGGGATCTGGATAGACTTGAGAGATGGGCTGATTCCAATGGGCTGAAGTTCAATAAGGCCAAGTGCCGGGTCCTGCACTTTGGCTACGACAACCCCCTGCAGCGCTACAGGCTGGGCACAGAGTGGCTGGAGAGCAGCCAGGCAGAAAGGGACCTGGGGGTACTAATCGACAGGAAGCTCAACATGAGCCAACAGTGTGCCCAGGTGGCCAAGAAGGCCAATGGGATCCTGTCCTGTATCAAAAACAGCGTGGCCAACAGGACCAGGGAAGTGATCCTTCCCCTGTACTCTGCATTGGTGAGGCCACACCTTGAGTACTGTGTTCAGTTCTGGGCCCCTCAGTTCAGAAAGGATATTGAGGTGCTGGAGCGAGTCCAGAGAAGAGCAACAAGGCTGGTGAAGGGACTGGAGCACAAGCCCTATGGGGAGAGGCTGAGGGAGCTGGGGTTGTTTAGCCTGGAGAAGAGGAGGCTCAGAGGTGACCTCATCACTGTCTAGAACTACCTGAAGGGAAGTTATAGCCAGGTGGAGGCTGGTCTCTTCTCCCAGACACTCAGCAATAGGACAAAGGGGCACGGGCTTAAGCTCTGCCAGGGGAAATTTAAGTTGGATATCAGAAAAAAATTCTTTACAGAGAGAGTAATCAGGCATTGGAATGGGCTGCCCAGAGAGGTGGTGGATTCACCATCCCTGGAGATTTTTAAACGCAGATTGGACGTGGCGCTGAGTGCCATGATCTAGTAAATGGACTAGAGTTGGACCAAGGGTTGGACTTAATGATCTTGGAGGTCTTTTCCAACCCAATCGATTCTATGATTCTATTCTATGATTCTAACAAAGAGATTGAGATGCAAGAGTGTTCTGTGGGCATGTAAAGTGATTTTGACAAGCCTTAGTCACCTTGACTATTAATAACTGTCTTTTATCAGTCAGAAAGTAATGTGAGAAGCTTTTTTATCTGGTGCTTAAAGATGATCTGTATTGTCTGCCACTGAATTTTGACCTACTACTTCCCTTTTGGGGCATGACCCCATAGTGTAGTCACTTGGATAGTTCAGCAGACCAGAGGTGACTTTTTCCATCTCCCCTGTTAGGTGATTGTCAGAGCCAGGCAGTCATTCTAAGAAGTCCAACTCTTCTCTGCAACAATTATTTGAACATGTGGTAATTCTTTTCTGTATCTACAAATTATTTACTGTGCATTCAGAAAGCAAAGTTTGCAAAGGTTTTCAAACAGGCTTACATTAATTTCTCCCTTTTTTCCTGCCTTATCATCATATTATCAATCATACAACTTAACATAAAAGGCCTATTTCAAAATCCACCTTTAACACAGGTTTTGATTGATTCAGTGCCATGTGAAGCCCCAGTGAGTGGCTTGGCCAGAGACAAATACAAATATTTGGAAAAGAAGGTGCCATTCCTGTCCTTCCAAGATGTGGAGGAAACATAGGACTGAGATCTTGAAAATCTACTTGAACAATGAGATGAGAATTCATTTCACAATGAGAATGTGACTTCAGCATGTTCTCCCACACTGAAGATCAGCAGAAGGAGCTTGGGGAGAAATTTTGCGGCATTGGTAAACCAAAGATCAATCAACAGTAACAACAATGTGCCATAACAGAGTTTGCAATCTGTGTGTGGTCCAAGCCAGACCACTAAATAAGAAGATAACAAATAAATGTGGTTTCAGCAGTGTCTGAAATGAGTTCCTCACAAAGATACATTTGCACCCTGTAGCACTGGCCACCAAGAGCAAAACAAGACAGTATTTATCATGCATGCTCCATCTAGTGCTGTATTTTCAATATGTTTGCCTGTGCCATAGTGGTCCATGCCCAAAATTTGGCACCAAAGTCATGCAGTCAGACAGTCAGAGGGAGAAAATGGGCAGGTACTTCTCACCTACTCCACTCTCAAGCACTGGAGCAATGCCTACCATGTAAGAGCTCAAGAAGATGTCCTGCTCGCTATCTTCAACCAGCTGCAGCAAAAAATAAAGTGATGCTTTGTTAACATTCAAAAAAATAGACCAGAGGTGAGAGTTAGAAACAGGAGGTATGACCTTGCCTCCAAACCAGGAGACCTCTGATTTGAGGTGCCTCTTTCTGTGGCAAAACTCTTGTTTGCATGCTTAGATGGTCCAATTGCCCTTATACTGCAGCTTTACCAGGGATAGGAATGTCATGGCCTGTTACCTTCTCGATCTGCACCAGCAATACACAAGGTAAGTTAGAAAATTTGTGGGTACACTTTTCATTTCTGTTAGGATATATCTCTAACTTGTGTGCTCAAAATCTCATCTGTTAAATATATCCCATATTGAGGACAGAGTTACTTTCATAAAATATGGAAGAAAAAAAAGGTGCCTTTAAACAGGGTGAGAAAGTTGCGAGGGATGAGCTCTCAGTGTTATCCCAAGTATAGTGTCTGGGTTCTACATGTCCCTTCAGACAGCATTTGTGTGAAGAATCAGGGGCCAAAGTGGAAACTAGAGGTGCAAACATCTGCTTAATGGTTCATAACCCTCACAGAAGTGAACATCAATCATTTAAAATTCCTGTAGCTGTCAACTCTTGTGCCTTCACAAGGTATTTTTCTGAAAATCCCTGGTGCTGAGGTGGGTCATATTTGGCAATGAAAAAAATCTCACTTTTTCTTTAAGCTGTTTTCATTCTAAACCTTTTTATTCTAAACTCTTTCATTCTAAACTCTTCTGCCTCTCTCTGGAAATCTTAACGGAGAAAGATATGTTTCTGGAATGTCTGTTTTACTCCAACACATGCTGTCAGGTTTCATCCAAGAGTCCCAAGGATGAAGTCTAAGCTCCTTCCATTCAGAATGTCACAACAAATTATTTAACAGTCTTTGCTGGATTTAATATTTATGTATTTAAATAATAAAAAACAGATGGCAAAGGAAAATAATTCCATTGATTTTTATTGTTGTTTTTTTAACTAATATTTTGGGAGCTCATCACTTTCTTAGTTATTAAATGATTGGAAAAATTGATAATGTTTTCACTCTTCATACTGAAAATATTTTCCCATTTATTTTATATCTAACATCTGCAATGCAAACACATCAGATAAAACAGTCAGTGGGATAAATCTGGAGACCAGTATGAGCATAGCATTACCAAAGGCAGTGGCCCTAAACTGTATCCTTTGATGAGAGCCAGAAGTTCATTTAGCCTCACAACATCTCTTGTTAGGTTTAGTGTTACTATTTTTGGCTTACAGATGGGAAAAAGAAGGTACTAAGGTGTTATACAACATCATTGTGGTCATTCAGTCTTACATACAGCTGAGAATTGATGTGGTTTTAAAAATATAGACATTTGCAGCTATTTTGTGGCCCATATTAGCAATGCCTGCACTACCAAGCAATGTGGTAGATCAGGTTTTTGGGTGCCAAAGTCTTTTCCTCTATGCTGTATGTGGTGGAAGGGGAAGGGGAAGCCCACCTGGTCGCCTGGGCTACATGTTATGTCAGCCCAGGCTGCCCAAGGAGAGCTCTTCCACAAATGTCTTTCTTTCCACAGGCTCCAAGAAGGGTTACACTGAGCTCATGTTCCAGTGTCAGGAGTAAACCACCTCCTTGTTGTCACCACTCAATAAGAGTAGCCTTGCAGTCCCTCTTATTGGTGGGGCTCTTCCCTTATTTCACTAAGAAATTACCATTTATACAAAAATATCCCATATGGCCTCTGGACAAATAGCTGGCTTCATCACTTTGAAGGGGATTACATGTTACTGTGGAAACAAACCAGGCTATAACCTGACACAAAGTTCTTCCTTTTACCAAAATCTTGGTTAAAAAACCTGCAAGCATAAGGAACAAGCAGCTCAGACTGTGTCAAATATGACCATCAAGTCAAGAACCAGGGATATGTGAAAATGGCCACCAGAAGATGGAAGAGAGAAATAGTCAATAATTTCAAACATCTTTCTAAATAATAACTAAAACCCAACTGAAAACAAAATATTTTGCAAATGCTTTAGATACACAGCTCCCCTTTGACTTCTTCTAATTTCTTCAGTCATTTTGTTATTATTTATCTGTTCAGGACTCAAATCAACAGGGTGAGAGTGTTGTTTTGGCCTATTAGATACCATTCATCAAGGATAAAATATAGGAGTGGGAACAAAAGGTAAAGGAATTTATATATGCTTATATTAGGTCCCCTTCTTCCCATATTTCACCCATATTACATAAATCATGGCAACCTCCAATTGTAGATTATCAGCAAATGAGAGGTTTATAGCAGCCCATAATCCACCAGGAACAAGGATTAGAGTTTTGCCATCCTAACAGCCAGTGATTTACATTTTCCAAGGAATATGAATCCCTATCAAGTACTAAATTTTCAGATCTTTAAACTTTAGCACTATGTTTTATGGCTGCTATGAAATGGCATATGGAATGATGATTTTAATGGTGTTATTGCTTCAAGCAAACAAAATGCATCACATTCTGTTCTGGAGAAACTTATTAAATTAACGAACTGTGATGGGTACACTAAGATCTCAGATATCCTGTACTAGCAAGAAGGAAAGACTTATAGGCATTAAGGTTCCCAAAAACCTTTACTGAGACAGATAAAATTGTCTCATGAACCTCCATAGTTAATCCTTGTAGTATTTCAGAATCAGATACATAGAAATGATTCTCAGAGCTCAAACATATTCCTGTACTTCAGACCAGAGGTGCAGGGCTGGAGGATGAGATTTCATTGGTAGAAGTCCCAAGCATGGTTTTACACAGATGAATTACATACTCAAGATTTTGAACATTGGATAGGGTTACCTTCTTTTTGCTGGTTTTTGCAGTCAATTTTGGCATGGAAAATGTTAATTTCATTTCATGTAGTATTACTATGGATGTTCAAAAGACAACCATTAGTCAACAACCATTAAGTCTTCCTTTACTGTCCGCTTGCCAAGCAACTGTGGGAGTGAATGCTCAATAACATCTCAGGATCCTTTAATCAAGAGAAAATTATTTCCCTCAGCTCCTTCTTAAAGGTGTTGAATATCCAGCAGAGGATATACTTATTCAGACTATGAGTTACAATACCATGCTGACAGGGTGGAAAAAGGCCCTCTCTCCTACAAAAAGCCAAAATGATAGAAAGACAACGTCACACTGTGTATTGCCTCCTCTTTGGGACAATTTTGTGTGTTTGTAGGGGTGAATGTAAGCATACAAATGACAAACAAATCAAGTTTTTAAGAGCTGGAGAAATCCCAGTAATCAGACATAAAATGAAGAGACAGAAATTTCTGATTACTCTTAATATAAAAGCCATCTACATCTTCCTTTCAAACATATGTACCAGTTGAGGACATGCTGCTCCTTTTATTATTTTCTCTCAGCTGTCTCTCTTGTGGGAATTTCAATTATCAGGTTGACTGATTCTTCAGTAATTAGTAGTTTGAAGTCCTTTATACATCTCAGCAGACACCATGATGTAGAAAACAACCCACTCTTCTGAACAGATTGTTTAGGCAAAGCAGTTCCAGCAATCATTCAACGAACCTTTCAAACATATCCTGTTTTTCCTAACCATTTTTCTCATGTGGACTTCTGAGCATGGTGAGAAGGGAGGATGGATGAGCAGCTGAGGGTCAGCACAGAGGCCAGATGGGTTGGGTTGGATTTACTCCTCCATCCATCCAGTGGTGGAATCACTCTGCTTGACTTAGACATAGGACTTCACACCCAAAAAGGCATTAAAAGGTATGTACATATCTTGCACAGATGGGGAAATGGACACAGAAAGGACGGGATATAATTAGACATGTCTTTTTAATTGAATTGAACCAAATAGAATAAACTTCCTGCCAAAAATCAGGACCCACATTTTCAAGGATCTGAGGCATGCAACTTTCACTGATGGCTAGAAGACCCCCAAGAACAGTGAAACTGCTGCAAGGCTGGGCTTGTTAGTCCAGATGTACTACCAAAGGGTGCAGAAAAGAGCATACAAAATATTTTGTGTTGTTCCATTAGTCACCTACCAGGCACACTGGAAGTATCACTTCCATCTCCAATTTCTGCCCAGATGCTGAATTTAACTGAAGAGCTTTTTCATCATTAATCATCTACTGAACAATTTTGCCTTAGTTTCATTATGTGTAATGATACATCTTTGTGAGATATTTATTCTGGTGGAACAGTTCAAACTGGGTCAGCATCCAAGCCAGGATCAAATAAAATCAAACTGAATCACATTTGCCACAGTCTTCAAAGTATGAAAAAGGACCACGAGGCTGCTGAAACAGTGACTTGATTGCGTGGCTGAGTCCTTCACCTGCCTGTGCTATAGGCACTCACCTGTAAATGGCAGTAAGAATATTTGTATCCTTGACAGGGGCTTGTAAAAACAAATTCGTAAGAACCTTGAGAAGTATCTGATACTATGCAGGTGTTATTACAGAATACAGGATATGTGCGAAGCTTAGACTTTGTCTGCCTCTGGGAAAAAGCTGGAAAAGCTAAATAGATTTACTGACTCCCAGAGACTGAAGAGAACCAGCACAACCTGTGGATCTAACAGCTCAGTCCTCATGAAATTAATGCTAATGCTCTTCCTCCTGCCTGTCTGCAATAACATTTATGATCAGTTTTGACAAAAGTATGAAATTGAAATAATTTTTGCAAAGGAGGTATTCTTCTGGATATTGTATCTTATCAATAATCTTAATATGTTTTTTTGACTGCTTACTAAGAAGCAGATTGGAGTCTTCCAAGTTTGCCTTGTGGTCTGTTTCTCATTTGCTTTTATTTACTGTTTTATTACCCCAAGCTAGGCTCCTAAATTATAATTCTGAAGCACAAGGTTGTATTTGATTTTTTTAAATTGTTGTCCATATGTTGTACCCACTTCCTAATATTTCTCTAGCAACACTATCAACCTTATGGAAAATTATGTGTAGTAATCAACTCAGTAATATTAGCTTGCTACTTGCATATGATTTTCATGTTAACTGATCAGCAAATTAAGAGCACATTCAATGAGACTCCCTTAAGAATTCATGTTTCTTAGAAATGTCTGTTGCCAAAAACATTCCCAGGTGAGGTGGAAGTGAATGCCTGCATTCATCTTTGTTCAGGCCAAAAAAAATTAGCCACTGATATAATCCTTGACAGACTTTAAATAAATATTTTAACTTTTTTTCCTTGCTTTCTGCTGCTTGAGCCTGTACATTTTGTTCTGGCTATGTTTTCAATTTGTCACAGTGTCATGGAGGAGAGACTTTTAAAAACAGAAAGAAGAGTGAACTTATTATAAATACTCAAGAAAAAATTTCCTAAATAACACCATACAGAAACCAGGATCAACACCACAAGTAACAGCAGATTCTTGACATCTCAAACAATGAGATTTACCCTCTCCAGTGATACTCAAAGAGAAATAAGTGTTCATCAACTAACACATGTAGCTGCAACTCTCTAAAAACCCAGAAAAGCAGAACTCATAAGGCAGGAAGAACGTGTAGTTTTTGTCTTACAGTGTCACTGTGGCATTGGGAGCCATTCAGCAGAGGAAAACATATATTGAGAGTTTTGAAACTCACACAATTTTTTATATGCTCCAAGATCATAAGGGGTAAAACAACTGTGAACAGCAGAAATTTCTTCACATCAAAAAGGATTACATTTCATAATTTCCACACTTCATTTTTTGCTTTCTCATTTTCTCATGTATCAAAGCAAGGCAGCTTTTATGTGTTGCATAGCTTTGAAAGAAGGGAATTTCAAAGGCTGAATCTAACCCTAAGTCAATTGCAAACTGGTGAATACTCATATATGATCCTTAAGATTTCTGCTTTTGGGTCAGGAGGAGAGAAAGACAGGTTCTGAAAACAGGTCCCTGCAGGTACAAAATCTGAAGCCTTAAAGGCAGTCTTGAAAGCCAAATTCATTTTCTACCCAAAGGCCATTTTTCACATGGTCACCATGACCACTTCTATGGCTGCCACTGTATGTTTATGACATTTTCTGTATTTAGGTGCACTAAATGCATTTCATGCAGTTATACCATCTGCATTCTACTGTGGGGAGACAATCTTTCTCTCACTCTCCCCTTCCAAAGTGAATCCACTGAAGTCAAAGTGCCTTGTCCATGACTGTATAATGGCGAGCCTTCACATGCACCGTGGTTCACATCTAAGAGAGCACTTCAGGAAAATATCTCTTGATTGTCTTACTCTGCTTCAGTCTGTGTCCCCAGGTGTTGCTGGAGAAGACCTGAGCTTCTTGAAGCTGAAATGAAATCTGAGTTATGCTACAGGAGCACTCCCAGCACTCCCACTGCTGATGGTGTTCAGAGACAGAGTAGAGCCAGTCCAAATTAACCACGATGAAATAATTCTAATGTGTTTAAACAGTGCTTTGATCTCTTAGAAACAAACTTTACCCAGATAACTCTGTCTAGTACCTACTGAAAGCCCATTACTATGTGAATTCATCTATTCTTTTTCAGGGGCTGTTTGTACTTTTGACCTCCTTTAAGAAGCCAAACTGTGAAGTTGCACTTCCTATTATGTCCAGTATATCCTTTGTTATAAACCTATTAACTAGTAATTTAATTGGGCTCTATCTGTGGCATGGATTGTGAAAAATGATTCCTTTCCTCTTTTGCCACATTCCCTCTCTTTTTGTCGTCCACATTGAAGTCCCTTTTAAAGCATTTCTTCATTCTACACTAGTGAGAATACCCTTGTTGCCTTTGTCAGTTCTGTTTCAAGTTGAACTGTATCCTTTTGGAGACTGGGTGACCTTACCCACATATACTGTCCCACATATTGATGTATTAGACATAAACATGTTTAATCAGTCTGTACTTCTGGAGAAAATCTCGCTTGACATTTATTTGCTGCACTAGTAACTCCAGCAGCACCATGGTGCTTTGAAACTGGGTTTCAAGAGAATACTAGGAAAAAAACCCTCAAAGTCTGAAATGAGAGAGGCAGAGGCACATCCACAGGAGGGTTGTCTGTATCACCTGATGATTAAATGAGCTAGGGAAAGCCACAGAAGAGTTGAAATGCAAAGCCATGAATTTGTAGTCTCAGGAATCATCTCAAATTTGAATGACAACTCAATGCCAAAATTGCAAGTAAACGAGTTCATTTATCTATTAGGAAAAAAAAATCTGGTGAACAAGCTTTCTATGCTGCATAAATAACTTCTAATTAGGGCACATCTCAGTTCTGAAACACTGAATTCTCTTTTCAAGAGAGACAAGCAGTGAACCTGCCATCTGACCTTACTGAACTGCTTTACAACAAGATGCTGCAGCAGTAAAAATATTATGGAACTGACCAGATGAAAAAATTATCCTTTCAAACTCATGAACTTTCATTAAATGATTTATTCTGCCTTTTATAATAAACAGGATCTTTGTCATTACATTCAAGCCAAGCCAGTTAAAAATAGTTTCTCAGGAACATTTTTCAAATACTAATTTCTTATGGAATAGAAGTTTATAACTCAGCTATATGAAATGGACAAAATAAATTTCTGTGCTTTCTCCTGCTTGCTCACAAGTGACTCACCCTTCTTATTTTGCAATGGGAATAAGTGCATTTTCAAGAGTCATCAAGATCACCCTGAAGCTGCTTCAGAAGTTACTACATGAGGCTGATTCTAAGAAAGTGTTTATGTTCATCTTTTAATACTATACATTAAGATTAAAACTGCAGCTATTATAGCTCTTATTCCGAAGTGTCATTCCACAGCTAAGAATAATAATCCCTCATCTAGACTTTCAGAGGGATTATAAACTGAATATTTACCAGGTTCTGCAAACTTTCAAAACTCCTTCAAGCAGACTATTTTCAAATTCTCATCTTCCTTTGCAGTTCTTGTGTGGTCTGTCTATGAAAAGCTGGATATGGATGATAATATCATAGGGGAATAAAGAGTGAGGACAATAGTTAAACATGAACCTGCGCTTGGAGATCATTTACTACATCCACTTCTGGTTCCCACAATTTGAAAAAGACATGAACAGACTCGGTAGGGTCCAAAGGAGGGCCACAAAGGCATTCGTAGGGCTGAACAACCTGCCCTGTGAGGGAAGATGGAAGGAAACAAGTCTTCATCCTGAAGAGAAGGCTCAGTGGGAGACTCATCAGAGTATCTGAATACTTAAAGAGAAGCTACAAAGAGGATGGGAGTATTTCTCTTCACAAAGATGCCACGTGGAGAGGTCAGTGGGAACAAGTTGCACCTGAAGAGGTTTCATCTTAATATAACAAAGACATGTTTTACAATGAGAAGGATCACACACCTGTAACACCCTCTGCAGGCATATGGTGGAGTCCCTGCCACTGAGGGTTTTCAAGATGTGATGAGGCAGTGTGCCAGATCATCTCATCTAGGCTCTCTGGCTGGACTAGACAACCTTTCAAAGTCCCTTCCAAGGTGGGCTATTCTAGGATTCTGTGTTCCCTGGCCAGGGCTTGCTGTGTGACTAGAGCAAGACCAGAAGATGGTGTACCTCCTCTTGAGTTTAATAGGGACATCAGATCACAGGAAAGTTCAAAGCTCCAAAATGGGGTCACTCAAGACCAGCTAAGGCTCCTTGTACTGAGACATGATAGTTGCAAATGCTTTTTGCTTTCCCAGTGGGCTCTCCGGGAGGACAGAAGGAGTAGACAGCAGCATTATTAAGACACATTTTCTTTTCAAGGTCGGCTGAAATTTTTCTGTTGTTTTCCTATGCGGAAACTGAGTTTTTGAGAAAACTCATTAAACCTGCTTTCTCCAGCTGTGTGTAGGAACATTAGCTCAGCACTAACTCAACATGGAAACTGCCTCTTCCTTTATTTCCATGCTGCAGGTCCAGGAGAAGCTGCTCTCCATGCTATATCAAACCAAGACCCACATCAAGATGCTGCAATTGTGTGTAAATGACTGAAATCTGTCATGTCACAGCTCAGTCTCAAATGCCCTCGGGCTTCTCTCAGCTCTCCACATGCTTTCTTGTGTAAGAGGCTGAATAATCAAGCACCAGCTGAAAATCCCCAAACTTCATGAAGCTTCAATCACGGAAATACTAGATCTGACTGGGGTGGGGTGTGACAAATTGATAAGGGTCGTAAGTGAGCAGCAAATCTACAGAGAGACAAATCTGATCACCTCCAATACAGAGAAGTGGAACTATAGCTTCCCTTCAGCAGCTCAGCTCTTTATAATTTTAGACACATTAAAATGCAATTAAGTGATCTATTTTTGTGTAACTGCCTAATGGAGGATAGTAATAAGTCTGTCTTTCAGACTGACTGGAAAAAGAAATGGTGATGCATCAGTATATTTTTGCTATGATTGATGTCAGGTGATCCAACAGCATCAAACCTATTATTACATCCAGCTGTGCACTTTAGTTTGTCATCTTGCTCTTCCTACCTGGAAAGTAATTTCATGTTATGTAGTGTTGCTTTCTGCTTCTGAAAGGGTTTGTTTGAAAGGACTGCTATAGTGCAAGGAAAACAGTCTACTCCCATATTCTGCCACTGGGATTTGATAAGGAATGGCAGCAAATGTGCTGTTCTCGCTTGTCCAGCTAAGCTTGGTAGCATTATAGACTTCTATTTCAGCTTAGAGAAATAAAATTCCATTTAGGATAATAAAAGAACCAGAAATGTGAATTGAAAAAAGTATTTGCATTAGCCATGTTATCAACCTGAAAGCATGTAAGGTTTTTCTTATTTTCCATTATTTTCACATTTTAGCAATCTGAACACTAGCATGCACACACATACACACATATGTACACATGCATGCACACTCCTTAAAATTATGTCTCTCTTAATCTCACCCTTGCATTTTGCAAACACAGACACTCAAAAACACTGCAGCTGTCAGTAACAGGTCTGCTCTGATGTGCTACCATTTTTTTTCTGCTTGTAACACACTTTTGAAAAGGAAGTCTGGTGTCTTAGACACTTTTGAGGTGTCATTTTTCATCACTAGCCTAGAAGAACAGTTTCAGTCTTATCAGATTACAAGACAATGGCCCTGTGCCGACAGGAGTGGATGTTGTATTGGTGTGCTGCTGAGGTTTGAGGCACTCACATCCCAGCACAACCTGGAACCCTTGTGTGGAAGCACATTGAGTTGAAAGCAGCAGCCACAGAGCTAAAACTCTGCAGGCTGCAGCAGTCAGTAGACAGCAAAGCACCTCTGCTGGCCTGTCCAATTTGCAGCCTTGACAGACGTGGGCTTGCAGATGCAGAGACTGAAGAAACCGTAAAGGGTTCTCTGACAGCCTCCTATGGGGCCAAGAAGGACCATCTCTCATCTTCAAGACACTTTACAATGCTCTGAAAACTCTGGTACTACACAGAACAATATACTTTCACACACCTGTGTCTTCATAGACAAGGGACTTCCAGCATACTCTTTGGTTCCTAATTTTAGAAGAATTGCTTATTCTACAAGGAAAACTTCCTGAGGATGTTGTGGAAAATCATAATCTAGGCATGTGGAAGAACTGAACACTGTCTTATCCACTGCATCTGAGCTGAATATAGACTGGTTTGAGAAGCTAGAGAAAGGAGATGTGTCTGTGGGTATATCACTATTCCTGCAGCTGTAACTGCTGTTACTGCTGTAACTGCTCATACAAGATGCTCAGCACTCTTGGAAAGGGCAGATGTATCTCCTGATGAGTGAACGGAGTGTTGGAAAGAGGCAACTGAGAATCACCACAATCACCAATTCCTTTCCCATGGGCACCTGCATAGTTATTCACTGGTCTCCACCTGCCCTGTGGGTGGATGGACTGGCAAGCCTGGGTCAGCTGAACTCTCTCTCCTTCCATTCCAGCCTGAGTAACCAAAAGATCAGAGACAACCACTGAACTGAGTTGCTAAAAGGAAGGATTTGTTTAGCCTCCACATTAAAAACTATCTAAATACAGCATCTACATGCTTACCTTAGAGTGTCTGGCTGCCATGAAGCCCCCAGGGATGGTCTCCATCTGGCAGCTTCATTGCGTGGCAATATCTCAAGAGAAGTTCTGTTCTGTTTGTACCTGAACAGTGTATATTACTATTATCAACTTTATTATTACATATTATTAGAACCCAGTGGAGCGACATGATCTCCATCCCCTCACTCCCTCCCATCTAATTAAATTAGATCATTTGAATGAGGGGGCCCAACTTCTTATGGCAAATAAATACTTTAAATTACAACTTTGGCATTAATTTAATGTCTCTGCTTCTGAAAAATGGAAAATAAGAGGTCTTACCAGCTCATTTGTTTTCCCCTGCAGCAAAGTCTCAAATCAGCAGCTCTCTCAGAAGGCTGCACAGAAGGTGGGAAAAATGAGAGCAGGAACAATTGCAGCCACAGGGTTGCAAAGACAACCTCACTTCCATGTGGGAAGACCTGGGTTTAATGGTGATGCTGATGCCTTCAGGCATCTCTGATGACTTCATCTCTCCTTAGTTTCATTTTTCACCACTTAAAAGTAAGAGGTCAGGACCTGTATGTATCTTACCCTTATGTTTTTTCTAGTCCAAGAAAGTCCAGTCCAAACCCTGCCTGTATGAAAAAATGTGGGGGCAGATTTATTTTAAAAGTCACCCCTCCCTCCAATAATTCAATGATGACTTCTTACAGAAAAGACTTGCACATTTTTCTTATTGTCTATTAAAATTCAGATCAATCCCAAGACACTCCCTCCTCTACTAGCTGTGATGTATTCCCAATATCCTCATTAGTGAGCTTTGAGAGAAATAAAGAAAAAAAACCTTCAGGAGATATAAAAAGGAGAAGATGGGAGAGTACAGAAGAAGCTCCAGCCAAAAAGCTAAGAATAGCAGCAATTTAGTTCAGACTAAAAATATCTTTATTTCTAGTGACAGGATCCAGACATGGAACAAACGCCAGTTTAAGCCACTCATCTCTGACCCAAGCACATGCACTGAAGAGTGAAAGCAAAGAAATGGCAATTAAACAGTTATAAAACAAACTCATGAGATCAGAAAGCAGCAGCATTTCAGTTCCCATGGCAAAGAAGTCAAGCTAGCTGGGATCACTTGTAATAAAACAGGCCAGTGCTTTTTATATCCAAAAGCTTTAATAACTTGGGAATGTCAAACATGCCTTTGCCTGAAATTAATCTCTGCTCTCCAAACTCTTTTCAGCTCTCCATGTCACCTCTGAGCTCCTGAACCCACTGCAGGTTTCCTGCTTGCTTTCGGCAGAGTGCAGAGCTGCAGAGCTGACAGCGTTCCTGGCTGGCTCCCCAGTCCTCCCTCACCCCAACCAGCTCAAAGGAACACTGGGGAGGAAGGTCTGAGAGGGCAGAAGAGCAGGGAGAAATTTGTTTTCCTAGAAATATCTTTGCTGCCTTGCAGCTTCCTTATGCTGGTGTTATTTGCAGCACAGACATGGGCCTGATGAATACAGGTCAGAAGCAATTATGGGGGGTAATAATTGCAGAGTGCATATCCTGTCAGAAAAAGAGGAGGGCAGGAAAGGAATATGGCCTTGCTAAATTCCCCCTTGGAAAGATGTAAAAGTGAAATCAAAATAATTCAGCTGCAAAACCCATTTGGGTACGCTCATGGGGGAGCCCCTGCCTGAGCAGTGGGCTCTTGCAAGGCCTAACAACCGTTTTAATAAAGCTCTGCTTTAGCAACTGTACCATGACACTAGGACAGAAAAATTGGAAGAACAGCTCACTTAGACTACAGTAAAGGATAGAAGTAATCCAGTGACATGAAAGGGTTCTTTTTACTCCTTCTTTCCTCCTCTTCCAAAGAAGAAGCATGAGCTTTTGCTGTGAACTTCTATGATCTGTCTCTGAACTGACAAAACTGGGAATAAATAGGGAAAAAAATGTTGCCCTACCAATGCAGATCTGGAAAACAGAGAGAACCTTCTTGTGACTCCCCTTAGTCCTTCAAGAAAAACTTCTGGGGCTGCAAAATGATCAGAGGAGCAAGGGAACACAGAGCTCCTTCACTACAAGTCACGTATGGAGGTGACCTCTGGTACCCTAATCCAGTAGCCAGACTCAGATGAATTATATGGTGACAACTGCAGCTCTGGGACCCAGACTCCTTTGCATGGAAATATTCTGGATAATGGATATCCCTCAAACATTGGAGACCAAAATACGGACAAAAGAGATACCTCAGTACCACTTTGGAGATACTTTAACACCATTTTATGACCCTTTTGGTGTATCTTTGTTGTTTGTGGGCTTTTGGGGGCTTACAGCACCCTGTGGGAAAGGGAGGCCCTTGTGCTTATGGAAGAAAGACCTAGAAAGGTGAAAAGGGACTAAGCAGAGTGCTCAGTGTACTCTAGTATCTCACAAAATCAGGATGATGACCACACCTGTCATCAGGCAGACAGGGCTGTCAAACATGAGTCCAGCTCAACCATGTTGCTATTCCAGTCTAAACAGCAATTCTGTTCCATAATAAATTGTCAGTCTGTTAGCAGAATGATGCAAAGAAAAGCTTGGGATAGCAAATAAAGACAAACTTTGTTAACAGGGAATTAATCTGGCACGTAATTTCTTGCTTGTTGAACAAGTTACCTCTTAATTGGGTGCCATAAAAGCTTGATATATCCTATTTTTACAGCACCTTAAATGCACAAGGAATTGCTTCCCTGAAACTGGCTGTGCCCATCTAGCATTCAAGATATAACCATCAGTTTTTGGCTTGCACCAGGGGTAAAGAAAACCAGACCAACCAGAACAGAAGAAGCTCTAGGCAGTACACTTATGCTGCCCACTGTCCTCCCTTTTGCAGAACACTGGTGAATCAAACCAAGCAAGTTGTCACAGAGCTCACACTGATATCTTTATTGCCACAGTGAGACTGACTGACTTCTTTCCTCTACCTCTCTGAAACTCACTATCATCACTTACTAAATTCCAGGCTCCTCATCTGTGTCAAGACTGATGAAAAAAGATAGATTTGAGAAGTATTAGGAGGCAATGACTCCCTGACAAACAGAAGAAAATGCAGTTCCATAAGCTTGGTCCTATTAGAAAAAAGGCTTAAAAACTCCCGTGTACTAACTTCTTTGTTATTACCAAAATATCTTCAAAATAAGATAATAAATGAATAAAAAGCAAAAGTGTCTGCTGCTTAGAAAAGTTTTGTTTTGTGTCTCCCCCTGTATTTCAAGTGACCAAAAGTCTGTCTACGTTACAAGAAAACTTACTTGTTAGGAGATTTAGGCTGCACCCTAAAAGCAGAAAAAGTATGGTTCTATCTGGTGATAAAAACCACAAATAACATTGGAAAGTGCATCCATTCTCTATCCAGATTGTCAAAATTTAGCTCCTTTATACAGTAGTAGCAGCCAGCCATGCATTTTGATAATGGTGATTAATTACTTCATACAAGAACTATATCAAAACTCATTTGAGGTCTTTTGACCTAAATCGTCTTTCCATTTACAGTTATCTAAATAGTTATTTATGGAGTTGTGTGCCAGAATGGTCATGAACTATATACTTCAACATACCTTCAATGTACCTGAACAATACCCATGGTCATAGAAGTAAGAGTACTAGAAAGCACCTCCTTCCTCACCAGATTAAACTTGATTTTCTTTTTGTACCACAAAGACTGCATTTAATTGTTCAGTCCTTTAAAATACATGAACAGCTAGTGTAAATCCCTTCTGAATTGAATGACCCAAAAAACAAGCAATTTGACATCCTGCTAAAATCTCCAGTATTTTCCCAGTTCCTCCATTTAGCTTCTCCCCAGCCACTATTCAAAACTTAATGGTGCCTGTAGGGTATCCAGAAGGAAACATGGAAATTTGTCCCGTACCTTCTCAGTTTTTGAAGCTGCAGTATGTGAAAAGGTGAATTATGACGTAGATCAGCCCTCAGTAAACTGACCTCTCTCTTTATTGTTTCTGAATGGCATATGTGTAGTTTGGCCATTTTTCCCCTACAGAGCTTTTGCTGTTATAGCTCTTATGAAAATGGAAATTTAATAGTCTCTATGTGGCTGTTTTGAAGATCTGGTTGCATCCCAAGAAACCCTCTGTTCCATTCCATTCCCATTTCAAACAGTGTAGCTGTCTGAAATGTTTGTATGGCATATGCTGGTGTCCTAGACCACTCTGACAACTGCTTTTGCAAACAAAGTGGATCAGCCCTTATTTCTGTGGAAAGAGGGCAAGAACAGTGTGGAAAACAGCAGTAGGAGGAAAAGACAAAGAAGATGTCACTGAATGTGGTTGCGCTCAGCACTGAGTCATTTCCAGTTCTCCAGCTCACTTTAGGCCAACAGGCTTGAAGTTATGTCAGCCTGTAAGACTGCAAATCTAAAGGGTGTTAAAATTGCCATCCAGATTTTCAGGCCCAGGCCACTCTTCCTGCCTTTTGAAATACTGTGGCAGGTGGAGGATGTTTCACTGCCTATTGGGATAGAAAGGTTTGGAGTAGACAGGCAGCCGGAGGTTCAGCCAGGAGCCTTCCTCCTCTGTGATGGGCTGTGATCAAGCTGCTGCCTACAAATGAAAACATCAAAAAGCTTCTTTCATCAGTCTAATGCAGAAGAAGATAGTTTTACAGAATGCATGTATACAAGTAGGCAGGAATGTAGGCCAACAGTATTAATAATTACTAACTAATGGTCTTTGACATAGTATCGGGGGATAGAGGTAAAGGCTCAGTGTAGTCCATTAATCCACCCCAGCAGAGTACCCATAGCTGCAATATTGAATTAGCTTTTTCTGTGACATAGATAAATTGTGGAAGAAAAATTTCAGGCCAGAAAAATTACCATTAGAATTTAGTACTGCCAGATCATACAAGAACTACTTCATTTTCAACTTAATAAGCAAATTGTGAATTGAGCCTCATTTAGCACTTTTCAAATTTTTGGTTTCAAAATATTTTGCAAAGTCAGCAACTTATGAGATAATTTTAGCTCAGGGAACACTTCTCTCAAGACTGAAATCAGGTTTGTGTTGAATAGGGATGTAAAAACAAGATCTGTAACTATGCTCTCTCTCTTTCTACCCAGAAGCACAGGGGGTACCACACAGGTGGGGTGGAGCCACTCAAGCTTGATGTCAACCACAACATATTTTCATGATGAGCATGCCATAATTTTTAGTGCTTTTTTTCATCAGGTCTATTATTGAGATAGGTCACACAATAAGCAGAGACTGTGAGGTCAGCTTCACCCCATGTAGTGCTCACAGCTCCTTCCTCCACCTCTGAGAAAAGCCATGAAGGATCCAGAAGTTGAAGAACTGTCCCGTAGGGTGCTCATGCAAAAATTTGCCCTGAAAAATGGTTTCCTTCAATTCCCTTTCAGGTATTGATTAACTTGTGACTCAAAACTATAAACTAGAAATCTATTGCACAAGTGTTCTCACTCTGTCTATTCTGATTGCAGATACTGCTGTTATCAAGGCCACTGCCTAATCTTTTCCTAGCTCCTGTTCAATTGCTTAAAATAATTGGGCACTGTGTCTTGGGATATCTTGTCTATTCCTCTGAAGAAAGCTTCCCTGCAGGGTCAAGTACAATTTGGATTTCTACAAGCTCCCTCAACATATGATGTCAATATTGCTTTCTTATGAGGGGAACAAGAAGTCCAATCTATAGAAATTTTGATTAAGCATCTGTTTTCATAGGATCAAGGATTCCAGTCTTCAGGCTGTGTATTTTATGTCTATTCCTACATGTTCAAGTGCCCCTTGAGTCTGGTTGATTTGGCATCTGTATTGTACATAGACTCAGAGCATTGCAGGATGTGCTGGACTTCCTACAGTTGTAGAACAATTTGAGGTTCATTTCACATCAACCATCTGCTCAGACCCTAACTTTTCTCCCACTTGTAGCCTGATTGACATCAGAATTGACAGAATCAATATCTGTGGGAAAACCAGAGACATGAATAAAAGAGTTAAAAATGCAGGAATTTTGAAGGCAGCATAGAGTTGCACTGCTTTCCTGCCAGCTACCTGAAGTTTCCACAGCCTTTGAGTTGTACTCCTTAAAAATGTATCTACAAAAACATTCAAGCACATTTTGTTCCTGATCGTTTCGGCTGTGCAAGAAAAATGACCAACTGGCTTTAAAATAATAGCTCTATATCTCTTTTCTGAGGTATATGCCTGACTTAAGCAGAAAGTAAATAGTCTGAGTATTGACTGAAAGGTGATTAAATTGCATCTGCTCTAGAAATAATGCTAAAGCCACAATTCACAATGGGAGGCTGCTCAAAGCCCTTTTGTCTTCCATCACTCTCAGGACAAACTCGTTCTCCTTTGAGCTGGAGGTGGCTGCTGACTAAGGAGGGTTATTCCTGGAGTGCTCCTCTGAGCTTCTTGTGTCACCCATGGTAAACATCTCTGCCAAGGTATGGGGACAGCCAAATGCATCAGGACTTTACCATACAGCTGGTAGATTTCCAAGCCAGGACACAAGCATGTGCCAAGAGAAGCATTTTAAGAACTGAATATTACTCTGTTATAATTCTAGAGTCAGAATGTAACTTGTATGGAAGTGCACTGGGACTGTCTCCTGTGCTGGTATCTAACCATTGTGTCTCTTCAGTTGTTCCCTGTATCACTGGCTACCAGGATTTTTCTTTACAGGTAAAGGGATCAGCCAGCCTTTACAAAACAGAATGCTGTGGTTGGATTTGTTCATTCCCATATGAAAAATACAGACATTTCAGAGATGAAATAATAGTTTCTGTCCCCTGTCTCTGAAAAGAAGGTTGTACCTGCCCACATGTCTGCCACCCAGCACCACAAAGATATGCCACTGAGTTAGATGAGAAGCGGAACTGTTGACAGAGGCCTCTTCTTATGACCAATACATTTCTGCAGATGCCACCTCACACTGATGTTAAAGATTCCTAATAAACTTCAGTGTTTCAGTGCAGGTTTAAACAGCTCATTTCATCAGCTGGTGCCATGGTCAGGGCTGCATGCCTGACTGCCATGGGCTACATGTGGTGCTGTCTACAGTCACATGCACAAGTCTTGTTCCAGCAAAGTTACAGAGCAAAATATGCAGAAATGACATCAAGTGCAAAGGTAGCAAAAGTCATTGTAATGAGTATGGTTTTTGTTATCTGCAAGGATGAGTTCTGTCTTACCAAGAAATGGGCAATAAAGTATGGGCTTCCAAGTAGCTGCCTTAAAGCTCACAGTTGCCTTTATGCCAACATATAAAATAGGCAAGTGCTAAATACTGGGGAGAGCATGTGTGTTTGGTCAAGTAGCAAAAGAAGAAATATGTTCCCAGCTACACAAAAAGCAGAAAATAAAATAGCAGGCATCAGCCTCCAGGTTTTTCCAGCTGTCTACTTCTGCTGCTCAACTGGGAGACAGAAGGGACCCTTCATTGCCTTGAAACTCATTCCCTGATCTTTCAGCTGTGTAATGGGGAAGGCAGAATGGTGGCACGATTAGGCCAAGCCAGAACAATATGTCAAACTTGGATCTAAAAAGCCCTTGACTATCAAGAAACCTCAAGGGCATTTATGGGTAGAAAGGCCACAGTTTTCATACTCCAAACCCGGAATGAAACTATATCCTTGCCTGAGTGGGTAAAAAGCCTACGGTGCACATCAGGACAGTATCTAATATTTCTATACCAAATCCATTAAAAGAAATCATTATTAGCTATTTCTAATTTAGATGGAAATGGCATGTTTGATGGGCTATCACTGGTTTAATTTGTGATGAATCCAGCAAGTATTAAGCTGTAATTACTTGTATCTGGGTAAACTCCAGAAAGATTCTACATGATTAAAGGCACTTTAAAACTGTTTCCAACAGAGTTTCATGCTCCTTCTTGTTTTACCAACAAATACTCACAAAAGTATCATTCTGTGATCTCATTAATTTTTTTAGTCATAGAAATTTAGTGCCACTGGGATGGGTTGTTTATAGCAACTTGAGAAATACTGAAGTCTTTTTTACAGTGAGACTAGAAATGTAAACTTTCCTTAAAATTTATTCATGATAGCTTTGCTCTTTACAACATACTTAGTGTCACATCCCATTCAGAAATCTGAAATATCTCCTGGTTTCATCCTTTTCTATGTAAGAATGTAATATCACTTTCATTACCCCTCCATTCAAGTTATTCTACAGCAATTCATATTTATTTAAAATCCCTATTGACTTCCTCTAGATTCAATAAATAATTCTTTCATAATTTTTGTTACTTCTTAGCATTTTATCATAAAACTTTTAATATGTGATGTTTTACTTAAAAAACAAAGCTTCTGAAATCACATGATAAAGTGAACACCTCTGTTTATTTTTAAAAAACCAAGCTCATAACAAAAACCCCACTTCTCTCCCATAAATAAAAGTCAGTAAAGCAATAAAAACATCCATATGATAGGTTTGCAAATTTAATACACAATGGAAATTTTAAGAAGGGGAACCTTTTCCTAGCTAAGTGAATAAGTATTTGTACTAATAGAAATAAAACAAATATCTTGTTTTCCTCAGAGGCATTTTGAAAAGAAACGAATTCTGTCATCTTTGTAAACCACAACAATTTTTGCTATGACCTTAATACTTAACTGCCCATCCTGTTCATAATATCTCAGCCCCTGTTAATACTGACCGTAGGGAGGTCTACAATAGAAACTTATTGGCATGTTCAAGACTATTTCCAGCTCAGCATGAAGCAGGATGTCTCAGTACTCATCACAGTAACACCCTGCTGGGTTTAAGTCTTGATTAGTAGTTGATGTACTCTTCCTAGATATTATTACTGGTTTGCTTACTTTTACATTCCTTGATAATCATCTTTTACTATTACAGCATTTCCTATTTTTAAAAGAAAAGGCATAAAAAGGCTGTTAAATGAGCAAGCTGAGCTCACATGTGACATATTGGTTGGTTTACTCCTCAACAGCATTTTATGGTCACACCAGGTGCCCATGTCCCTGCAACACCTATGCTGAAATACTGACTGTTCACCTACTGGTTTGAAGAACTACTTTATAAAATTACCAGTAGAGGCAAAAAGGTGGGGAAAAAATCAATAAGATTCCTGAAAACTTCTCATGTGAAATGATCGATCAATGAGCCAAAGGATATCAATCTACCAAGAAAATTTTTAACAGGGTCAAAATAAGAACTACAGCTACAGTGCTAAATAAAGTCTAAGTCCGTCTTGATTTTCTTTCCTATACCCTAAATACACTCCGGTTGTAAATAGAACAAGGGAGGGAAGAAAGGTCCAAGGCATTCTCTGTATCTATGAACTCATGCCCATACCCTGGCACAAACAAAAGGTCACATTACCCAATGTCCTCACATGTGCCAGTGCTCGTATCCTAGTGCTGTTATGAGCCTGAATGTGTGCTAATAATAACCACACAATCTAACCTTTCTCAGTGAGACATGGAGGAAAAGTGCTGCATACCATATGACAAGGCCCAGCATTCTCAGAAAAAAAAAAAATGGGCTTAGCCAGCCAGACTCAGGCATTGGCACTCCAGTGGGTATCAAGAGCAGTGGGCACCATCGAACCAAAGAGCTCATCTGCAGTAAACTGATGAAATGCTGCCAGTGGAGAGTTTTCAGCATCCTTCTTTCTGATGGAGTACTTCCTACTTGATTCCCTTTGAATGGGCAGCACATCCTCCTGGGACAAGGCTGCAGTGGGAATTTCCAGGGTGAATCATCTCCTGGGATATTGAAGAAAATGTGTGATTCCTCACATCTTCAGGCTGGAGAAGCTGTGCTGCCACAGCAGTGTGCCCAGTTCACTCCACTAGCCTCCAGGCAAAGAAATGACTGGTATATCTGCTCCAGAAGTCAGCCACACTGATTTGCTCTTGGAGGGCATTTGTCTTGGTGTTGGACAACTCTACAATGACTGCAGCCATCCACAGACACACAGAACCACATGGTGTGCCTGATGCATTGCATCGTGATTTGAGGCAGAGATAACAGACTATGTGCATGAAATGGGTTTCTCTTTCTATTGTAGAGTGAGACATGAAATATCTCCTGGCACCGCCGCCCTGCCTCTCCTCCATCTCAGTCTCTCAGTGCACATAACCATGGCACTGACGGGTAAGAATGAGCACAGCATGTGAAACTAAAGCCTAAGAAAACTTATTATTTGCATCTCTGATAACAGCCAATAGCAGATGCTTTAGGAAGCAGAAGGCCAGGCAACCAAACGCAACACTGTCCTGGAGAACTCCGACTTCAGGAGCTGAGAGTAAGGTTTTGAGGGCTTAGTAGTCTGTGATTCACATTTCTCCCATTTTCAAGAAAACACTTGTTCAGCCACAGAGATCATCCTCTGCAGTGAGAATGCCACTGTTCAGTTGTGTGTTGCAGAAAGTAATTGCTCTTGTTTCTTTTGAACCTATGTAGTGCTCCTCATTTGTGCTGTGAAGATAACTCACCTTTTGTTTCTTATTTACTTCCTCTGCTTGACCCATGACTTTAGACTTCTGTCACACAACCCAGCAGAGGTACAAATAGTCAGGGAAGCATCACTGACACCAGTAATGTTTATGTCCTTTTGGCCACAGGGACAAAACCATTTTTGAAAAATTCAGGCAAGGATATTTTCCTCCAAGACAACTTACTAATCCTGGCAGTGTTGCTGTGCTGACTGTGTTGCCTAAAATCCTCCACACTGTCACTTCCTTAGAAAATGAAGAAATATCTCAAACACATCAACTGTCCTATGGAGAGAAAAGAATACACTGTCAAAGGAGCTGGTTCTGGGTGATCACAGTGGAAGCCTCTGGCAATTTAAATGACCAACAGAAAGGTTGTATGAACAGGATGGAAACTACTCAGCAAACATTTCTGTTATCAATGCACACCATGTTTTGCACACTGTTTGAGCATCCAAGAGAGTTGTGCCATTGCTGGGGACATGGGGATCAGCCACCTGCTGATTCCCAGCAACCAGCTGAGGGGCAGGCACAAGAACGAGCAGAAGTGCTGGGGGTGCTGGGACAGCACCACACAGTCTGACACAGTTGCTTATGCCAGGTATTATGTCAGGATGGGCTGTGTAACTTGAGGGAAACACAGTTCAAGCTAAGAATTTTCTGATGTGCAATGGAGATATGATGGATATATGCCTTGAGGGGATACTACACGGCAGACAGATGTGTGAGACAACCTGTGGCTGCCCACCACCACCATGTTGTAATTACTGTCCTTCAACAAACCATTCTCCCCAAGATCTCCAGGGATTTGTGTAGGAAAGATCCCTTGAGCTGTGACAGGAACAGAGCAGCTCTGTGTATGCACATCCAGGCTATGAGCAAACACCAGCTGGGTGAAAAGTTTAGGAGAGTTTTTCCAAAGGAGCTGAAAATTGTCCAAGCAGAAATAAGCCACAATTTTTACAAATGACAAAAAGCTGAGATCTCAGTCAAGTTACAACCCTTCAGCAAACCAGGCATGTACTGGTTTGGCTGTTATCAGAATCTAACTGCAATATCCAAAGAGTGTATTACAAAAAATTGTATTTAAAAAATTTGCAACCATTTTTAGTACAAATACTTCTGGTCTGAATGCCCAATTATAGATTGTTCAGAAATCTTTTTCTAATTCCAGCATATTTCTTTGTTAGTAGGGAGACAGTGTCACCATAGCTACGCTGAATGCTTCACTACTACTCTGCACATAGCTTGCCATCAGGAAAAGCTGATTTATTCATTTGAAATGTGTTGTGTTGCATCATATTCTCACAAAAGCCTGATTTTTTTATGTAACAAAGCTGAAGTATTGACATGAGAAGACATTTTGGCTTCTCTGTCCTCTTTTTACTTCTTCAGTTTTTCATTGTGCTGCCAGGTCATGCTCTTAAAATTAGTAAGTTATTTCAACAGCAAAAGTTCTTTTGTCCTTGCCAATATACTGTCATCTGCCTTTCCAGTGAGGAAAGAAAGTGAATTTTTGGAGGCTCTGAAAAACAGATGAAAATTAATGGATTCAATGAACTCTGACCCCACCCCTGAAGGTAATTTTTCCTTCTGTTCATCTGAGTATCAGTGAGGTCTTGGCTCTCTGATGGTTTGCATTGCCTCCTTCCAGCCAATTCTGATGGCTTTGCCTGGTCTTCCTGGAAGGTGATTGTGTCACTGTTTTTCCCCTGAGCACATGAAAACGTGAGCTAGCCACTGTCTGCAAAGAGCAGGAGGCACTGTGAGGGACTGGAACACTTCCAGGCACCACAGCTTCTGGGCAGGAGGGTTCTAGTGTGAACAAACATGGGGTTCGTGCACTGTGGGGTTCTTGCTGGACGAAGGCAAGCATGGGTGCTCCAGCAAACAGCAATACTTGGGGCTAGTAGAAGGCATGTTTCACCCAGCAAATGGGTTTAGCATCCCTTGGCAGCACTTCAGTGTGCTGTCAGCATGACTCAAGCCATGTATTTCAGCTCATGACACCAGCGAGGCCGGTGGTAGTTAGTATGGCAGGGCAAACCTGGGTAGGGTGTTACCCAGATTCCTGTAAAGTACACACCTCTAGTACATCAGTTATCAAGCACCTTGTAATACAGCACTGTAGATAGAAGGCATGATCCCAAACCTTTATGCACAAGAGGAAAGCAAACAGGAATATCCATCTGCTTAAGCCATATTAAGACTGAACTATGGCAGATGTTCAATAAAATGGGCCAGCAGCTGAGCTAGTGTGAGTCCATGCACATTAGCATTGCTAAGATCAGTGTTCCTGACCTATTGACTGCACAGATATTGCTGAGCATATGATGAAGAGTTTAACAGGGATAGGATGGTAAAGAAAGACAAATATCTACATAAAGCCTTTCTAAATAAAAGCCAGGCTTCCAGGAAAGTACAAAAATGAAGACCTTTAAAACTACACACTGTAGTTAGGTTTCCTGTCTGCAGATGAGATCCATTTTCCCTAAAAAAAATCTAGGTATCAGGAGAAAATTCATGCTCTCTTAAAAGCAGTGCTTAAGTCATCTGGGATAATGGTCCTTCAGATATGCATGTCTGCCTCCTTTAGCTACCTCTAAAATTTTAGAAGGCTGAAGGCAGCTGAGATAATTCCCATGCTAATAGTGAAACTGAATGCAGCACATTACTGTATTTAGGCAGACAATGAGCATGGAGGTTGTCAATATTTTACCAGTCTGGCACCCTGAAAGGGTTATCTGTCAGTCTCTGGTCCAGCACGAGCCCCTCCATTAGACAAGTTTCCTCTCTAAAACCTGTATTTTCTGTGGAAATTTTCTTGTGCAGGCAAACACGGACAGAAGAAGCAGAGAAGCAGTTTCAGCACCATTTTTCAACACACAGCCTGAACTGTTGATGCCAATGACATAAGAAAAACTTCCCAAGTCTTAAACCCACAACTCCCAGAGATGTGCTGCAGGTTGCCTATTGTATTCGATGGTCTGAGTTCTGGTCCACAGTCCTTCCAGCAGGTCTGTGGGGAACAACAGATAGCAGCTTTTCCCACAAACAAAAGCACAGGGACCTTTCTGGCATGTGGATGAACACCCAACACCTGACCCATACACAGCAAGAGGAACACGTTAATGCTGTTTATCAGCTCCTATTATTCTGACTCTTCTGCCTTGCAGAAGATGGGGGAAAAACCTTTGTAAAAATAGACAGTCCTTCTAAGCCAAGAGGGAGCACATGTTACCATATCACAAGCGTAGGTGAGTGTCTGCCAATGCCAAAGTATACTTCAGTGTCATGATCCACTCAAACTAGGATCACACTGCTGGCAAGAAACTTCAACCAAACAGGGCAGGATTGACCATAGGCCTCTACACTGGCTTCCTGAGGGATTTCATATGCAGAGGAAATTCACTAGGAAATACAGAAGGAGTACTTACACATCTTTGACTACCATGTACAACTCTAAATTGCATGCAGAAAGCAGCCACTATTCACCAGAGATGCTGAGGGCTTTCTTTCGGAGCATGAGACATGGTTAAGGACTTTTTGGGAGAGTTGGGGGATTGTAGGAAGGAGGAGTATTCTCTTAACCTGCTTAGACATATTACAGAGAATCACAGGTCAATATCTCTTTTCATTCTAAGGAATGACACTTGTAAATTAAAAGAAAGGAAAAGCTAGAGACAAAAATATCAGAAACTTATGTTTTATCAGCAGCCAGTATCATAATAATAAGAACTCCCTCCTTCCAAAGCCTCTGAAGTGGAAAGCTTACAGTTCATTCTCCACAAGCCTCATCAGTTCCATGAGTTATCCCAAGCCCTGGCCATTCTCTCAGTCACATTGTACAGAGAACAGACCAGGCCAGGTCAGTGTGGGGTTATTTGTGGTTGAGAACTTTCCAAAGCTGAATCCCTACTGCTGCTATAAGCTTTCTCTTGGACACCCCAGCCACACCAGAGCCAGGTACCAGTCTGGTGTGGGTACCATGGCAAACAGCAGCGCTGCCTCATTCACGCACAGGGCTCCAACAGCTTTTGGCTGCTTCAATCACATAGGAGGAAGGGAAACTCAATTTTCATTCTCTGAGCTCTCCTTGAGAAAATTCCTTGAACACCAGACCAGTACTCTGGCCAGAGGGACACGGTCACTCCAGAGGATCTGTTTGACTTGGTCCCTCCAGCTGTCAGAACAGATCTGGAACAACACAAAGGTCTGGATGACATGAATGTTATGAAGATTTGACAGTGTCAGCCTACAGGGGTTGGACTAGATGATCTCCAGAGATCCCTTCCAACCCTAACTATTCTATGATTCTATGATTAATATACCCAGAATCTGGGTTTACTTTGCTGTAATCACAGCTCTACCTGATGTGTCAGCCTTTGAATGTCATTTTTAAAACTAATTACAATGGCTAAATCTGCACTTCAGTATGGGCAGAAGCAATAGTCAAATCAATCCTATTTATAAGATTTTATCACCTGAAGGCTCTTGGCTAAGGGAATTAGCCCATAGAAGGATGTGAACAGCATTTGGGGGCCTCTGAACTCACAAGCTGAATTGCCTGACTAACAATTCATTTGTTGACGATCCCTTTGGAGGTAATTACCTTCCACTGCCTAATAAGACAACATCTGACAAGATTATTTACCACCTCATTACACTGATTTGACTAATTCACCTGCTCTGTTTTCCACATTAAGCACTACTAGAAAATATCCACTTTGTGTCATTGGTGGTCTAAACAATATCCACAGGCTCCCAGTAACAGTGTGGAAGGATGATAAAATACCGAACAACCCCAAATCACACACAACTATCAAGGTACATAAGACCTTATTTTGGCCAAGCACCACAGCCACTGCTGGACCTCTGAGAATATTCATAATACATTTAACTGTCCCCAGAAGGGATTAGCCTTGCAAACTGGAAGGGAAATGAACACCCAAGCCACTGTTTTTATGATCAGTGAGTATCTTGTAGAGTTGCTTTCCCTTATCTTGGGGATAAAAAAGTGATCAAACAATAATTCAAAATCTTGGAGGCTTGAAACTGCATGTCAAAAAAAGCTGATGTTAGTGGAAAAAATATTTTGGTTTGATGTCATATTGCATTTGTTAAAAGTATTAACTTAAATTAATTAAAAGCCATATTGAGTCTATAAATATCATATTTTTCAGTTAAAAATATCACTTCGTCTTTTAAAATTGAAACACCTGTAAAGGCAAATGTTCTCCTGGAAAGAACTTCAGTTTTGACAAGTATTTTTTTAAGCTATTTATTTATTTAAATTCTAAAGGTATACATCTTCTGTAAATCAATAATGAACTTCACCAAAGAATCACTGTCAGATTCTTCATAGATAGGAACAAAGCACCTACAGAACCTATCTGGGGAACATTTCAGAGCAAAATCTGTTTTAACCTATTTGCAATATGTGCTTGGAGATCTTTAATGTTTGTCTTTGTAATGTGGTTGGACATTTTGATCAATCACAATTTATTTAAAGCTTATAAAAAGTGAACTATATGCATTTTCTAAAAATCCCTGCAGCCAATATTTTTATATCTATCCAATTTACATTCATTTTGCATT
Source organism: Pithys albifrons albifrons (assembly GCF_047495875.1). Taxonomy (NCBI): domain Eukaryota; kingdom Metazoa; phylum Chordata; class Aves; order Passeriformes; family Thamnophilidae; genus Pithys; species Pithys albifrons. The sequence continues at coordinate 39,896,083 of NC_092461.1, read as the reverse complement.
GACTAATTAGTCTCCCCTCAAGGATTAGAGGAAGGTATGCTGGCTATTTTATAAGTATATGCACACCAGGTAGCAGCATGCTAATCCTGGCTTTTGATCAGGAGCTTTGACCAAAACACTGCCTTAGAAAAGGCCAATCTGACAACTGATATTTTTTTAGTCAGAGGTGCTAAGTTTCATTCTGGCTTAGGAGGTACTCTGAAAGAATATGTATTTCTTTCCATATCTTTGCTGACTTATATTTTGGGACTGCAAGGCAAGTTTTTAATGCTCTAAATGTTATATTGTTATTTCATGGCTAGAGCTGAAAAGTTTTTTGGCATTTAAGGTGAGTAATTGTATTAAGACAGAGCTTCATTTGCATTTTAACAATTTTTTTATATACTTTGGATATTTATTGCAAATCTAAAGTAGCTGAAGTATCACCATTATTCTGTTTTCAATGAACTCTCTGCCAACCTGCTGCAGCCAGTCCTGGGAGGGAAGTTCATAAAGCTTGGCTCTGAGTGCCATGGTGATCCAGGAAAATGCTTCTGGCCAGATATTTGACAAAAAATTACAAAATTGTTCATAAGGTCAGCAAAATGAATGGACTCCACTTGGAACTGAATAGTGGCCTCAGGGGGTCAGCAAGGAAAACTGGGGCTGCGTTTGGCCCCTGAGACTTTGGTATGAAGTAAATTAGCATAGCTCAGTTTTTCCTTGTCTCAGACTGCCAAATCATCATCACATTCTCAGATGTGCTGTGAAGCTGAATTACTCAAGATAATTCTTTTAGTCCCAAGAAGCCTTAAGTGTTGTTAATCATTATTACCACAGTATGGTCAATCACCATAAATTTCTTCTAAGTCATGATCTAGGCCAGACTAAGACAGGATTCCAGGTATTTCTGAGCTCAGAACCCAGTCATTAGAGCAACTTATCACACACCCTTCATTAAATTAGTTAGATCCATATTGCAAGAGATATTTTGGCACTTCAGATATAAATGACTAAAGTAAATATTGAAAATGGAACTGTGAAGTTACTCCTCACAAGCCTGAATGAAGAGAAACCCTCTCAATTCTGTACTTTGCCAAGCAGGAGAATTGCAGTCTATCCACTGGGGGGAAAAAAACACCAACAAAAAATCAAAAACAAACAAACAAACAAAAGCAACAAAAAACCAAAACCAAAACAAAAAAAAAACAAAACAGAAAAGAGAAAAATAATGTGCACAAGGTACTTTACAAGTTTAAAGCAGATATAAAATGCATCATCCGTTAGAGTCATCACAGAGTAATTCTGAAAGAGAATAGATATTGCCTTGGCTGAAGTTTACCTGAGACAGTGTCTGAAGGAGAATTGAGGGCACAGACAGATAGAGAAAAAGACAGAGATTTCTTTTCCTATTGGTGAACTTATGAAGGAAACTTATTCGGCATCATACAGGATGGTTATAGCACCTGGAAACTTTCACAGTGGTCCTGAGTCCACACATTGTGGTTTTGCCACCTTCAGATGTCACCTTTGAACGGTGACAGTGAATCTGCAACCGCCTGAGGAGTTCCAGCCTCAAATGCAAAGACATCAATAGTTAGACCAGGTCAGACTGAGATGACATTTCCAAGTCACACTCTATGAAACCAGTTTCACTTCTCTTTGAAAAGTTCTACAGGACATCATCATTGCCCAGTCAATACCCAAGTTATCCTGCTTAATAGACAAAATAACTTCTTTTATTCCAAAGTAAATTTGAGCCAACTTTTCATCTTCCTTGGCCCATGGAAATGCCATATGTATTACAAAACTTAT